>NC_041382.1:28585996-28623495 GCF_002162155.2 Triticum dicoccoides
GGCGGGGACAACGGGAGGACGGGGCGGGGCGCGGCGACGGGGACGAGGACGGGCCGGGCGGCGACGAGGGGCGGCGGTGACGGGGCAGAGGAGAAAGAAGGAGAGGGAAAGATGAGAAACTGAATTTTTTTGAAGTGTTTTTTATATAGAACCCACCTTTATTACCGGTTGGAGCCACCAACCGGTACTAAACGTCTGTTTTGGCCAGGCGAAGTGGCGGGAACCGCACCCCCTTTAGTACCGGGTCGTGGTGCCAACCGGTACTAAAGGCCCCCCCTTTAATACCGGTTGGAGCCACGACCCGGTACTAAAGGGTGTGTGCTGCCAGGCGAGGGGCACAGAAGTTTAGTCCCACCTCGCTAGCCGAGGGGCACTCGCACCTGCTTATAAGCCCCGCCGCCGCTGCTGTCTCGAGCTCCTCTGTAAAGGAGGCCTTCTGGGCCTACCTCTGTTGTGATGCCCTATTGGGCCTACTGGGCTAGCGGGGCTGCATCCTGGCCCAAATAGAATTTGGGTCTCTAGTCGTATGCAGGCCGCTGTGGCCTAGTAGGTGGGCTTTTTTCATTTAGTTTTTTTATTTTCTGCTTTATTTATTTTGTTTTATTTATTTTTAGTTGTTTTTGCTGTATTTTGAGTTTCTTTGTGAATATTTTTGCTTTAGGTCCAAAAAATTACAAACTTTCTGTTAGTGCTGGTAGTTTTCAAATTTGAATTGTTTAAATTTTGAATTATTTGAGTTTTGTGTGAATCACTAGTTTGTGAATAACTTAACTTTGAAAATAGATTTTTCAGTGATTCTTTTTTCTTATGTTTAATATTAGTGTGTTTTATCATTATATTAAATTTGCTAATGCTTAGATTATTTAAAAAATGAAATGCCTTTGTAATGGATGAGTTTTCGTCCGAAACCCTAATACTTCCAAAGAGATTGTCCATTTTGTACACGAAGTGCATCCAGTTTTTACGGTAACCCTCTCTACTTTTTTGCACATGTTATGTGGGTGAAATTATGATACCATGCCAACTTTCAACCTATTCTGTGTTCATTTGAAATGCTTTTGAATTTCAGGGATAATTTAGCTGAAAAATTTGTAAATGCATGAAAGATTTTTGTTTGCACATAAAATTTCTTCGTGTTTCAAATGCCAAAACACATAACTACCCTAATTATTACAGAGATTCCCTCCTGGGTGTGAAACACAGAAGAAAGTGATGATAGTGAAGCCGATCACATCCACTAGTAGAAAACGGACCATTAGTACCGGTTTGTAAGGGCCTTTAGTGCCGGTTATGGAACCGGCACTAACATTTCGGCACTAAAGGCCCCCCCCCTTTAGTACCGGTTCGGCACGAACCGGCGCTAAAGTGCCACCACGTGGCGTGAGCTCGCGCCCTGGTACGGGGGACCTTTAGTACCGGTTGGTGTTACCAACCGGTACTAAAGGTTTTTTTTTTGAATTTTTTTTTGAAAATTTTGGAACTTTTTTTAGATTTTTTTATTTTTAATTTTTCTGAATTATTTGATGATTTAGTCTCTAATCACCTCTCTTAACTGCTCAAGTGTGGATCACTCATTCCAAATCATCTAACTTCCCGACCGGTCATCCATCCCTCTCACTACTCCAGCCCGAGCACGCTTAACTTTTAGGTTCTATTCTCCTTCGTTTCCGAGTCTGCACTTGTTGTTTTCTTGACAATAGTAAGATGTCAATCCTATTAACCCTCAGGAGTTTAGCTTGAGCATGAAGTCACACATTTCACCGTTTGAGTTTGAAACTATTATTCTAAAAAATAGTAATTATTTAGTAACGCTGATATTTCTTGAATAAGTTTGACCATAGTTTGACCATAGTTTGACCATAGTTTGACCAAATTTGACGAAAATTCAAAAAATTGAAATAATTATTTAATAACACTAATATTCTTGAATAATTATGTAGTAACACTAATATTTCTTGAATAAGTAGTTTGACCATAGTTTGACCACAGTTTGACCATAGTTTGACCAGATTTGAACAAAATTCAAAAAAAACCGAGATACTTATTTAGTAACACTAATATTATTGCGTAATTATTTAGTAACACTCTATATTTCTTGAATCAGTTGTTTGACCGGTTTGAAAAGATTTAACCAAAATTCAAAAAAACATAAATTAGAACATATCTTTTTTTCCTTTTACAATTTGTCATTTCAAAAATTGTCCTAAACCCTAAACCCGGGACTTAAAACGTCGAAAACTCTATGCTAAATAGTAAAAACTAAGGGTTTAGACCATAAAACCTAACCCTAAACGCTGAAATCTAAACCCTAGCACTAAACGCTAAAAACGTCCAAAAAAACGTCTAAAACGCCCAAAAACTCTATTTTCCCTTTGGAATTTTGTGATTTTAAAAAATTGTCGAAACGAAAAATTGTTTCAGCGGATCAGTCTTTTTGTTCTACAAATTTTGATATATTATATGTATTTTTCTGAATTAGGATGATTTAGTTATGATTTTTTCAAGTTTGAAAATTGCCCTATAGTGCCAGTTTGTGTCTCCAACAGGTACTATAGGTCAGACCCCGTTAGTACCGGTTCATAACCTTTAGTACCGGTTCGTGCCACGAACCGGTACTAAAGGTTCAACACGAACCGACATTAATGCAAATCCGTTCGAACCGGCACTAATGGTACCATTAGTACCGGCTCAAATACAAACTGGCACTAATGTGCTTCACGTTTGACCCTTTTTCTACTAGTGTCAGATCTTTGGGTGTGAAACTTTTTCTTCGCGTGTGTCCTGTTGCGCCGTAGCCATGGAAAATCTTCATCATTGAACTAGATGCTCGGGTCAATATTCACTGTGAATGGAGCAATTTCATCAAACTTTTCATAATCTTCTGACATGTCGGTCTTGTCATCCACTCCCACGATGTTTCTCTTCTCAGAAAGAACTATGTGGCGCTTTGGCTCATCGTATGATGCATTCGCTTCCTTATCTTTTCTTTTTCTTGGCTTGGTAGACACATCCTTCACATAGAAAACCTGTGCCACATCATTAGCTAGGACGAATGGTTCGTCTGCATATGCAAGATTGTTGAGATCCACTTTTGTCATTCCGTACTATGGGTCTTCCGTTACCCCCCTCGTGTCATATTGACCCATTTGCACCGAAACAAAGGGACCTTCAAACACTACAAAACAATACACTTCCGTGATGATACATGTTCGTCACAGAAGGTCGCTTTTTTTGTCATGCATGTACATCCATGACAAATTTATGACAGAATCAAGATAGTCATACCTGTGCTGTCATAGAAGTGTTCCATGACATTACCAAAATTATCATCACGGAAGTGTCCACTTCCATGACGATAAATCGCGCGCCAAAGAAGTGCTTTCATCAAGGGTGACCGACACGTGGCATCCACTGTAACAGAACACCGTTAAGCTATCGAGTCGGGTTTTGGATCCGATAACCCGTTAACAGCCCTGAGTAATGGGGATTTTCCACGTGTAAAATCATCATTGGCTAGAGGAAACACGTGTCAGCTCGTCAGTGGGTCAGATAGGCCCCTATGATAGGTCGACACGTGGCACGGCCCAATAGTGGCCCATTTAGCTTACAAAGCCAGCCCGTTTGACTTGGTCAAAAGTTAACGTGCTGGCCCATGGAAAGCCTGTTAACGGTCTATTCGCAAATAGCCCATTTTACGGCCAGTTAACTCACGACCCGTTAGGCCCTAAAGGATATCGGCCCAACAACGTCATGTGGGCCATCGAATATAATACCAGCCCATTTCACTTTCGGGCCATGTATGGCCCATGACGTCTTTCGGCCCATATGAGGCCTTCGTATCTTTCGGCCCATTACAGGCCCACGGTGACTCTAGCCCATAATGAACAATAATTTTCTTTATACCTGTTAACAGCCCGTGATTTACATGGGCCGTTTCCAGCCCGTGTTAGCTTTCGGCCTATTGACGGCCCATACGTTCTTGTGCTCCTTTTCGGCCCTCGATTACTTCTGGCCCGTTACTGGCCTGTTCCCCTAATGGGCCAAATTCGGCCCATGGCAAGAGTCGACCTGTTACTGTCCTATTCCACTAATGGGCCAAATTTGTCCCATGGCAAGAGTCGGCCCGTTACTAGCCTGTTACCCTAATGGGCCAAATTCGGCCCATGGCAAGAGTCGGCCCGTTTCTGGCCTGTTAACCTGTTGTGCCATTTCTGGCCCGTCCTATATTCTGGCCCATTAACGACCCGTTATGCCAATGACAGAATTAAGCCTTTGCTGTCCTATGACCTGTTAACGGCCTGTTACCGTGCTGGGCCGATACCAATTACGCCCAATTATGGCCCATGTAGACCCATTATCCCGACGGCCCGAGGCCCACCGATTACAGGCCCATTTATCGATGGCCCGTAGGAGACCCATGGATCCTACGGCCCGTATATGGCCCATGGTAGTTGCGGCCACTAGCAAACCAGGGAAAAAGAAGACTAAATAAATAAGGTCAAAACTAACGCTAGGCTATTAAGGCGATTTCACATATTACATCCACTCGGCATCAAAGATCACCACAAGTGCAAATATAGGGAACACCCTACACTATACAAAAATGGCTTGCTATTTTCTTCAGGCGGTGGCTGCACGTTAAGAATAAATTTTGTATCGCACCAAAACAAATTACAACTATATAACAAAAGGAAGGTTGGCATAAAACTTAACAGTCTAGCAGATAAATGCACCACCAGAAGTACAGAAGCTCAGTTCATTTGACCTGACTGTTACGTTTTTATTTCCCTCGCCTTCATTTGACCATAACCCTCGCCTTCATTTCCCTAGGCTCCTGAACAACATAGCAAATATCTAATAGTCTGGTTTCAAAACCATGCATATCTTGACGACATTGAGCAATGTTTCTCCTTGTTTCACAAAGCGTCTTTGTTAGGGAATGGACTTGTGTCTGGAGCGTAGATACAACATTGCTTTGAGCTTGCATATCTTGATCATGAGGCAGTTTGGACGATATTGCCTTAACAACCAACCCAGTATTACACAGGAACGTGCTTTTGGCACTGTTAGTGGACAGGTACTGACCCACTATAGCAAGAGCTGACATTGCGGTTATAGTTGCCTCGCCACCTTCAGAAGGTGGCGGTTCCACCATTTTTTCCATAGCTCGCTGAAAAGTTGAGGTTTTACATTAGTAGTACCAGAACAGAAGATATTAAGGAGGCAGCAAAACCAAATGAAATAGCTTTGGTCTATATACAGAACTTAGTCTGTTGAACCCATGTAAAATATTAGTTGTATTTTTTTGCAAAGTACATAATAAAACTAGGTTCCAAACATATGACCATGTAACATCGCTAATGTATCGTCTATTTCTTCACATTGTATTGAGGGCTAAGGATAAAGAGACAAAGTTTATAATACGGTAAGCATATTATGATGTCATTCATATCACAAAACAACTGAGAACAGACAAACAGGCAATTGTAACGTTGTATGGGCAAGTCCAGCACGGAACTAGATTACGGGTCAAGATCAAAGGAACATCACTCCTCTCTTTTAAACCTTGTAAGGTGCAATGATACGCTAAGACAATTGTGTATAAAATTGAAAAGAGTAATAGACATTGGCTGCAAACCATGCAGTTCAAGGCACAAGTCAGAGTAAGTAGTAGTTAAAAGGCATGAGGATTAAGGACTTACAACAACAGCTTTGACTGGTGTAGTCATGTCCTTCTTCTTGCTGGTGTGACATTCCTTGAAGATTTCCACAACATTCGGTTCAGGTACTTTTTGGTCCTCGCGGGCTTTCCTCTGCATTTGGAACAAGTCAATATAGATCTGATAATATGGTACAGGGGAAAGAGTGAAACAACAGCTAATTACAAGAGCCTCGCAGTGTGTAGTATAGCTACAAGATCCTGTCGTCCGTTGGAATTTCACTTTCATACGGTTGGCCTTGTTCTTTGAACGGTTCACCTACAAGAAGATAGATTTGTGTGGCACATGCGTAAATAGGACTTCAACATGTGATCTTGATGACATATATATAATGTACCTGATACTTTGGATCAGACCAGTGTTTAACGAGGCCTCTCCAGTCTTCATCAGATATATTTTCCACTGGAGATGTTTGGGCAAGTTCACTGTTAGCCTTGCCTTCAAAGTGAGTTTTCCTCAAGTTATACCGATACTGTCGCAGAGCAGACTTGAAAACATGGGTGCAAGCTTGTCTGGTTGCATCATCTTGGTTATCCAACTTGAACCTCATCTGTTAAAAATTATGGGAGTCTCATTATCAGCAACCTAGAAAGTATTGGACAGATCAAGACGATATTACTAGTTTCCATACATAACCATACTTACAGATAAATGGTCGAGGAAGATGTTGAACTGGGTTTCGTCTTTGTCATTCCTGTACTGAATCCATGTTGGGAGGATATGTATATGACACCTAACAGCAACTACTGCCTCTGATACTAACTTGGTTGACTCTGTAGCATCACGTGGCCTTTGTAAACCTGCCTCAAAACAGATCTCCAATCTTCCTCCTCTAGATTTAGTTAACCTATCGAGCATTATCCCTGATGTTTGTTTCCTCTTGCGCCTAGGTGCTAGTCCAACAACAAACATAGGAAGTGTTAGTGTACATCAAACTATGAGACTACATATAAATAAGCATGCAACTGTAACTTGACTCCAGCAACTACCTTCTTGCTGTTGAAGCTCACAAGGTTCATCTGATATTGCCAACTTGTCTTGTGTCAAGAGTGCTTGGGAAGTAGTGTCAGGTGGCAAGGGAGCTTGGGAACGTGCTGCTAGCTCAGTTGATGCACGAGTACGTCGTGCAGCTGGTAGTACTATGGTAGGTGTTGCAAGAACTATGGTTGTCTCTGCTTGTTTGGTGGCAGCTATTTGTTTCTGTTTGTCTTTTTTGCAACTCGTGTAGCATGGGATGCCGTGTTTGTAGAATTTTCTGCTGGACTTTGACCTTCTATTGCACTATCAGTACCAGCAGAATCTGCAGGATTCATCCGCTTCTCATTCCCTGCCATTCTGTGTTTCTTCCTCTTTCTCTGTGCCATGTTAAGTCAAGCCGACAAGAAAAATGAATAACAATTTAGTTCTTCAGAACAAATTGATGCGTGATGCAGACGAACTGAACTTTGATGTTAGACAACCACATGATAGGAGGATGTAATATGTATGAAAAACAAGACGGAAGAGATAACCAGAACTATGATGTGTAAACGAAGAAGAAGACATTTCACCAAATTAGAAGCAATGCAATGGAAGGTAGACACCATATGAAAGACGCTACAAATATCGCTCTGCCAGGTTAACAGTGTCTCATCATAAATGGCTTTTAAACAAATGTGAAGCAGTACAAGAAATAAATCATATGCAAGATGCAAACAACATCACACTACCATGTTAGAGGTCTCTCGTCATTAGTGCCATTGCATATTCACAGCTTATGATGTGTAAACTAAGGAGAAGGCATTTCAACAAATTAGAAGCAATGAAAGCTAGACACCATATGAAAGATGCAACGAATATCACTCTACCAAGTTAAAACTGTCTCGTCATAAGTGCCATTTCAACAAATTAGTAATACAAGCTATATAAGAATGTGAGATGTAACCTATATCACACTCCGAAGTCAAACGTGTCTTATGATAAGTGACTGTTGCAGGTTACACAACAGTTGTAATTTGATGTAAGAACATGGTGTGATAGACAGATATTGTATGTTCTAGAAACATGAACACGTGTCCTATTCAAGTATAATGTGTAAAGTAAGCAGATGGGATTAAACAAAATTAGAAGCAATACAAGCTAGACATCACACATAACATGCAACCACATATAATAGTGCCAAGTTAGAGGAAGCACCGGTGATGCTGCACTAGGGGAGACGTGCTCATCATAAACACAGCTTTGTTGAGTGTCTATGCATGTGTTGTCTTGGAAATCATCTTGGGGGTGTGGAGGAGTAGAAACTGTAGAGGCCCTCGGTTCGGAAGGAGCACCTTTATCTGCTGCCTTGCTAACTTCCTTACGCTTTATTGATTTTGAATTGTCAAGTAAAACCGACAAGAAAAAGCAATAAAATTCTCTCTTCAGAACTCATTCATCCATGATACTGACAATCACTACTTTGATGTAAGGCAAACACATGATACCAGGATGGAATATGTACGAAAAACAGGACGGCGTGGCATGTTGACAACTGTTTGTGTAAACTAAGCAGAAACCATTCCAACAAATAAGAAGCAATGCAAGCTAGACACCACATGAAAGATGCAACCAATATGACTCTGCCAAGTTAAAAGCGTCCCATCATAAATGGAATTTCAACAAATTAGAAGCAGCGCATGCTATAAATCATATGAAAGATGCAACTAATATCGCACTTCATATACTAAAGGTGTCTCGTCATGTTGATTGATGCGGGATACAAAAAAAACAATAGTTTTATGTAAGGACATGCTCAATAGACAGATGTACTATGTACTAAATACAGGAAGGCATGTATGTATAACCAGATTGGAAGAATTACAATCTAGACACCATATGCAACATGCAACCACATATCACGCTGCCAAGTTAGAGCAAGCACCTGCGATGCTAGTGTAGGGGAAATGTTGTAATGAACTACAGAGCTACGTTCACTATCTTCATCTAGCATTTCTGTTTCTTGAGAATCATGTCGGGAGGCTGGCGCTGCATTCTTTAAATGAGGAGTAGTCCCCTTGCCTGCCTGCCTCATCATAAGTGATTGATGAGGGATACACAAGAACATTAGTTTGATGTAAGAACATGGTTAATACACAGATGTACTAGTATGTACCAAAAACAGAAAGGCATGTCATATTCAAAGGTATAATGTGTAAGCTAAGCAGATGCAATTTAACCAAATTGGAAGCAATACAAGCTAGACATCCGGCTGGAGTGGTGAGCATGATCATCTAGGACCTGAGAGCCTGGTGGGAGGCGGGCTGCTTCGCCACCATCACAGCCTTTTTGTTGGCTTTAAGGTGATGCCTATCTTTGCTGGGCTTGTCACTGGCTCGGCCAGTGCCCTAACTAGCTATTTGTCTTCTGGTGCTCATGGGATGGTGGTTCATGTAAAAAAATATCTTTCCTTATCTTACCGACTTTGGCCTTTCGAATACAAGCTAGACACCATATGGAACATGCAACCACATATGACACCGCGAAGTTAAAGCAAGCAGTTGGGATGGTGGTTCATTGCGAGCGAGGTCATCTACTCCAGAGCTATGTTCCCCGTCTCCATCTGCTGACACTACACCCTTTAATGCGTTGAAACGTGTCTTTCCTAGCCGCACACCAAACTGGAGCGACTTCTCTCTTTTCTTTTTGGCTTCTCTAATGGCAGCAGAGTCTGAAATACCCTTGCATAAAAACACAACAGTGAGAGTAAGGGTGAAGTGTGTGCAGAACTAGTGCACTGTAAAAGTAGCAGATAGCAGGTGGCTGGAAAATAAATGATAGGAGACCTATGATAGCTCTACAACATTGCATGGCAAACAAAATTAGATTCTACTCTGTATGATTTTGTAATATATGAGGACAGGAAATGCAGGTACTCCTCCAGCACACCACCACATGTGGTCATATCTAAGATAACAGTCGACTAAAAATAAATAGGTCAGTTGATTTTTTTTAATGAACCGTCCGATCTATAAGGAACGAGCAGATGGCCTTCGTCTACCTCCCGCCAGTCGCTGTTGATGATCTTTCTCGAACCGCCAGCGACCACCGGCCCAGACCCCTGCCTCCGCCGCCCCGCCCTCCCATCGACCTCACACCATCGCCGTGCTTGGCAGCGCCCCCAGGCCATCCCTTTAATCACGGCCGACCTCCAAATCGGGCGCCAGTAGCTATAGGCCGCACACGCCCCTAAGATAAACACCAAGGCGCTGCTTCCCCGGCGTAATAGGCGTACTAGCGCCTGTTACGCCGGGGAATGCTTCCGTTAATTGGGAATCAAGTGGCCAGAAATTGAAATTCAGGGGGGCGACGGACCTCTAGCTAAGGTGAAATAGTATATGAGGAGAAACCTTGTGCATCGCGAGTTACTAGGAACATCTAGTATCAAGAAGAAGCGGTCAACTAGTGTCTTCTGTGGGATGAATACCGTGCAAGCAGATACGTAAGATTTGCACGAATAAGGGAAGATGAGTACCTTTTTCGGTTGCCGGTGTGGTCACCTCCACAAGTCGTGCCGATTGTCTTCTTTTTACCGGCGAAACCGATGTTCTGGAGGGCGCAGGCTTGGACGAACCCATGGCCAAATTGTTGATTGTGTTGCCGTGGCCGTATGTCAGCGGAGGGGAAGCAGATCCGAGGCGGCGAAGGACGGCATAGCAGGAACAGCTCCGGTGCGGTGGATGGTGGCGAAGTTGGAGCGGCAGCGGTGAGGCACAGTACGGCGTGGTTGAACTTGCTCGGGTACGGACGGCTCGGCCTCCGCTTCATGTACTAGCTGTGGAGGGTGTTGTGATTGAGGTTGCGGTGGACGACGACGTCGGGGTATCGGCTCCGGCGTGATGGAGGAGGGCGGCGGCTGATGGGTGGGATGGGGTGGCGGACGGAGGATGCCGAGGTTTCGCGGCTCGTGGAGAGGTAGTTTTGGCGCCCACAAAGTACGAATGGGGAATCGGACGGGTGGGACGGGAACCATGTTTCGGTCTAGGACGCGCTTGTTTTTGGCGTTTTTGAACAGAAGATGGGACGCGCTTGTTTGAAATTTGGGGAAAGTACAAACTTTGCCCCCCTCTTAAATATCGGACCTACTGCAGGTCGGGGGTAGGATGGTAATCCTAGGTGTCCCAAATAGTGGGCGGGAGCGATTTCGGCCGCGCGCATGTGTGCTTAGGCAACCATTGTGTATGAATTTTTTTTCCAATGCGGTTGCGTGGCGTCTAGATGAAGCTACAAACCTACCCCGGTTTAGACCTATGGACGTCGGGCCGGTAGGCTTCACGGGTCGGAGTTATTAGAAAAGTAATTTCCTTGTACTACCAAACATTGGTCTCATGCGGTTCCGGGCGAGTAGAGGCTCTTTTGACGCTTCGTTCGAAATTTTGAAACACAAGCATTCACGTTCAGAGTACTCTTGAACTATGAGGATTGACCTAAATATACAACGTTATATTTGACCTTGTATGTTTGAAAACCTCATTAAATTATCTGCTTCTTTTTGAAATTTTGACACTTGAAAATCCTATAACTACGATTATTTTGGAATTGAGGAGCTAAATTTGAATCTATTTTGTACACGACTACATATGCTATTATGTACAAAATCAGAGAAAAGATTGGTGCCCCATAATTTAGCTATGGTTTACAAATGCCATGATATCAAATTCAAATAATTGAATGGACTTCATGTTGAATTCAATTTTTTTAAACCACCTTAAGTTGAATTCAAATGTATGCTAGTTCATAGGTAGTAGCTATTTATAATGTCCATTGTGTAACTTTCGTATGTATAATGTTCTTTACACACACAACATGAACTTTACTCATGTTTATATTCGATTGCTAAAGCGATGCATTATCTGAGTTCAAAATACTAACTATGTGGATCAATTGTGTCGAATAATAACATAGACATGCTCAAATTCGATAGAATCTAGATGTCTGATGGATCAATCACTACAAGAAATATGTCAACTTGTGACCACCACTATTGGTCACTGAATGGTCACAAATTTCCATTTGTGACCTTTTTGTGACCAAAAAGGTAAGGTCAAAAGCTGGCCATCGTAAATTGACTATAGCGACCTTTCTTCTGGAATGGTCGCAAACGTTTATGACCAAAATAAGCCTACTGTGGCATTTTGGTCACTAGCAACCTCCCCAGTCCACGTAGGCATCCAGCGTGGCAAGCTGATGTGGCACAAGATTCAGCCCGGTCCAATTCAGTTTTCTACATGGGCCTAGCCCAACAATTCGGCCTTTTCAATATATATTTTTCTGTTAATTTTCGCTAGCTACATGGGCCTAGCCCATTTTATTTTCTAGGACGTGGCCTTCTATAATTCATTTCTTTTTTGGGCCTCAGCCCTTTTACAGCCCAATTTATTTTGGGCCTCCACAACATACATTTAGAAGCTTGACATCACAAGGGCAGCTATTCCAGCTTGACATATCAGCATGTACGCATGTATCCAAACCATTTTATTTCTTTCAACAGCCACAACCACAAAGTAGATAGTAGATACATTCAATAGACTAAATTAACATAGGAATGCAGCAACAAAGGGCAGCCCGAGTAGAGGAACTACATGGTACTACAACTACATGGGACTATAGCTACCATTTCTATTTCTACCAGCAGCAGTAGGGACTACCAAGGAGCTAAACGAACAGCGACCGAGCTAAACTAACAGCGATCATCCATCATCAATCAGTGACAGTAGCAATGAGTGGCAGCGGCGACGTTTGAGAGAGCCCCTCCCCCTACTACTGCTTGGTTGCCTGCTACTGCTTGGTGTGCTGCATCACTAGTCACCCTGCACAGCAAGAATTTTAGCTTTACATAAGGTTTACAAGAACAGGACCCTGATACATGAGATTGACATTCACAAGATATTTGCATTTATATTTAGAACTGGGTCACACCATTTGCATTACTAGTTATGTATTGACATACTAATCTAAAAGAACATATATAGAAACATATGAATTTTATTTCTGAATACCATTACAGAAGTACTAAAAACAAGAGCTCATTACACAAGAATCCAGGAAGACCCATCAATTATGCGTCGGAGCGGGAGATGTGCAGGCAGATCAAATAGTAGCTTCGAGCAAGAAGGATGTACTACCTGAAATGGGAAACTAGGAGGCCAATCCGACGAGTCCCACCCAAGCTGTGGAAGGAGCAGCGGCAGCAGCTGCAGAAGGACTCGACGGCCTAGACACCGTCGTGGACCTGGTAGGTGACGACGACATGGTAGTGGTGGAAGCCGCCGCTTAGGCCGACCGCACCTACGGCGTCCTCATCGTCCTGCAAGGCGATTAGGACGGTCGGGTCGGCGTTGAGCCGGTGGTCGTGGTTCCTGTAAAAACTAGAGGAAACTTAATTACTTCTCAATACTGTGGGGTCACACTTTCAGAAAACCTGTCTATCTATATACAAACTTGAAAGATAAGCCATACAAAGGTTCAGTGGATCCAAATAAACATGCACATCAGAAAACTAGCGGAACAGACGGTCAACACGTATATATCTAGTCAATAAAATATGCATGCAAAGTTGTACTGATGTAGACATGCTTTCACATCAAAATTCAGAAACATCAGAGTCTTGCTGCATCTCAAAATCAAGCCGATCTAACATGTAGGCACTGATTAACAGATCCAATAATACTAATGCAATTGTAATCATACGACAGAACAGAGGACAGGAGGCTCGATCGTTCAACATTTCCAGTGCAAGCATTGTACAAAGCAAAACAAATTAAGACCCAATAAGACACTATTACAGTACAGTACAACGGCGTCTATTGCCTCCATCGTTCAACATTTCCAGTGCAAGCACTGTACAAAGCAAAACACCCAATAAGACACTATTACAGTACAGTACGACGGCGTCTATTGCCCATCTAGAAAACAAGGTGACATACTGCAGGTTCAAAAATTTCCTACCAATAATGATATGTTTGTACAATGGTTTGTGTATGCGGAGCTCGTCATTGTATGATGTATAACAAATGTTGTATAACAGAGAAGAATGGCAAAAAAACATTTGGTGGCATTGAGATGTTGACAGAAGTATGCAAAAAGGCTACTCAGTTGCTAGCAAGATGAATCAATGAGAACTGTGAAGGTTGGAGTCTAGAAAGGTATTCCCTGTTGGAAATCGACTACGACAGCAGTTAAGCTATGCATCATTCTTGGCGGTGGATCTCATCCCTGTCATTTTTAGCAATCACTGCATGTAAAATAAGTAAAGCATGTCAGTTGTATTGATTTTCAAACACACAAAAATGAAGGATCAAAAGGCAGCCAAAATATAACTGCAGGGCCCTCTTAACAAATAATGTTTGTCCTCAGTCTGTTAGTACAAACACTACTATATCTGCCAAATGCATAGGCAAATTAATATGCCTATTTATATAAATGGATGGGTTAAGTGTACAAGAGTGGTAGGCCTCAAATTCCCAAAATTAGAAAGGGAAACGAAATGCTTGTTGCATGCCGCACGCTGTCTAGAACAGTAGTGGAAAGAGATGAGTCTGTAGTCTGCCCGCCTGCCTGCCTGATATGATGGTGAGAGAGATGGGCGGCAGCAGCGAAAGATAAGCCATATAGCTTTGTTTAATATTACTAAGATATATAGCCATTAGTTCGTTTTAACATGGAACCCAAGATTATGTGACTCTAGCACCCTGAGAAAGATGTTAATATGCCATCATACTAGCTGATAGACAAACATTCCAGGAAGAATAGATGCTTGTTTAACGGGTACAATCGGAATTGCTATCTCTAACAAACAAATTTAAAGATATTAAAAGAAGCACCTGATAGAGAATTTTGCCAACAATTGCAGTGCTTCAGTTATGTTTCAGGAAATAACAAACTACGACTTAGAGCAATAGTTTGAATAACAGTGTGTTCTGACATCAAATTGGAATTTTTTATGAGCCTCACGAACTCAAATTACATTCCATATATACTAATATGGTTCACTATCATCACGAGAGCCCCTCAATCATGCATCAATCTTAATATCATCATCAGCATAGCACTTGGAAATAAGACAAAGAATAGAGGAATTACCGAAATCGGTGAATCTCTTCCTGGGGACATGCATGAACTCTCCATACTCCCTGTCTTCATCAATCCTATGGAGTTGCAGAACCAGCGGGCAACGGGTGACAATGCCTGCAGAATCAAACCAAACAAAACAAATCAATGCGGCACAAAAACAAAACAGGACGCCAAAATGGACAAGCTCTTGCTGCTTGAATAACCATACCTGAACCCTGGGCAGGAAATCCTTTCCAACAACACTCTCCAGCACTAAAGATTTGCCCGAACTCTACAGTGTGCCAAAGGAGTTCAAATGTCAAAACACAGAACCGCATCTTGTAATTGTATACCCACTTGTACTGAGATGCGCTTGAACCACTCTTAACAGCGCGAGTTCATGCATAACTGCTTGCTTGAAACTAGGAGGATTCTCATTACGCTAAACAACATGCCCCCTAGTTGATCCCAAGTGGTAGTAGTACCTAGCTTCCTAGCACTACACAATTATTGGTCATGTAGGCAACTATGTGCAACCAAACTATATAGCAAAAGATTCAAACAAGCAACAGCGGCCCAAATCTAGCTGACAACCCCTACAACAACCGCAGATCCAAGCATAGCTAGACCGCATGCATGGTGTAACAAAAGATGAGTAATCATTAGGAAGAATTTCAGAGTTGTGCAGTTACTAGTGCGTGGTCCTGTGTTTACCCCAGCGCACGCCAACCATGGGCACGAGAAAATTGGTACACACGCCACTAATAGTCTGCTAGTCTTACTTAGAACATATGGTGGCACATGATTGCAGGCAGTAGTATGTATACATGAGAACAAAGTAGATGAACAGTAGAACAAAAATTGCAATGTGATTAACATGAGTACATCTTGAAAATTATGAAAAAAACTGCTGCATATAACCACTATAAGGACTGTAGATTATACCACTATAAATGAGTGTAAGTTTGTGAACCTCATTTGTAATTTACAGTAGTGAATCGGTTGAATGCACTAGTATATTTACAGTTCTACAGCAGAGTTACAGTGTAAATGTGCAGTTTACATGACTAGTAAATCAATCAGGGGGGCTGGGTAGAGCTCACCAAGTTCGTCAGATAGGGGGTGGGTTGGAGGAGGACGTCTAGCTGCAGCAGCCGCCATGAGGGCTTCCTTGTGCACCACCTTGAGCAGAGCAGCTTCTACAGATTAGATCGGACACAAAACAAATCACACACTCGCAGGCAGGCAGGAGGAATCAGATGAAGAAACAGAAAAAGACAAGGGAGGGATTCACGCTCACCCGCCATGGCCATCCGGAGAGGAGATGCGCGTCGTGGAGGTCGAGGAAGAACCAGCCTTAATTGGTCGGCGTCGTCGAGAGAGAGAAGGCCACCGCATCAGGAAGGACGCTCCGGTGGGTGCGGATCCGGCCAGGTCATGATCCCCTGTAGTGAGGCGCGTGCGCGCGGCAGTGGCCGCACCAGGGCGCGTAGAACTCGACCATGACGTGGCGGCAGGCGGATCTGAGGGGATAGGGTTCCCGGAGGAATCTGAGGAAGGGGTCATCGCGGCCGGGGATCTGGAGCTCGAGGGGAGCATGGGGAAGGGGGATGGGAAGTGAAATCAAGGTCGGAGACGCCGGATCTGTGCCTATGGGGTTGGTGTGATTACAGAGGGGTTGGCGGGGAGGGCGCGACGCTAGGGTAGGGGAGGGAGGGACGAGGTCGGCGTTGGTGAGGAGGACGACAAGGTCGGCGGTGGGTGGGAGACGACGGGGAGGAGGTGGATCGGGAGGGGCCGGGGACGGGGAGGAGGTGGCGGCGGCGGCGAGGAGATTGGGAGGAGGGAGGAGGGGTGCGATGGGGGGAGGGGTTTGATCTAGGGTTGGGGGTGCGTGAGGTGTCTCTTTTTCTTTTTTGTTTCTTTTTTTTCTATAGATGGATGGATGGATGTGGGATGGAGAGATGGATGGATGGATGGATGGACGCCATGTCATCGATTCGTGGGAAGAGCCCTGATTGGTTCGGAAGATCAGTGATTTAAAATAGTTTCTAAGTACTAAAAATAGGGGAATTTTGTGAAGCAACTATCAAAATATTTTGCAAAATGGCTCAACTAAAATTTTCACTCAAGTTAGACCCCATTTTTATGGATGATCACCGATTTGCATGCATTTTTTACCTTTCTAGATATTTTTAATCATTTTCTTGTTGTAAAAATGGTTTTTTTTGTGAAGAACCTACCAAATATTTGTTGTAAAATTGGACCAACTCAATTTCCTAAAATACTAGGCCATATTTAATGCACAATTGACAAAATGGTTGTGTGTAAAAAGTTTTGATCCACCTCTCGTGAAAAAGACAAATTCCCGGCATTCAGCTGGAAGCGGGTCATAGTTTGCTATTTATTTTTGTGTGTAAAAAGTTTTGAACTGCAGCTGCATCATAGTTTGCTATTTATTTTTTGCAAAAATCATTTCTAGGTACATAAGTACCTATTTAATCATAGAAACACCAAAAAAATTCCAAGATTTAACCACTAGCTAGGAATGGTCATTCCCGTCATTTTGACCGCATTTTGAAACGGGCATAAAAAATTCAAAAAAATCAAAAAATTGGGAAACCTTCGCATTGTGTCATTATATGTGGCCAAGTTCCCTGGAAAAATAACAAACTTGTAATACGGCAATTATTTTAAAAAAGTGTTCTCAGAAACGAGCTATCACGTGTGGAGATTAATGGCTTTCAAGCCAAATGATCAATCTTATGGCCACATTCATGGAATAGTTTGTTCAAATGATATCATATTGTGCACAATGGAGCATATTGGAATGGCAAACAATGTTGCTTAAGGAAGTTTTCATTTTCTTTGGACGAAAAAACCATTTTCCATTTTTCGAGTGCCCAAAAGGAGGTTTTTTTGTGAAGGACCTCCCAAATAATTGTCTTAAAATTGGACCAAATATTTTTTATAAAATACTAGGCCATATTTAATGCACAATTGACAAAATGGTTGGGTGTAAAAAGTTTTGATCCAGCTCTCGTGAAAAAGACAAATTTCCGCCGATTTAGTAGGAAGCGGGTCAAATTTGAACTGCAGCTGCCTCATAGTTTGCTATTTAGTTTTTCCAAAAATCATCTCTAGGTACATAAGTACCTATTTAATCATAGAAACACCAAAAAAATTCCAAGATTTAACCACTATCTAGGAACGGTCATTCCCGCCGTTTTGACCGCATTTTGAAACGGGCATAAAAAATTCAAAAAAATTCATAAAATTGGGAAACCTTCGCATTGTGTCATTATATGTGGCCAAGTTCCCAGGAAAAATAACAAACTTGTAATACAGCAATTATTTTAAAAAAGTGTTCTCAGAAACGAGCTATCACGTGTGGAGATCAATGGCTTTCAAGCCAAATGATCAATCTTATGGCCACATTCATGGCATAGTTTGTTCAAATGATCCCATATTGTGCAAAAGGGTGCATATTGGAATGGAAAACAATGTTGCCTAAGGAAGTTTTCATTTTCTTTGGACGAAAAAACCATTTTCCATTTTTCGAGTGCCCAAAAGGAGGTTTTTTTATGAAGGACCTCCCAAATAATTGTTGCAAAATTGGACCAAATCATTTTTCTAAAATACTAGGCCATATTTAATGCACAATTGACAAAATGGTTGGGTGTAAAAAGTTTTGATCCACCTCTCGTGAAAAAGATTCGCCGATTCAGTAGGAAGCGGGTCAAATTTGAACTGCAGCTGTCTCATAGTTTGCTATTTATTTTTTCCAAAAATCATTTCTAGGTACATAAGTACCTATTTAATCATAAATACATGGTTTGGTGGCGATACATCGAGGTTTAGGCGGTGGCCGAGGGCCCCAACTCTAGAGCGCGTAAACTCGCATGCCCGCCACGTGGTCACCGCGTGACCCTGGCATTACCATGTGTTCTGGGCGGCATAGGCATGTCTAGTGGGTTGGGCACTCCCCAGGTAGGTGCTAGGAAGAAAATGACAACATAAGATTCTCACGAGGAGACCGATCGATGCTCAAACATGAATAAGCAGCCAAGTGTTTGATTAGCGGTACGGGAAATGCACATGGCCAATGGGAGTGAGTTTTGGCCGAGGATGATCATCTACTAAGGAGAATGTATTCACAAATTTTCAGCTCAAAAGGAGGATCCTAGGTGGTACATGCTTTGCAAAGTACCACACTGGACAAAAATATGAATGTTGAAGCTGGGCTCAAAATAATGAATGGATTGAGCTGAAATTTTGTGGAGGATGGTTATTTGGGCATAGGAAAGCACTGTAGAAAATTGATATCATTTTGACATGCCAAAGTAGTACTTCCTTCACAATGCTCTTCTATGGACAAAAACATAGGAAAACTAGTGAGAGAGATTGAATGAATGAAATAAGCTAAAAATTGGTGTAGGTAAGTTACATAGGTATGGTCATGCGCTGGTAAATTTTCAGATAATTTGGGTAAGCCTAGCTAGTACTTACTTCACAAAGCTTCTCTCGGGGTAGAAACTTTGAAATTTCCTGATAAAGATTTACTAGGAAAATTGAGCTGAATATTATCATGTGGCAATGATTTGGGTATGGAAGAGTCTCCGGAAAGTTTGAGGGTAATAGGAGGGGTCTATATAACACTTGCTTTGCAACGTGCCAATTTGGCCATAAAATATAAATTGAACCTGGGCTCACATAGATGATTTAACTGAGTTACAATTTGGAGGAGGGTGATAATTTGGGCATATGAAGGAACTGTATAAATTTCATGTCATTTAGAGATATAAAAAAGGTACTTCCTTCACAATGCTTCTAGGTGGACAAAAACTTTGGAAATTTGCCGAGGAAGATTTGCTAGGCAAATGGAGCTGAATTTTGTCATGCGGTAATGATTTGGATAGGAAAGCATGCGCAAAAATTCCGAGGGAAATCAAGAATATAAAAATAGCACTTCCTTCATAAAGTGTTGTTGTGAACAGAATAGGAAAATGAATATTGTTGAATTAGTTTTGAACTAGGCAAGGAAGGATTTTTACATATTTGATGAAGATATGCCCCAAAGAATTTATGAGATTTTTTTGGGAATTTTGGTAATGATAGAAATATAGGTTGCTTCACAACCTAGGGCAAAAACTGCCACATGGACATGACACATAGGCAAAACTGATGAGATGGCGCCTAGTCATCACAACCCACCACAATCTACAAGGCTATGACCATCTATATTGGTCATTAACAACTAGAAATAAGGCAGCGGACTAGCACTGTTTGCTTTGTGACCATTCCGTGTAAGGAAATTACGACCTTTCTGACCAAAATGGTCGCAATGGTTTAGGGTTTGGAGCCCCCTGAACAGCTTTTGACCAATTGGTCTAAAATGGTCATAAATTTATGACCAATTCTTCGAGGGTCACTGACAGAAGGTCATAAGTTGACATATTTCTTGTAGTGAATGACCGCTCCTTACGCAAATTGCAAATATCATGATCCCATCCTAATATTTGGATACAATTTATATCTTTAATCAATGTGTAGAGCAGTCTTTTACGTGTAGTTTCACTCTCCATCGGTGGTCTCTCACACAAGCTTACACACCCTCTCCCGAGGTGTCTTTCTCGCACACATGCTCTAGATATAACCCTCCCTCCCTCTCGTAACCATTTATAATTGTTTTCACTAACCTTTATCACAAGCACTCTTCCTCTCGCAAACATACACACGCACAATCCTCATCGACCCTTCCTATATACATGGACCTGCCTACGTGTCACATGTACGCACATTATCTTTACGCATGTCTCTCACGCATTGTCTGGCACCTCTCTTCCTAATCGACAAGTATGATTCTAGTAGAGCATTCTGTAGGATGCCCCTTAAAGTTAGGTTGGATGAATAGTAATATCAGAGATAAAGGTGTAAACTTTGTCCGAGAACCTAGGGTTACAAATCCTAGCCGGCTTTGTCAGTGGACACAGAGTCCTTCACAATTCGGCTATCTTTGTCTTGTACGACTAGTCATCCATGGGTCTTCCTAAATGCGTCACAGGCCGACCAATGTGGCGCAGGACGGAACAGAACGAAGGGCCTCACCTCGACCCACCGGACCTCACGCGGTGACACACCCTCTGCCCCCACGTCTCATTATCTTCTCACACCCACACATACCAACACAAACACCACACACACAGAAAATTTCTCCTGGTGCCTCTATTCCCTCCCCCCTTGCATATACACACTCAAGGGAATGGAATCTTTTGTCATGATGTCATATTCGTCTCTCTCTCTCTAGACCACTCTCATTTCTTGTGCTATCTCTCCCACGCCCTCCCCGTAGGCCCCTCTATCCATGCTTCTTTCGAATACGTAATACACACACATACCTCTCTAAGCCCCGTCAAATGCATGAACTACACATTCACACATGTTACATCACGTACCCCATTGATCTAAAAAACCCTCTCTTCACGTTTATTTCGCATACAACATTCCTTTTGAATAAAGTGTGGCCAAAAAATTATTTTAGAGTTTCTACATATATACAACATTACAAAGTTATATGGAGGAGTACAAACACTAATTTGCATTGCATGTTGCCCACAATGATATTTATTCCGCACTGTGAATTTGTATATTTTTATACTATGTACAAAGTTAGTCATAATAAAGAGAAACAAAGAGCATCTCTCTCTCCATCGCATACCCCCCCTGTACGCCCCTTTCACGTATGCACACAAAACTATCTCCAGGTCCTCTAAAAATAAGCCCCCAGAAAATTCACGCATGTTTCATCTTTCTCTCGCGATATATGCAATGACGATCATTGTATTTGAAGCGAAAGCACGATACGTACATTGGACTTCAGAATCCACTCATTACCGTCACCATTTACGTTTAGTGGTTATTATGCAGTCACGGGCTCACCGTACAACTCTGTATTTGCTCATGACATGACTAGTTGACCCGTTAAACGCTCCACGTGGCACCTCTAGTGTTGCATCACTTTATCTCACTACCATCGTGCCTACCTGTCGACTTGTATCTACTCTACATCTACACTCTTATAAAATACATAAAATGCACTCTTATAAAAAATAGAGTTGGTGATGATGGTGTGCCTGCCATCCTGCAATATAGGCCGTCCGATTTATATCTGACGGATAGGAAAGAAACTATGGTAATTTTGCAAAAAGATACCCACACACCTCTGCACATTTGCAAATAAGGCATTCCCTCGTTCATCCTTTTCTCTCACAAGATAAACAAGTCATACAAATGCATCTTGATGTTACATGCAACGCACGGGCATCTTGCTAGTAGGAATGAAAACAAACGACAAAAAAATATTTGGACGGTGGTTCGAAGTTATGACCGCGAGCATAGCGGACAAGGTGGCCTTGTATTGGTATGCTGAGCCGTCTGTTTTAACACACAGGAGCTGGTGTGGCGACTATACACACATGCACGCATGCACACGAACTACATCCACGCAACACTCACACAAACACATGCACCCACGCACGCACGCAACACTCACACGTACACACGCAGCCACGCATGCACCCAACACTCACATGCACACACGCACTCATGCATGCACACACCAGTACACCACACGACCAACACACACTCTCATGCTCAAGTGCTCAACCTACACGTGCATGCGCACACATCAGGCCCTGACAGACACATACACAACCAGGTGATTCCCGCGCACGGGTTGGAGCCTTGTCGCGCATGCGTAAATTTGTGTTTATCTGACCTTTTGCCTATGCGAACTGACAGGTGGGACCCACAATGAACGTTGTAAATTTAACTATTCAACATGGCGCCACGCAGACTATTTGGCCGGTCAACAGAGTGCAATCCGATATTGAGCTGTGAGCAAGTGACCGTATAATCACTTCAAAACGTATATAGTGACTGTAATCAGCTTATTCTGAAGTTCGGTGACCGTATTACGCTTTTCTCTCTATAGGCCCTCCAAAACTACATCTCTACACGTTCTCGCATGTTACATCTAACAACTATGCAATACAACACTACTACTACACTCTAACACAATAAATCATATGTGTTTTTAGTTTTACTAGATATCATATTGTTACTTATAATTATTCAGTTTGCATACATTAAAATTGCCTTTGAAATGCATGGTCAGTATCATCTACCGCGTGGGAAAAATCCTGCCCTTTCCTCTTTAATCGGGTTTGTATCGATGGATCGTGCGAAACAACAAAACTATAGTACTATACAGTACAAGCGACAGTTCACAGGGCAGTCGTGTCCTCTACTCCTCCGTCGTAAGAGTGGAGCGCTCGCTTTCATAAATCTTCTAGTCCCTTTCGCCGACATATGGGACATCAAGCTACCGGGTCCACGTGCCATACCGGAATACAGTGCAGAGCAGCCGGGGTGAAGCACCCCAGTCATGGCGCCGGCGTAGTAATGAGCAATGAGGCATAAAATCACAAAGTTCCACCTTTCCCGCAGTTAAGTCGGAGGGACGAAGCAACCATCATTTCACTCGTTGCTAAATCCGCTTCTCCCTCATCTTCTTCAACTTAACCACGTGTTGCTTTTACCGTTGTGCCGCCTCATGTGGGACGCGGATCGGCTTGGTAAAGCACTGACACGTGGGACTGCATGTTAGCAAACCGCCAGGACAACGTCCTCTGAAAATAAGAAGCCTAATCCTAGACTTACAAACGGCTATGTAGCTGCTACACATACTTTCTATCTAATCTATATATGCCCACCTGATTTTCAGGTGTGGTGGGCCTAATCCCTCCTTTAATCCAATCAAATAGTCCCACATCACATCAGTTCGTAACTTTACATAAACCATTACGAGGATGTAGCATTTCTCAAATAAGAAACCTCCCCCGCCATCCGTGCGGCAAAATCACCTCCTTTTTACTAATATTGATTCTATAATTTTTTAGATCAATATAATTGAGATTTGTATAGATAGCACACAGGAGCAAAACCAAGTGGTATGGTTAAGGGCATCCACAATGTGTAGCCAAATGTGAAAATAGCTTTTGGCATCGTGGGAACCATTGTGGATGGTGTTGCCAAAGCCAAAAACATGGAACCGAAGCTCCTTGATTGATTGATCGAAGGAATAGAAAAATGCAACGTCTCTCCTCTTTCTCCCATGCTTGGATGCATGTAGTACAGTATAGAGCATAGAGTCTACTCCCCTGTCCCTTTCTCTGTATCACAAATCACAAAGCAGTGAGGCGTCAAATCACAAAAGCACGGACGAAGCAACCATCATTTCACTCTTCGGTGACTCCGCTTCTCCATAGTCTTCTTCGAGAAGCCATCTCGCCGCATTAGTTACTCCTAGTAGTACTAATAAAGGACTTCCTGGATGGAAATAAGGCGGTTGTCTCGGCTTGCAGGCGGCACTTGCGAATGACTTACCGTGGTCTCCCTCAATGGTGTTCTCCGTGGAACGCACTTCGCCAAACCACCAAAAAAAAAAAAATATCGTCGGCGTCACCGCAATGGGGAAGGAAGTCAAATATAGTTACTACCTCCATTTTTTTGTACACAAGGCCAGTGTATCAAAATTAAAATTTGCAAAGGACCACTAACACTAATCGAGGCAAAATTGATGGGTTTAGCAACCAAGGACATTAATATCCCCTACATGCATGCGGAAGTGAGAATGTTGGTTTGCATGGCGTTGCATTAATCAAGCGATGAGGAGTGAGATGGTTAGCTCTTTGGTCTTTTGTAACGCCCTCGATGCGGCTATAGCTCCCACGTGTCGAGGCACGACTTAGAGACATAACCGCATTGAAAGCAATGTCGCAAGTTAGGAAATCATCACAACATCCCATGTAATATATATAATAAAAGGGGAGACACATAGTTGGCTTACACTCGCCACGTCACATCAGAGTACATAAATAACATCCATCATACAAACACTCATGGCCCGACTACGGCGCCAAAATAGAAGAAAACCCAACATGCTACAAGGCCCTGAATCAAACCCCAACTAGGCACCACTACTGATCATTGGGAAAGGAAACATAATAACGCTGAGAGTCCTCGTCGAACTCCCACTTGAGCTCATACTCGTCACCTGGAGCGGAATCACCTGGACCTGCATCTGGAGTTATAGTATCTGTGAGCCACGGGGACTCAGCAATCTCGCACCCTCGCGATCAAGACTATTTAAGCTTATAGGAAGGGTAAGGCTTATATAAGTGGAGCTGCAGCAAGCGCCTAGCATATATGGTGGCTAACTTATTCGCAAAAGAGGGCGAGAAGAGCAGGCAAAGCGCGAGCGAAGAACTAGAGAACAACCTGCGCAAACATAACTCCAACACCGTGTCCACTTCCCGGACTCCGCCGAGAAGAGGCCTCACGGTAACACACTCAGTTGATTCATTTTAATTAAGTTAAGGTTCGAGTTATCTACAACCGGACATTAACAAATTCCCATCCGCCCATAACCGCGGGGACGGCTTTCGAAAGTTCAATCCCTGCAGGGGAGTCCCAACTTAGCCCATGACAAGCTCTCACGGTCAACGAAGGAATAGACCTCCTCCCAAGACGTTCCGATCAGACTCGGTATCTCGGTAACTCAAGAAACTTCGACAGGTTAAAACAAGACCAGCAACACCGCCCAAATGTGCCGACAAATCCCGATAGGAGCTGCACATATCTCTTTCTTAGGGCACACTCAGATGAGCCAGACGTCGGGTAAGCCAGCCCAGAGTTGCCCCTGGTAGCCTCGGACATCGCTCAGTGGGACCAACACTCAGAGGAGCACTGGCCCGGGGGGGTTAAAATAAGATGACCCTTGAGTCTGCAGAACCCAAGGGAAAGAAAAGGCTAGGTGGCAAATGGTAAGACCAATGTTGGGCATTGCTGGAAAAGCTTTAATCAAGGCGAACTATCAAGGGGTTCCCATTATAACCCAACCGCGTAAGGAACGCAAAATCCGGGAACATAACACCGATATGACGGAAACTAGGGCGGCAAGAGTGGAACAAAACACTAGGCGAGAGGCCGAGCCTTCCACCCTTTACCAAGTATATAGATGCATTAAGATAACATAGCGATATAATGATATCCCAACAAGTAAATAAAAGATGATCCAACAAGGAACGACCTCCAATCTTCACCTGCAACTAGCAACACTATAAGAGGGGCTGAGCAAACCAGTAACATAGCCAATCAACGGTTTGCTAGGAAAAGGTGGGTTAGAGTTTCAACATGGCAATTGGGAGGCTGACAAGCAAAAGGTAGGCATTGTAGCATTGGCATAGCAAGAGCGAGCAAACTAGCATAGCAAAGATAGTAGTGATTTCGAGGGTATGATCATCTTGCCTGCACAGTTGTCAGAGTTGACTGGATCCTCACAAGCAAACTCAATGGGCTCCTCGGTAGCGAACTCGTCTCCCGGCTCTACCCAAACAAGGCAAACAAGCAACAAGGATACAATCAACCACGTGCAAGGACAAGCAATACGATGCAATGATGAAATGCTATGCGGGATGCAATGCGGGATGCAAAATGCAAGATATGACAGGAAATGCATGAACTTGGCCTCAACTTGGAATTTCAAGGGTGCCACTGGAAAGAGGGGATGAAATCGCTTGAAAACGATATAAAGAACGCCGGAATCGGAGTTACGGTTTGGAAATGGCAAGCGTTTTAAGAATGACGCCGGTCTGCGATTTACAGCAAGTAGGCATCTAAATGCTATGAAATTAACATGCTACAGCCACCAAACATGACAAAAAAATACATGGCAGGGATGCACACAAGATGCTTAACAAAAGACTAGCACTGAGCCACGTCCAATTCATCCATTATGAGGTTCAAACAAGCATGGCAAAAACGCAAATGCAAAACAGATTCCAAAGCACGAAGCCCTCTTCGGAGGAGCAAAACAACATGATACATGACCTGAATAAGACAAGTAAGAACATGGCATGGAGCTACTCAACAAGCTTAACAAAAGACCCAAAGTGACCTGGGGCCAAAAGGGTTCACAACATATATAAACGAGCACACGAACATAGCTAAAACACAATCAGTTTTCAGACTTAGTGAAAACTGAGACATGCTGAAATATAACTCACGAAGGCATGTAAAGGAGCTCGATGCACTCACCACGGTGCAAGTCATGGTAAGGCAGGCATACATCCATTAAGAAGGCATAAAAAGCTAGCTAGACATGGCAAGAACAATGGCATAGCATGCACGGACCAACTACAATAACATCGGCAAAATCGCAAACGAGTTGACGATCTGCCCAGATTCACCACGAAGCAAATGTAGAGCTCGATTGACTCAAGCTAGGGTGCTCCATAATTGCAAACAAAGAAATGGATGGATAGAGCATAACATGATTAACAAAACTCCTTTACTGATCATCCTCAAAAGAGGCACGGATCACTAGGAAACAAGCTGAACATATGGCATCATGAACTAAGTAATTCCAGACTTAGTGAAAACAACTAAGTCCCTGAAAACAGATTTACCGGGTGCCTCACTTTGCAAGCTTGCACAAGTCACCACACACATCCTAAAAATGCATGGGTTGCACCTCTTAAAAGAAGACAAAAACCTTAACAAAACATATGAAGGACTCACAGGCATAACATGCACACAATAATCATGGCAAAAATGACAAAAGTCTAAGATGAACTAGCAGAGCTGACAATTAACTCACGAAGCCTCCTTCTAACCGCACATTGGGCATCAAGATGAGCACAAATGAAAATGATGCAGTGGAATGAAATGATGTACTCGTCGAGGCGAACATTTTGATATACTATATGCATGAATCGGAGCTACGGAAGCAAAGTTACGGGGCCTCGAACAGGAGCATATGAGCTAAAAATTCTGGGACTTGGTGAAAAAAAAACGACCTAGGGTTAGGAAAAAAATCAGATCAGAGATCCGGGCCGGAACACTATAGCGGCGGCGCGATTCCCGATGACGACCGTTGCCGGAGAAGAAACGGACGGCGGGGCGAGGTCGCCGGACCGGCTGGACGGCGCCGGCGTCGGGGAGGAGGCGGTGCTCGCCGGAGCAACGAGTAGGCGGCGGGCGGCGGTGTTCCGGCGGGCTCGGACGCGGCGGCGTTGGTGTCGGTCGCCGGAGTCGGCGACGTGGGCGGCGGTGGGCTAGGAGGGAGGCGGCGGCGGTGATCCGGCTCGGGGAGGAGAAGGGCGGCGGGCGGCGCTCCTCCTCTGGGCCGCGGGGGCTCTATGCGGGCCGGCTGCCACGTGGCGCCCCGCGAGTGGCTGCGGGCGGCGGCGGGTGCGATCCGAATGTTGTCCGGCATGGCGCGGACACGTCCGGCTGCGGGAGAGAATTTTAGGGTTTCGGGGAGAGGGAGAGATCCGAAAATGGAGGGGTGTATATATAGGCATAGAGGGAGCTAGGAGAGTCCAAATGAGGTGCGGTTTTCGGCCACGCGATCATGATCGAACGCTCTAGGACATGGAGCAGAGTTTGGTGGGTTTTGGGCCAAAATGGAGGGGTGTTGGGCTGCAACACACACGAGGCCTTTTCGGTCCCTCGGTTAACCGTTGGAGTATCAAATGAAGTCCAAATGATATGGAACTTGACAGGCGGTCTACCGGTAGTAAACCAAGGCTGCTTGGCAAGTCTCGGTCCAATACGGAAATGTTTAATCCCCAAACACGAAAGAAAGCTAGAAATGACCACCGGAGGAGAACGAAGCGCCGGAATGCAAAACGGACAATGGGGAAAAAGCTCGGATGCATGAGATGAACACGTATGCAAATGCAATGCACATGATGACATGATATGAGATGCATGAAAAAGAAAACAACACACGGAGACAAAGACCCGAACCCGAGAAATAAATATAACTTAATGACGGAAACGGCAAGAGTTGGAGTACAAATAGGGAAAGTTACATCCGGGGTGTTACAACACTCCACCACTACGAAAAGATCTCATCCCGAGATCTAGGACTGAAAGAACTCCGGGTACTCAGAATGGAGGTGATCCTCGCGTTCCCAGGTAGCTTCACGGTCGGAATGGTGTGACCACTTGACTTTAAGAAATTTGATTGACTTGTTGCGAGTCTTGCGTTCAGTCTTTTCGAGAATAGCAACTGGGTGCTCACGATAAGAGAGATCTTCTTGGAGCTCAATGTCCTCGAAGTTGACAGTGCGGTCAGGAGTTTTGAAGCACTTTCGAAGCTGAGAGACATGGAACACGTCATGAACATTTGCAAAGTTTGAAGGAAGCTCGAGTTGGTAGGCGAGGTCGCCTCTCTTGCTGACAATCTTGAAAGGTCCCATGTATCTAGGGGCAAGCTTCCCTTTGATACCGAAGCGACGAGTACCTTTCATAGGAGAGACACGGAGGTAAACATGATCTCCAATCTCGAAAGCCAAATCACTGTGCTTACTATCATAGTAGCTCTTCTGTCGGGATTGGGCTGCTTTGAGGTTATCACGAATGACTTTGCACATTTCTTCTGCTTCTGTGATTAAGTCATTACCCAGCAGCTGACATTCACCGGTTTCAGACCAGTTGAGAGGGGTACGGCACTTCCTGCCATACAGAATTTCAAAAGGGGCCTTTCCCGAACTTGCTTGAAAACTGTTGTTGTATGAGAATTCAGTATAAGGAAGACAATCCTCCCACTTCATGCCGAAGGAGATCACGCAAGCCCTGAGCATATCTTCAAGAATCTGGTTGACACGCTCGACTTGACCGCTTGTTTGAGGATGGAAAGCAATGTTGAAGCGGATGTTAGTGCCCATGGCCTTCTGAAAAGAATCCCAAAACTTCGAGGTAAAGATGCTGCCACGGTCTGAAGAGATCACTTGAGGAATACCGTGCAGAGAGACAATGCGAGAGGTATAGAGTTCCGCCAATTGAGCTGCAGTGATCGACTCTTTGATAGGCAAAAAGTGAGCCACTTTGGTGAGCTTGTCGATGACAACGAATATAGCATCATTGCCACGCTTGGACTTTGGAAACCCAGTCACGAAGTCCATTTCAATGTGGTCAAACTTCCATTCTATAATGGCAAGAGGTTGGAGGAGACCTGCTGGCCTTTGGTGTTCTGCCTTCACTCTTCTGCAGACATCACATTCATTCACGAATTGAGCGATCTCGCGCTTCATTCGAGTCCACCAATAAGCTTGCTTGAGGTCCTGATACATCTCCGTGCTCCCAGGGTGGATGGAGAGGAGAGAATTGTGAGCCTCATTCATGATCACTTTACGAAGTTCACCTTTGGGCCCAACAATACGATCCTCAAAGAAGAGAGTGTCCTTGTCATCAAGGCGGTAGCACTTGTACTTGGACTGACTCTTGGAAATCCCAATCTTCACCTTTTTCACCATAGCATCAAGAAGGTGGGCTTGGCGAATCTGGTCTTCTAAGGTAGGAGAGACTTGAAGGTTGGTGAGGAAACCTTGAGGAACAACTTGCAGATTAAGTTTGCGGAAAACTTCACAAAGCTCGGGTTGATAAGGCTTGAGAACCAGACTGTTGCAGTAAGCCTTTCTGCTCAAAGCGTCAACAATCACATTGGACTTGCCTGGAGTATACTCGATACTCGGATTATACTCTTGAATCATTTCGACCCATCGAGTTTGCCTGAGGTTGAGATTAGGCTGAGTGAAGATGTACTTGAGACTCTTGTGATCAGTGAAAATGTCCACTTTTCTTCCCAATAGAAGATGTCTCCAAGTCAACAGAGCATGCACAACTGCTGCCAACTCGAGATCATGAGTGGGGTAGTTCTTCTCATTAGGCTTCAACTGGCGAGATGTATAAGCAACAACTTTCTTCTCTTGCATCAATACTGCGCCAAGACCTTGGAGAGAGGCATCACAAAAGACCTCGTACGGCTTGGATTCATCAGGCGGAGTCAGAACTAGAGCAGTGATCAACTTCTCTTTCAAAGTGTTGAAAGCAATATCACACTCTGGAGACCAAACGTACTTGACGTGCTTCTGGAGAAGATTAGAGAGAGGCTTCGCAATCTTGGAAAAGTTTTCAACGAATCTTCGGCAATAGCTTGCGAGACCGAGGAAACTGCGGAGTTGCTTCACGTTCTGAGGAGGTTCCCAATTAACAATTGCAGACACCTTCTCAGGATTCACGGAAATGCCCTTGGCAGAGATGATATGACCAAGATAAAGAAACTCATCGAGCCAAAATTCACACTTGGAGAACTTGGCGTAGAACTGATGTTCCCTGAGCTTATCAAGAACCAAACGCAAGTGCTTGGCATGATCTTCCTTGTTCTTCGAGAAAACCAGAATGTCGTCGAGATAGACCAAAACAAAGTCATTGGTGTAGGTGTTGAAGATGAAGTTCATCATGCGAGAGAACGTCGGAGGAGCGTTGGCGAGGCCAAAAGACATGACAGTGTATTCATATGAACCAAAGCTTGTTCTGAATGCTGTCTTGGGAATATCTTCTTCATGAATGCGAATCTGGTGATAACCCATACGAAGATCAAGCTTGGAGAATACGTGAGCACCTTTGAGTTGTTCGAACAGCTCATTGATGTTGGGAAGTGGGTATTTGTTCTTGATGGTCTTCTTATTCACTGGACGGTAATCAACACAAAGTCGGTCCGTTCCATCCTTCTTCTTCACAAAAAGAACACCACAACCCCACGAAGGAGAACTAGGCCGGATGAGACCCATTCTTTCTTTCTCATCGAGTTGCTTCTTCAGCTCCTTCAACTCTTTAGGTCCGTGCTTGTAAGGACGTTTGCACACAGGTTCCGTGCCAGGCTCAAGTTCAATAACGAATTCAACTGGCCGGTGCGGAGGCATTCCTGGGAGCTCTTCTGGAAAGACGTCTTGATATTCGCAAAAGACTGGAATTTGAGAGATGGCATCCAATTCACCCTTCTCATTGAGAGAAAACAGACGGATAGTATCATCCCAGCGGCAAAGACAATTACATCCTCAGACGAATGAGTCAATTGAATCTGCCTGGCTGCACAATCAAGCTGAGCCTTGTGCTTAGAAAGCCAATCCATTCCGAGAATAAGATCAATATCCGAGTTACCAAGAACCACCGGAGAAGAGAGAAACTTGTAATCGCCCAATGTGATAGAAATATCTGGGGCAATAGCGCTTGCATTCATGAATTTACCCAGAGAAACAACAGATAACTCTCTAGGCAAATCTTGCAAAGGCAACTCATGCTTAGAAACAAATGGCCTCAAAATGAAACAATGCGATGCACCCGTGTCAAAAAGAACTTTAGCCAGAATATCATTAACAGGAAGGTTACCCGTGATCACATCTGACGAGTCCTCCGCCTGAGCTGCATTCATCAAATTGACCTTGGCGGACTTGGGGTTATGCTTGACCACAACTGTACTTGCCGATCTGACAGGAGGAGGAGGAGGAAGACGCCTCTGGTTGAAACACTTGTTGGCATAGTGACCCTTCTGTTGGCACTTGTTGCACGTGACCTCAGAAAGTGGACGATGATACGGAGCACTCGATCTTGGAGGTTGAGACGAAGTCTTGTTTTGAAAGCCAGGGTTGGGTGGGTGGGAAGAACCATTGCCACCTTTGCTCTTCTGCTGAAATGGCTGACGGAATGGAGGAGGAGGAAGCCAAAACTTCTGCTGCTTGGCCACTTGAGTAGAGGAACAAGGAGTAACATCTCTGACTCGCTTCCTGGAAGCATCACACCTCAACTGAGCAGCCTCTTGTTTCAGTGCCATGTTGTAGAACTCATCGTACCTCAAGGGCTCCAAGAGAACAAGAGCGAGCTGAATATCTTCTCTGAGACCACCCCTGAACTGGTATATCATGCTCTTCTCATCAGGCACGTCCTGCTTGGCAAAGCAGGAAAGCTTCTGGAACAACTTGTTGTAGTCATAGACAGACAAAGAGCCTTGCTTCAGATTGCGGAATTCCTCACGCTTGCTTTCAACCACGCTCTGCAGAATATGATGAGCTCGGAAATCTCGACGGAAATCATCCCAAGTGATAACACGTCCACCTCTGGAATCCTTGTACTGCTGGAACCATTCTGCAGCTTGATCTTTGAGTTGGAAGGAAGCGAACTTGACAAAGTCCTCAGGCCTGATGTTACTGCACTCGAAATGCTTACACAGATCCACAAGCCAATCGTCAGCATCGGTTTCCTCAACACAATTGCTGAAAGTCTTTGGCCCGTTAGCAAGGAACTGGTTGAGTGTAGCAAAGTGACTCTGATTGCTGCCTTGATTCCCTTGACTGCGTTGATTGCGCTCTTGGAGAATTTGCATGATCAGCTGAGTGTTTGCATTGGTTGCGGCCATCACAGCTTGCCATGCCTCTGGAGGAGGTAGAGGCAGTGGCGGATCTTGATTCTGGTTCTGACTGGTGCTCTTAGCGGGAGCCATCCTGAAGAGGTTGACCACCGTTAGCACATAGACAGATAAATATTGAAGCTGAGTCCAATGGAATGAAAATTGCAACATATAGTCTTCACATCCGAACAAAATGAACAAATGCATTCCTCTTCAAATGGTCACATATCCATAAATTGAGAAGCCATGTGGAATTAAGGTAGAGAAATAAATCAACAAGGTACGGATCAAGAATGAATAATCGGTAAGAAATCCCAATCTCAAACCAATATCCGTGGAAGAAGAACTACAGCTACTAGAATTCCCACCTATGAAACTCCCGAACCTTTCCGGTTATGCAATCAGGTGTTGGGGATACAGGGGAAGCATAATATCTCACCCAAACTAGCAAATCCTACATCCAGCTGTATCCATCCTTCAACACATAACCAAGAAAACTTCGGAAACCATCTACCTCAACCTTCGAAAAGCATCCGTTATACAAGTTATGGCGATACTCCTGAACACCCGCCCCAGTACTGGGTGGCGTCGAGGTTATCTCACCAACGAACTGCATAAAAGAGATTTTCGATGTCGGCGAACATATCTCAAGTATTCCAGAATTGCAACGATAAAATTATGATGACAACACCTTAGAGCTCAACTCCCCGGGACACTTCCACTAAACCCCTGACAGGAGGCACCAAGACAGTATTCTCATCATAAGCCATCGGAACAAATCCAAGATACTCGCGTGATCCTAAAAAAAAATTTAGTGAAATTTGAGAAGAGAAGAGTCAAAACTCTACGTCAGGATGCCTTACCAGAGCGATGAGGAGACTGGGAAGTAAAAAGAATTCCTAAGCTCTCCGATATATAATTCCTAAAAGACTCACAACATTTTTCTAGACACAACTCGGTTGCTAAAAACGATCAAGCAATGGGGCTCCTAAGGTCGGGGAAGGCTCTGATACCAACTTGTAACGCCCTCGATGCGGCAATAGCTCCCACGTGTCGAGGCACGACTTAGAGACATAACCGCATTGAAAGCAATGTCGCAAGTTAGGAAATCATCACAACATCCCATGTAATATATATAATAAAAGGGGAGACACATAGTTGGCTTACACTCGCCACGTCAGATCAGAGTACATAAATAACATCCATCATACAAACACTCATGGCCCGACTACGGCGCCAAAATAGAAGAGAACCCAACATGCGACAAGGCCCTGAATCAAACCCCAACTAGGCACCACTACAGATCATCGGGAAAGGAAACATAATAACGCTGAGAGTCCTCGTCGAACTCCCACTTGAGCTCGTACTCGTCACCTGGAGCGGAATCACCTGGACCTGCATCTGGAGTTATAGTATATGTGAGCCACGGGGACTCAGCAATCTCGCACCCTCGCGATCAAGACTATTTAAGCTTATAGGAAGGGTAAGGCTTATATAAGTGGAGCTGCAGCAAGTGACTAGCATATATGGTGGCTAACTTATTCGCAAAAGAGGGCGAGAAGAGGAGGGAAAGCGCGAGCGAAGAACTAGAGAACAACCTGCGCAAACATAACTCCAACACCGTGTCCACTTCCCGGACTCCGCCGAGAAGAGGCCATCATGGTAACACACTCAGTTGATTCATTTTAATTAAGTTAAGGTTCGAGTTATCTACAACCGGACATTAACAAATTCCCATCCGCCCATAACCGCGGGCACGGCTTTCGAAAGTTCAATCCCTGCAGGGGAGTCCCAACTTAGCCCATGACAAGCTCTCACGGTCAACGAAGGAATATACCTCCTCCCAAAACGTTCCGATCAGACTCGGTATCTCGGTAACTCAAGACACTTCAACAGGTTAAAACAAGACCAGCAACACCGCCCGAATGTGCCGACAAATCCCGATAGGAGCTGCACATATCTCTTTCTCAGGGCACACTCAGATGAGCCAGACGTTGGGTAAGCCAGCCCAGAGTTGCCCCTGGTAGCCTCGGACATCACTCAGTGGGACCAACAAACAAAGGAGCACTGGCCCGGGGGGGGGGGTTACAATAAGATGATCCTTGAGTCTGCAGAACCCAAGGGAAAGAAAAGGCTAGGTGGCAAATGGTAAGACCAATGTTGGGCGTTACTGGAAAAGATTTAATCAAGGCGAACTATCAAGGGGTTCCCATTATAACCCAACCGCGTAAGGAACGCAAAATCCGGGAACATAACACCGATATGACGGAAACTAGGGCGGCAAGAGTGGAACAAAACACTAGGCGAGAGGCCGAGCCTTCCACCCTTTACCAAGTATATAGATGCATTAAGATAACATAGCAATATAATGATATCCCAACAAGTAAATAAAAGATTTTCCAACAAGGAACGGCCTCCAATCTTCACCTGCAACTAGCAACGCTATAAGAGGGGCTGAGCAAAGCGGTAACATAGCCGATCAACGGTTTGCTAGGACAAGGTGGGTTAGATTCTCAACATGGCAATTGGGAGGCTGACAAGCAAAAGGTAGGCATCGTAGCATTGGCATAGCAAGAGCGAGCAAACTAGCATAGCAAAGATAGTAGTGATTTCGAGGGTATGATCATCTTGCCTGCACAGTTGTCAGAGTTGACTAGATCCTCACAAGCAAACTCAATGGGCTCCTCGGTAGCGAACTCGTCTCCCGGCTCTACCCAAACAAGACAAACAAGCAACAAGGATACAATCAACCACGTGCAAGGACAAGCAATACGATGCAATGATGAAATGCTATGCGGGATGAAAATGCAAGATATGACAGGAAATGCATGAACCTGGCCTCAACATGGAATTCCAAGGGTGCCACTGGAAAGAGGGGATGAAATCGCTTGAAAACGATATAAAGAATGCCGGAATCGGAGTTACAGTTTGGAAATGGCAAGTGTTTTAAGAATGACACCGGTCTGCAATTTACAGTAAGTACGCATGTAAATGCAATGAAATGAACATGCTACAGCCACCAAACATGACAAAAAAATAAATGGCAGGGATGCACACAAGATGCTTAACAAAAGACTAGCACTGAGCCACGTCCAATTCATCCATTATGAGGTTCAAACAAGCATGGCAAAAACGCAAATGCAAAACAGATTCCAGACTTAGTGAAATTAACACTTGTCTGAAATTTCAGAGCACGAAGCCCTCTTCGGAGCAGCAAAACAACATGATACATGACCTGAATAAGACAAGTAAGAACATGGCATGGAGCTACTCAACAAGCTTAACAAAAGACCCAAAGTGACCTGGGGCCAAAAGGGTTCACAAAATATATAAACGAGCACACGAACATAGCTAAAACACAATCAGTTTTCAGACTTAGTGAAAACTGAAACATGCTGAAATATAACTCACGAAGGCATGTAAACGAGCTCGATGCACTCACCACGGTGCAAGTCATGGTAAGGCAGGCATACATCCATTAAGAAGGCACAAAAAGCTAGCTAGACATGGCAAGAACAATGGCATAGCATGCACGGACCAACTACAATAACATCGGCAAAATCGCAAATGAGTTGACGATCTGCCCAGATTCACCACGAAGCAAATGTAGAGCTCAATTGACTCAAGCTAGGGTGCTCCATAATTGTAAACAAAGAAATGGATGGATAGAGCATAACATGATTAACAAAACTCCTTTATTGATCATCCTCAAAAGAGGCACGGATCACTAGGAAACAAGCTGACATATGGCATCATGAACTAAGTAATCCCAGACTTAGTGAAAACAACTAAGTCCCTGAAAACAGATTTACCGGGTGCCTCACTTTGCAAGCTTGCACAAGTCACCACACACATCCTAAAAACGCATGGGTCGCACCTCTGGAAAGAAGACAAAAACCTTAACAAAACATATGAAGGACTCACAGGCATAGCATGCACACAATAATCATGGCAAAAATGACAAAAGTCTATGATGAACAAGCAGATCTGACAATTAACTCACGAAGCCTCCTTCTAACAGTATTTTGGGCATTAAGGTGACCTCAAATGAAAATGATGCAATGGAAAGAAATTATGTACTCGTCGACTCGAACATTTTGATATACTATATGCATGAATCGGAGCTACGGAAGCAAAGTTACGGGGCCTCGAACAGGAGCATATGAGCTAAAAATTCTGGGACTTAGTGAAAAAAACGACCTAGGGTTAGGAAAAAAATCAGATCTGAGATCCGGGACGGAACACTGTAGCGGCGGTGCGATTCCCGATGACGACCGTCGCCGGAGAAGAAACGAACGGCGGGGCGAGGTCGCCGGACCGGCTGGACGGCGCCGGCGTCGGGGAGGAGGCAGGGCTCGCCGGAGCAACGAGGAGGCGGCGGGCAGCGGTGTTCC
>NC_041382.1:28623634-28629556 GCF_002162155.2 Triticum dicoccoides
GGAGGGAGGCGGCGGCGGTGGTCCGGCTCGGGGAGGAGAAGGGCGGCGGGCGGCGCTCCTCCTCTGGGCCGCGGGGGCTCTACGCGGGTCGGGCGGGCCGCGGCGGCCGGCTGCCACGTGGCGCCCCGCGAGTGGCTGCGGGCGGAGGTGGGTGCAATCCGGATGTTGTCCGGCCTGGCGCGGACACGTCCGGCAGCGGCGGGAGAGAATTTTAGGGTTTCGGGGAGAGGGAGAGATCCGAAAATGGAGGGGTGTATATATAGGCATAGAGGGAGCTAGGAGAGTCCAAATAAGGTGCGGTTATCGTCCTCGCGATCGTGATCGAACGCTCTAGGACATGGAGCAGAGTTTGGTGGGTTTTGGGCCAAAATGGAGGGGTGTTGGGCTGCAACACACACGAGGCCTTTTCGGTCCCTCGGTTAACCGTTGGAGTATCAAACGAAGTCCAAATGATATGAAACAAGGCCGCTTGGCAAGTCTCGGTCCAATCCGGAAATGTTTAATCCCCAAACACGAGCGAAAGCTAGAAATGACCACCGGAGGAGAACCAACCGCCGGAATGCAAAACGGACAACGGGGAAAAAGCTCGGATGCATGAGATGAACACGTATGCAAATGCAATGCACATGATGATATGATATGAGATGCATGAAAAACAAAACAACACACGAAGACAAAGACCCGAACCCGAGAAATAAATATAACTTAACGCCGGAAACGGCAAGAGTTGGAGTACAAATAGGGAAAGTTACATCCGGGGTGTTACATCTTTGGAAAAAAACGCATTATTTGACATGTGAAACGAGGATTTGTATCGATTAAATCCCACGAGGGAAAACCCAGCCTTTCTTTTTTAACACTAGTACTCCTAGTACGTACGTACTTATCCTGTTTGGGTCTAGGCCTTGCATTGCCAAACTTCGCCACACATATTTGCCAAGCTTGCCTAAAGTTTTCAAAATGAGAAGGAGGTCCACTTGCGCACGGCTATCGCGGTCGCACCGCACCCTCACATGGTCGCTCCTGCACGGCGCGGTTTCACCGCACCCTCACACAGTCGCTCCTGCACGCCGCAAACCCAACCAAGGGAATGCACCCTCACTGACACATGCTGTCGCATGTGAACACACAAAACTCAGCCATCCTATCGCTGACACATAATTTTCGTTTCATAGAGTATGTTTATCCAACCGCATGTTGGGGAGTATCCGTACGGCCCGTGCGGTGGTCTGTTGGGGAAGAAAAAGAGGTGAGGAAGAAGGAAAGAAGGGTTAGGAGACGTAGGATATTCATCCAACCGCCTGAATGGTAGAGTGACCCAAGTCAGGCGACTTGCATAACAAATATATGTTTTTACACAGCAAAAGATCCATAAAAACAACAACATAAAGAAAAACTATCACTGCTCGTGGAAAGAGACGACCTTGTCGTCTTTGGCTGCCGGTGCGAACCAGCCGTCGCTGCCGACGTGTGTCTCCGCACCGTGGTTATCCTCGGGCTCTAGCTACTCGTTCAAGCTGAGCATGCGGGCGCTCTGCACGGACGGGAGCACAGCCCGGTTCAAGTCGAGGACGTCCGGTTCCACCTACAGGAGGGCCTCGATGGCAGCGGCATCCGCGCGCTCCGCGTCGACTCGAGCCTCCGCCGCCCGGTTCAAGTCCAGGACGTCCGGTTCCGCCTGTAGGAGGGCGCCGATGAGAGAGGCATCCGCGTGCTCTGCGTCGAGTCGAGCCTCTGCTGCCCGGATCAAGTCTAGGACGTCCGGTTCCGCCTGCAGGAGGGCCTCGATGGCAGCGGCATCCGCGCGCTCCGCCTCAAGTTGAGCCTCCGCTGCCCAGTTCACATCCACGACATCCGGTTCCGATTGCAGGAGAGCCTCGATGGCAGCGGCATGCACGCGCTCCATGTTGAGTTGAGCCTCTGCCTCCCGGTCCTCCTTTAGTATCTCCATGTTGAACCGCTGGTCTGCCTGCACCATGGGGGACTCGGACGCTGGCACGAAGTCGACGTCCATCGTCTCATACCCATCGGAGGCCTTGTGTGCCGCGACCTCCGCCATGAACATTGGATCGGCTTCCTCCTCCTCGTAGCTTGGCTCTAGAGAACTCGGGGATTGGCCCACCGCAAAGCGATCTTGGGAACGGAGGTCTGTGGCGCCGACCACCGCCGCGTTTTCTGCGTGGCGCTCCGGCGTTAGCATCTTGTAGTAAGTGATCTTGTGGCACACCATGGCTTTCCAGAGAACTAGGGGATGTTTGATGCGGGCTAGGGGATCGAAAGGTGGGGGAATGGGCTGGAGATTTGGTGTGGTTTTAGGGCAGTGGCTGGCGTAGGCCGAGCAGCGAAGGTTCTGGTGTGAATAGTGGTTCCAGTGACGACCGGTCAATTTGTTTTGACTGTACATCGCTCTTGTCGCGTTCGCATTGCAGCCCGGCACGCTAGACCCTCCACGTCGCTCACCGAATGGAACGCGCTTCGTCTTGCGTTTTCGCTCGCTTGTGGGACCGCAGTTGAGAGCAAACCGATGTCCCTCCCCCTCCCTCGCCTATGTCATTTATTATACCACGACTCCCTCCATTTTATGCGGAGTAAATAAAAATAGAGGGAGTGTACTACGGATGAGGATCACCTGACGTGGCCGAACCCATTGTGTAACTAACATGCGGGGCCTAGCAAGCATGGGGTCCGCCAGTAAGTGACCGAATGGGAGGGTAAGGCAGGGATACCTACGTCAGAGGATCCACTTCCACTATACTACTTTGACCAAATGTTAGAGTAGTAATATATGACATGCAACTTACACAAATGTTACAGTAATAATATATGACATGCAACTTACACAAAGCATACAGGGTATAATGAGTTTTTCGAGGCTAACTTTGACCAAATGTTAGAGTAATAATATATGACATGCAACTTACACAAAGCATACGGTCAAATTCGTATGTGAAAGGAGTTTCCAATGATATAATTTTCACATTATACATCTCATGTACTATTAATCTTGTCAATAGTCAAATTGGAAACCATCTCGAGTATAAACTAGGAGTACGTACAAATCTCACAATATTGATTGGGCTTTGTTGAATGTTGATAACTTTTTGATCAAAGTAGATATACTTTGACTACACAGAAAACTTATATGTAATCTAGAAAGGATAGGAGGGAGTATATTGTACGTTCAAAAACAAAACAAACATTGAATACCCTTTATATATGATTTGCGGATGCTATGATCACCGGTTCAAAATTTTGAATCCGGCTTAGGTATCACGTGCCCCCACTCATTTCCTCTCGATTTCATCTCGGGGTCCGGAGAACTATGGAAAGAGGACTAGGGTGGGTACATGCGAATGATACTCGGCGGAATGTTCAAATGAGGCATGCGGGAGGATGGACTCGACTGGAGGGCGACATGATCGATGGAGAAGAGGGTTGGAGAGGAATGAGAAATAAGCAAACGCCACATGATTATACTTGAATGGCTCAAATAAACAATAAGTTGTCTCACTTGGCCTACATAGTGAAAGGCCTAATGCACAACGCGGAGCACTGGCGCTCGAATATGGCCGGGAAAATAGGGAAACAGACATGTGGCGCACCCCCGTTGGGACGACGTAGCGTAGACTAGTCCAATGAAGGAGCGGGCCCACGACCTCCTCGCCACCGACAACCGTTCATGTGGGTCGTTGGGGCCAACAATGGGGCGCAGCTCCAGCACCGCCTCTGGACACGGCGACCGCGGTGAGCGACACGCTCATATCGTCGCTAGACACGGTTGGTTTCAGTTTGCTGAGGGTGGCGTTAGTGTTGTGGCACGACCAACGGTATGTTTGGTTTGTGCCCATGGTTGCCCCATCAAAGCATTGGGTAGCCATAATTTTGGTTGAGGTATTGGTTGCCCATGATTTGGCCGGCATTGGCAATAAAAATGAACTTGAGTTGGCTAGAGTTCATTGGCATGCCAAAGAAATGGCAACCATCCAAACAAAGACCAATCTTTGGGTCATGACCGAAATTTTGGGAGAGGTATTGGTTGCCCATGATTTGGCTGACATTGGCAAGAAAAATGAACTAGAGTTGGCTAGAGTTCATTGGCGTGCCAAAAAAATGGCAACCATCCAAACAAAGACCAATCTTTTGGTCATGGCCAAAATTTTGGCAAGGTGCACTTTGGCCATAATCCAAACACACCCCAACACCCGGCTCGTCGAGGATGCACCGGGCGTCGTGACGCGTCTGTGGAGTGGTGTAGCGCGGCCAACTGCATCCTCTGGACCTGAGACCATGCCGGGTCGTCTTGCTTTGTCAATGACATGCGGGGATCGCATGTGAGCAAAGGGCATCTCCAACGTTGCCACGACCGCAGCTGACTACCCTGGCACACCAAAACCCTAGTCCCTCGCACCGTCGCACGGTGAGTTCACAACCGGCGCCAGCTTCCCGCATTCATGCCGTCCGTTCGTATGTCGTCATTAACAGGCTCGGTGCCCGCAGAACCAACTCCGGCGACTTAATGACACACCCGGACACTTGGCCTCACCGGAATGCCCTACTTAAAGCGGCAATGCCCTGCTAACCTCCACACCATAGTGCATCGTCCTCCTACCTGGAACCACATCCGCCATGACCGCAAGCGCGAATGCTCTGCGGGAGAGCTTGTCTTCGGGGATGGAGCTTGAGGTCGCCGCCCTCGATCAAGTCGCCGCACAAGCGGTGACCACGCTGGCGGCCGACGACGGGAGCACCATCAGCCATGCGTCCTACTTGCCGCCGTCCAACGTTCGGTACCGCCGAGGTTGGGGACTCCTCCGAGGATCAATAGGTCATGGGAGGCGGCAGGGCATGGTGTGCCAACTAGCCGGTCCGTCTCTCGTGTTCTACTTTTCCTCGCCGGAGACCGCACCTTCACATCACCAGTCTTGAACCCCGCCCCCGTACATGGAGATAACAGATGGAGGACGTCGGTCGCCGCCATAGCATAGGTTTCGGGTCGGGTTCTTTTATTTTTTTGTCCTATAAAAGTTCGAAATGTAATGAAAATCTACCGTGTTTGCATTAATCTCGGCTGGTGTATATGAACTTTCACAATAATATACATATTGTAGGAGTACTAGCAAGATGCCCGTGCGTTGCATAGAAGATCAAGATTTGTGGGAGAAAAGTATGAACGAGGGAAAGCCTTATCTGCAAATGTGGAGAGTTGTGCGGGTAAATTGTCATAGTTTCCTTCCTATCCATCAGATATAGATCGGAAGTCCTATATTGCAGGATCGGACACATCTTTCTGCATCTACGGGAACATATGAAAGGGTTAACGTAAATTGCCTCTCTCTCTCCTCCCTTGATTTTCATGGTGGTGGGCCCCTCCCTCCCCCCAATCTACAATCAACAGCTCACAGCTTTCACATCACGTTAATTACGTAACTGGGAATACATAGGTGTACCATTACTCTTCCTAAAAAACCCAACTAAGCCAACCTCCCAGCATATCGCGCGGGAAAAGACCCGGCCACGCCGTTTTCGTCGGGATTACCGGATTACTAGTAGTAGTATCGATGGATCGCGTGAAGCAACAGATTTTTTTTGAGGGGGCGAAGCACCTAGTTTAAAAGGAAAAAATGCGGTACACTCACGCACTCCTGTCGCGGTCGCATTGTACCCCACACACGTTCGGTCCTACACACGGCTCACGCAAACGGAACGCGCTTCGGCTTGCCTCTTCACTAACACGTGGGACTGCACTTGGAGAAACCGACCATGCGCCAAACTCCCCCCGCCCACCGCGCGAAAATCCTCCCCCCCCACACACCCAAAAATTCCCCCCAAATCTGATTCAACCGCCCTTTGGCCAACTAGCCAATAATATTCCCCAAACCCCCCTCCCCCCTGTCCCCCTCCACTCCATTTGCTCCGCCAAAG
>NC_041382.1:28630063-28639313 GCF_002162155.2 Triticum dicoccoides
TCCGCCAAAGCCACCCTCCCCCCGCGCCGATACGTCGGCGCCGCGGTTCGGCGATTCTCTCGCTCCCACAGTACGCTCTCGTAGACTGCCGTCCTCTAGCCGCGCCGCCACCTCTAGCTACGTTCTTGTGGAGGCGCACGGTGGTCAGCGCCGCCACCGCTGGCGACATTCGTGTGGAGACGCACGGTGGTCAGCTTCTCCCGCGGTACGCGCATTCTAGACTGAGGCCCTGTTACTGTCCGTGTAGCGCTGAATGTTAGCTAATAGATGCTATTAATCTCACTATTTGCCGAAGTAGTTTATTGTTAATATGCTCTGCTTAAGAAGCTTCATTGCCCTGTTCTGCACTCAATCTGCTTAGCTGAGATGGCATGCCAAGGCCGATTAGTTGCTAAAATATCCTGTTATATATTTATTGTGACGTAGATTGCCATGGTCTAGTAGCCAATCTGTTAGCTGAAATAGCTCTACACCGTTTTATACTCGATTTTTGTTGCTGCGATGGCCTTCGATAGTTTGATGGCTGTGTGCTCGGCCTCATTGACTGTTGAAACAGCCTGCCATAATTTGGCACTCAAATCTGTTTGCTAAATTAGCTTTACATATATTTCGTTACTTAGATCTGCTCATCCAAATATCTTGCCATAGCTTTAGACATCGACCTAGGTATTTTTTTTCTGGACTTCATAAAAAAGCATATATGTTTTTCCTGTAATATCTAGTAGAAGAACTAATTTGTATGTCTAACAGATGGACAAGACTTGGATTACTTCTGCTCGAAGATTCTCCGCTGCATATGTTGAGGGGGTTGAAAACTTCATGAACTTTATCAGAGCTGAGTATGGTGGTCCGAAATCAGATGTGCTCTGCCCGTGTAGCAGTTGTATGAATTCAGTTACAAGCCCCCAGTCAACTGTGCAAAATCATCTACACTTGTATGGGATGTCAGTCACATATACTAGGTGGGTTCATCATGGTGAAGCTGTGAACGTCAATGTTATTGACTACATGGAAGCAGCAGATCACCATCTTGATCTGCCTGATGCTCAGGTGGAAGAGGAGGAGGAGGTGGTGGTGGTGGAGCCAGTGAGTTTGACCAACATTGAAACAATGCTACGAAATGCTCGTGCATTCCGTGAACTTTCACCTGCAGAAGAAAAATAGTGGGCCCGTATGTTGGAACAATGCAATGTTGTTGTCACCCCAGGAAATAAGTTGTCAGTATTCTCAGCTATGGTCACCTTTCTTTAGGTGAAGACATCTGAGTGGATGACCAACAAATCATTCGATGCAATGTTAGCTGCTTTCCGTGAATCTTTCCCAAATGCGTCTGAGCTGCCACACACCTACAGTAAAATGAAGAATTTCCTTCATGCAGTTGGAATTGGATATCATATGATCCATGTTTGTAAGAATAATTGTGTTCTGCTCCGGAAGGATTATGCCAACTTAAGTGAATGCCCGAAATGCAAATCATCAAGATGGAAAGATGGCGATGCTGTGAAGAGGATTCCTCACAATGTTCTGAGACATTTTCCAATTACACCAAGATTGCAGAGGTTGTTTAATGATGCTAAAATAAGAGAGGATGTACTGTGGCATTCTAGGAACCAGGAGTACAGAGATCAGAATGTAATGAGCAATCAATCTCATGGTAGTGAGTGGAAAAGCTTCGATGATAAACACAAAGAGTTTGATGCTGACCCCAGAAACATTAGAATTGGCTTAGCTTCAGATGGATTTAACCCATTTGGCAACCAGAGCGCCACATATAGCATGTGGCCAGTGCTTGTTATCCCTTACAACATGCCTCCAAACGTCTGCAGCAAAGAATCAAACTACATGATGGCCTTGCTCATCCGAGGTCCAAAAATTCCTAGAAAGGATTTTGATTTGTTCATGGAGCCTCTTGTGGAGGAACTTCAATAGCTATGGAAGGGTGTTCTCACTCGAGACCTATATAGCAGCCCACCAGCTGATTTCTTCCTGCGTGCTGTTATAACTTGGTGCATCCATGATTATCCGGCTTTGGGCAAACGACACATGGTTACAATGCATGTGTTTGGTGTGGCAGGAATCCGCTGTCATACGCAATACTTAGCAAGATCTGTTACATTGGACACCGCCTTTTCCTTGCCGAGGACAAGCCGTATCCTAGAAAATACCGAAGACATGTGTTCAATGCAAAGCATGAAAACCGTGATGCGCCAAAGAGGCTCACCGCCGATGAGTTGCAAGTGGAATTAGAGAAGGTTAGGCATATTACACCAGGAAACCATCCTGGTAATGGTAGCGGGAAAAGGAAGCATGGCAGGGTAGAAGAGAGATTATTGTTTACCCGTAGGTCCACTTTGTGGGACTTGGAGTATTGGAAAGATTTGGATCTGCGGCATAATCTTGATGTGATGCACATCGAGAAAAATATATGTGACATCATTATCGGCACACTTCTTAATATTGAAGGCAAGACAAAAGTTACCTTAAAATCTAGGATTGATTTCACACACCTGGGTATCAGAAAGGATTTGCAGGTGCAAGATGAAGGTAAACCACGGGATATGGCACCAGCTGTTTACGTGTTGGACAAGGTAAAAAGAAAAGAATTGATATGATGGTGCATTTGAGGTCCTGCCACGTGTGAGATTCCCACATGGATTTGCTTCCAACCCTGAAAGCAGAGTCAGTGTAGATGGAAGCAAGGTACAAGGGTTGAAAACTCATGACTGCCACATCCTACTTCAAAGGGTTTTACCTGTTATCCTTAGAGGATTGGGCCGCCCTGACTTATACAGAGCAGTTGCAGAGTTGGGACAATTCTTCAGGGAACTCTGCAGTAGGAATATCAGGATAGATGCTTTGGAGCGCCTTAGAGACAAGATACCAACTATCCTATGCGACCTTGAGAAGATATATCCTCCAGCCTTCTTTGATGTGATGGTGCATTTGGCTGTACATCTACCTGATGAGGCACTACTTAGAGGTCCAGTACAGTATGGCTGGATGTACCCTATTGAAAGGCGGCTATGCACTTTCAAGGGCTAAGTTAGGAACAGAGCTAGACCCAAGGGTTCCATTGCAGAGGCCTACATTGCTACAGAAGCAATGGCATTCTGCTCAAAATACATTGAAACAGCTGATCAGCTTAGCAAAGAGGTGGGTGAAGATAATCCCGGGCTCAATGTTTTCGATTATTCTGTTTGAGTTACAGGGAAGAGTCAACAAGAGGACAAACCTAAAGATTTGGACAAAATGGTTAGGTATGTGTTGAATAACTGTCCTGAGATACTACCTTATATCAAGTAAGTGCAGTACTGCAGCTTATACAGCGTAATCTACTAAACTTGCAGCACATTCTTATATATTTAGATGTTTGACGCGATCACTATGTTGTGCAGCATCTACAAAGAGGAGTTACTGCCGCAAAATCCAAGAAACATTGACAAACTTGTTATGGCAGGATCTGCGAAATGGTTCATGAACTTTTGAAGTGCACTGTCAGTTTTTTAATATATTGAGTACATAAGATGATCGGCTTGTCTATTTTCTAACCATAGGTTAAGAAGATGCGGGAGGATGGGTAGGCAGTTGATGATGCCCTTTACTCACTAGCAATGGGTCCTGATACTCGGGTAAGACATTATGAATCTTGCGTTGTTGGACATGAGCGCTACAACACCCTTGCACGAGACGAAGGCAGGAAGACACAAAACAGTGCCATCATGAGCACGGATACGTATGACAAAGAGACAACTGAAATGTATGCTAACATAACAGACATTATTCAGTTGCAGTTTATCTCCAGTTTTGAGGATCATCGGTGTGTGGTTCTGTTGTGCTGTCGTTGGTATAACCTGTTTTCCAGGATCGCAAAACCCAGAGCTGATGATTATTTCAAATCCATCAATGTCAAGGTGGCGTACCAGACCAACGAGCCTTTTATTTTGGCAAATCAAGCAACACATATATTTTTCTTGGAAGACACATTTGCACGTAGCGATGACTGGAGAGTATTGCAAAGGTTGGAGCAGAGGAATTCGTTTAATGAAGTTGGACAACTAATGGCGCACCTAATTTGGCCACTAATGGCGCATTAGCGATGACTAGGAAAAGGCCTACTAATGGCGCACCTAATTTGGCCATTAATGGCGCATTAGCGGTGCGCCATTAGTATAATTTACTAATGGCGCACCCCCTGGTGCGCCATTAGTATCTGATATACTAATGGCGCACCACTGATGCGCCATTAGTGTATACAGAAGTGCGCCATTAGTATGCCTCCCAGGGGCCATGTATACCCAGGTGCTCTGGCATACTAATGGCGCACGGCAGCAAGATGCGCCATTAGTAACCTCGGCATACTAATGGCGCACTCTTCAGTGATGCGCCATTAGTATGCTTTGTCATACTAATGGCGCACTGTCATGTGATGCGCCATTAGTATGAATATTAGGTTTTTTTATTTTTTATTTTCTGTTTTTTGCACAGGTTACAAAATGTATAATTTGACAAAATATAGACAGCACACATCAACAACAGATTCATCGACTACAATAGAAGATTAGTCTTTGAATACAATTCATCATATTAGTCTCTGAATACAATTCATCATATTAGTCTCCGAATTGAAAAGATCGAACAAAGATAGAACATTATATTACAAGTCTCGAGACCGCGAGTAGCGAGTTTGTCTTCACATTACAAGTCGATATCGATCATCTAAACTACCATCACATAAAAGAGAGTTGCGGTCATCACGATGAGCATCATCACGATGAAACTCGTCTTCATCCGGTTCCTCCAATGCTCCCTCCCCTCTCCCGCTAGATAGCGGGCGTATCTAGATTCGGCCTCGGCCCTAGTGGTGTACCCTTTGTAACTGTTACCGCTGAATCGGTGAACCTGTCTCCGACACTCCTCCCAGTCGTCGTAGACTCCGGGAACCTTACCCTTGTACACGACATACGTCGGCATCGCTATGCACTAGTCAAACAAAACGTTAGTACCAATTCACAGACAATACATAAGCAATATATAAGTATGCAACAGAACGATCGGAAGAGAAAAGCAAGACATTAATAGCATCCATTACATCTAAGTTGAACGACTCTCGAACCAAAGAGACATACTACAAGTTCATTAAAGTTTAATTACAACATGAGCCAATCGATGTTTCAGAACTAGACACAGCATCACTGCTTTCGACTCGACTCAAGGGACCAAAGCGTGGATGAAGCCGCCGTCTATCGTGGGAGTCATGAAAGAACGGGCGTTGTCAGCCTGCATTTGTAGCATTGTGTCGATGTCACTGTTGGATGGTTGATTTCTAAGGTAGAACTGCCCCGAGGTACGAAGGACATCTTGATGGATGATTTCCGCAAACTCCGAATGGATGCGAAAGAATTCTTGTCTGATGTCCGCGTCGTGGATTGCCGACACGCTCGCGGCCCAATCTTTGAGTCTACTCGGTAGCAGAAGTTGATGATGGTCCCGTACGATCGCCCGCATGTGATGGATGGCGTAGTAGGCACCCTTCTGACCGCCAGACGGCTGCTTGACACAGCAGAACATCGTATTGTGGGAGAACATGTGCTTGCCGTACTTACGAATAGGCCTGGTGAAGGTGCCTCCAGATTTGATGTAGCCGGGGAGAACATCATCAAGAACCTTCTTGACATTTGTGTAGTCTACGTTCGACTGACGGTCCGGGTCGAAATACGTGGCCATGGAATATTTGGGGCTTAGGAGGATGAGCGTGCAATGTGTGTCACTGCAGAAAACATGGAATGTTAAAAGAAAAACGATCAAAATCTAAGAATTCATATGTTACGGGGCGGTTGAGGGGAGGACTTACTCGGGAAAGTAAGGCACGAGGAAGTTATCCTTATCTTGGTTTGCCAGAATGACGCCTTCGAGGTAAGAACTCGCGACTTGCCGGTCCCCAGCGCTGCCCAAGATCTTGACGATGTCCGGGGTCTTGTCGCGAATGATCCGCATCTCCATACTCAGCGAAAATAGCCGAACGAAGGTGTAGTGCAGCGGATGAAGGTTCAACATAGCGTGGATGTCATCAAACCGCAGGACGATCGTACCCCCGATGGAGTTATCCACAAAGCCCTTGCCTCTGGCACCTTGGCCGCGAAAACCGGGTATGCCACATCCTTCTCTCTGAGACGCCGCTTCTCCAAAGAAAGAACACTGTCATGCAGACTCCGCATAGCACCGGTTGTAGCATTGAGCATATTTGTCGGTAGCATCGCCCTACCCGCCACATGCACCCTCCGCGTCCTCCTTATCCCATATAGGCTCCGCCACTCTGTAACCGCCGGGACTGAGTTTGTGTTCCCCTAAGTTCAGCTCCCGCATTTCTTTCCCCCACTAACTTGATTGGGAGTTTGCGGTGCTCGAGCAATTGATCTTGAAGTCGTTGTAGTCATCTTCGGTGATCGAAGGATTTTTCTCCTTGATCTTCTCATAACTCTCACCTTTCTCGATCATTCTCTTCACATTGCTTTTCCAAGTAGACAGGGCCTTGCTCATCTTCGTGAGGGCAGCATTGTTCACTTTATTCCCTTTGAGGCTTGTGTTTTCAAAAGCAGCGGGGAACTTGTATCGTTCGTGCAGCTTCGTGAAGAGGAGGTTGCGCAAATTCCCTCGGTCAGGATGCCTCGGGTTCTCGGTGTTGATCGAGACGGTGCTCCGGAGAATGCACCCGAGATGAAGCGAGTATCCCTTGACTATTCGTTCGGGCGCCGTTGGATTCCCGTCGGAGTCCACTTCAGTAACTTCCTCCTTGAGGGTGCGGAGAACGGTCGGGCGCCGGTCCTTCCGCTGCCTCTTATGTTGGCTGCCATCTGTGCGTGCGCCGCCATCATCAGTGGTGGCATCCTCGGCGGCACCATCAGTGGTGGCATCAGTGGGGTCATCCTCGGCGGTACCATTAGTGGTCTCAGGATCGGTGGGGAAGGCAGCGTCCTCATACAAGTGAGGTTGTTCCTCCGTCTCCTGGGACAGCTCCCAGAATGCCTTGCGGCCCGATCCCCCGACCTCATCGTTGTGGGCCATGTTTCTCTCTAAATAGAAACAAAGTTTGGTCAAAAAGTTGGTTATTGTCAAGGAACAAGATCATGGCCTCATCATTGAGGGTTTTCGACGCCGAGGCACCCTAAAAGCCTAAGCTTTCATCATTTCGGTTTTTATCGACACCGAGGCACCCTAAAAGCCATGCATTAGTCACAAGTACGCCGGGGCACTTGATCCTACTTAATTAACTACTAAGATACCCCGGCCCATGCATTAGTCACAAGTACCACATATGTCCTATTTTTAGCAAAGTCATGCTAAAATTCACAGAAAATTTCAGCATGACCTTTGCTGAAAATAGGACATATGGAGGACCCGAATTTGCCGGAACGGAAGTTAATCGACATTCCGGCAAACTCAAGGGCCTCTCGAGGTACCTGCAAAATCATTATCCCAGGTGGACATGGATGCAATGTCACATGTCACATGGATCCCACACCCACAGGAGGTGGTGAAGCTTCATGTGTATTTCACGAAAACCAGCCTGACTAAAGAGCTTTATGTAGAAAAGAAATCACTCCACCAGCTCACACAGGATCCATCACAGACATTCACCCAAGATTTGACGGCTGTCGTTGATTTTTTTTTCTATCTTTGCACACAAAGTGGTGCTTCTATTGTAGTCTCCCCAGTACAGTTCATGTCCAATCTACCATACATTTGCTGCCAACTTGATCATCCCTCTAAGCAATTACTCAAAATTGATCAAAGTTTATGCATTAGAGAACATCAGTCATTGATATATGGGTCCACATATGTTATGAAACAAACACTAAAACAAATTGCATGCGTGATGCTGCTGATGATGACCAAGCCCAATTATCCAGGTGCTTTGTCCAACTATAAGCACAGTGGAGTGCAGCAAAATAAGAACAGTTTGCGTTGTGCTCACCACGCAGGGGAGGAGGCGACGAGGTCCGGGTGGTGGTGGTGCTCCGGCGACACCTACATTGTACCCATGGGCATTCAGCAATTTTGCATAAGAGAGCATGTGTTAGGCTCAACCACTTGTTCAGGTTTATGAAAAAATTTATGCTACTGGTAGATAGTACGATCTGGTGCTGAAAACAAAATGAAATGAATATATCGGAGCTAAAGACCAGTAGATTTTGGCAAACATCCGCTGACAGGAGCCCAAAATTCATCTATTTTCTTTGCATGGGCCTAGCTACCTTTATTCACTCAAGCTGGTAGCTGTTAATATAGAAGTAAGATGGAGCCATCCACTACTGTTAAACTAAATAGTGCTAAACTAGAAAGGATATTAGATAATAATGGAAAGTAAAGGAGCCCAAAACCTTTAGAGCACACACAACAGGAGAAAGAGTATTATAGCACTTGCTTTTCAGTCATTCCAATGAGCAGGAATGCTATCAGCTGTCATAAGAAAAAAAATGTTCTACATGTTGATTATGGTTTTGCATCAAGAAAATTACAAATTATTATAAGCACATATGGTAGGTTTCTGTGGTTCAAAGGTAATTTACTTGATCTAAAGAAAGGCACGACTATGAGAAACTGAAATCATTGTCACGTTGTAGCTTCAGAATTTGACTCAAGTTGAACCTTCCAGTACTACACGGACAAGAAGATCATAACAAAATCCCTATCATTGGACCAACTACTCCAGTTTTCACTCGAAATCTATGAAGCTGAAAACTTTCACTGCCCTGTTGCTGTCCCTTGTCCCATTATCTTACTTTTTTTCCAGGAAAGCTAGCTAAACGATTGACCGGTGTGAAGATTTCCATGAGAAGCATAGGTCACATGGCCATCTTGGTTAAGCCGCATGAATACATAGCTACAACAATCGATGGAATCCCTGCAAGCAGGGCAGTTTCGCTGTGCATAGCTAGCTAGGACCTCTCTCAGGAAAGTTTCAGTTGTTCTCACGCCTAATGTAGTGAGTGCAGCAGGCAAACTGGGTATCTAGTTTAGTTGGGGAGGAAGAAAACTGACCACGATAGACACCTAGAGCATCAGAGATGGAGAGAGCAGAGAGAGAGGGGGGATGATACCTTGACGAGCTCCCCTGATGGCGTGGGTAGTAGGGTCGCAGCAGCGTCCCGGGAAGAGGCGCTGGTGTCGGGGCGGCGTCGAGGGCGGCGGGGCGACGGTGGTTTCGGGGCGGCGCTAGCGACGGTGGTGTGGACGGGGCGGCGCTGGTGTC
>NC_041382.1:28639428-28640002 GCF_002162155.2 Triticum dicoccoides
GTGTGGATGGGGCGGTGCTGGTGTCGGGGCGGCGTCGAGGGCGGTGGAGCGACGGTGGTGTCGGGGCGGCGCTGGCGACGATGGTGTGGACGGGGCGGCGCTGGTGTCGGGGCGGCGTCGAGGGCGGCGGGGCGGCGGCGTTGGGAGAGGAGAGGGGAAGGGGATCGCGGGCGAGGGCGAGGGAGAGAGAGGGGATCGATACGAAGTAGGGGCGGCACAATACTAATGGCGCACCACCCCTCGGTGCGCCATAAGTACATACATGCTAATGGCGCACCTCACCCAGGTGCGCCATTAGTATTTTTTTACTTCTGCTCGAGCCAACAGGTTATCTACCACCTGACCTGATACACATCAAGTCTTCTCTACTAGCTCGACTGGTCAGCAGCTAGTTCTCACACCAGGAGGTCCTGGGTTCGATTCCCAGGCTCCATTATTTTTTTTATGCATTTAAAATGTTGTTTGATACTTATTTGTGTTTAAATATGTTCAAACTTGTTTAAATCATAACAGTAATATTTTTTCTATAAGACAGTAATAATTTTTTAAAAAATATCATCAAACAGTAATGCAT
>NC_041382.1:28640187-28653439 GCF_002162155.2 Triticum dicoccoides
TCGGCGGCGGCGGTTGAGTAGGGGAATCGAGGGTGCGGGTGGTCGGCGGCGGCGGCCGATGGACCGGATCTTGCGAGGTGGGATAGCGATCGAGATGGAGGGGGATCAAGGTGGGATAGCGATCGAGATGGAGGGGGATCGAGATCGAGGTGGGATAGCGATCGAGATGGAGTGGGACCGGATCTGGCGAGGTGGCATAGTGTCCATGAAATTAAAAAATATTCATGATAGTTCAAAAAGTGCCCATGAAATACAATCGAGAAATGAAGTCTACGATTTAAATACAATCGATCTTAGCTAGCTATCTCTTCACAATCTTCTTGCCCTTCTTTTTCGCAAATGGAGTTCTTCTATGGAACGGACGTCCTTTAGGTAGGGTGGTCCTGCTTCTTCTTGTGGTGTATGCTGCTACTTCATCATCGTCGTCATGTTCGATCCTCGGGTCGCCGTACTTGTCGATGTCTTGCTCATTGGCTACTCCATTCATTCCGATGATCTTCCTTTTGCCTCTCCTCACGACAACACGACTGGGCTTTGACGGGTCGGTAATGAAGAAGCATTGGTCCACTTGGGAAGCCAGTACCCATGGCCCATTTTTCGCGGTGACGTTTGCGCCCGCGGTCTTGGATTTGGCTTCGGGTATAACCATGGTGGTGAAATACCGGTCTTCTTTTAGTACGCTCTTGGCCCATCTGACACGGAACATCGGGACCTTCTCTCCAGCGTAGCTCAGCTCCCAGATCTCCTCGATCCTTCCGTAGTATCTGTCCTTATCGTTACCGGTGTAGGATTCCATCGTTACCCCGGAGTTCTGATAACCATCGCTCTTCATGTCCTTGGCCTCGGTGTAGAATGTGTAGCCGTTGATATCGTACGCCTCATAGGTCATCAGGTTGTGCTCGGCGCCCTGTGACAAGGCAAATATGAGTTGTTCTTCCGCGGAAGAATCCTCATGTAAAGGGTACGACAGAAGCTTCTGCTTGAACCAACGCGTGAAACATGAGTTGTGATATTTGAGTATATCTCCATCCGTCCTCTGTTGGCCTCGGTCATTGTACGTCTTCTTAATAAAGGTTTTGTGCTGTACCACCCAAGGATCAACCACGTCTATGTGTTGTAGCGCGACTAGGTTTGCTCTTTCAAAGTCGGCGAGTCGACCATCGAAGTCGACATGCATTTCGCGGCGACCCTCACGGTAACCCCATCCAGCGAGCCTACCGAGGTGCCTGTTGACGGGCAGACCAACGGGGTTCTCGATGCCTAGATAATTCATGCAGTAGGAGATGCACTCTTCGGTCAGAAAGCCCCTGGCTATGCTTCCTTCTGGACGTGACATGTTGCGAACGTATCCTTTGATGACACCATTCATCCTTTCGAACGGCATCATGCTGTGCAGGAACGTCGGCCCGAGTTGGATGATATCCTCCACTATATGGACCAGCAGATGCACCATAACGTCGAAGAATGCGGGCGGGAAGTACATCTCAAGCTCGCATAGTATCACCACGATCTCTTCCTGTAGCCTTCTGAGTTGCCTCACGCCAATCGACTTCCGAGAGATGACGTCGACGAAGTTGCATAGGCCAAATAGCGTTTCACAGACGTGCGTGTCCATGATCCCACGGATTGCAACTGGAAGTATCTGTGTCATCAGCACGTGACAGTCGTGAGACTTCATCCCGCTGAACTTCTGCTTCGCTGGGTCTAGGTATCTGCTTATCTTCCCCGCGTAACCGTAACTTAGAGTGAAGCACGCGGGAGGGTAGTCATTTCCGGTCTTCTTGGCCTTTTTGCCTTTGCGACGACTTTCTGTGTCCTGCTTCGCCTCATCATCATCATCATCATCATCATCAACATCATCATTAGCGTGAAGCTCCTGCCTGATGCCCATTGATTTCAAGTCTGCCCTTGCTTTTGGCCCATCTTTGGTCCTCTCTGGCATGTTGAGCAGGGTACCAAGCAGACTCTCGCACACGTTCTTCGTGATATGCATGACATCAAGGCTGTGAGGCAGACGGTGGATCTTCCAGTACGGCAAGTCCCAGAAAAAAAACCTCGTTTTCCATACCTTCAGCAGCGGCTCTGGCGCCTTTCGCTTCTTTCCCGGCTCTGGCGCCTTTTGCTTCTTTCCCGGCAGTGGGCAGTCTTTCCAATTTTTCAACAGCTTATCTATTTCCTCGCCGCTCCTTGTACACGGGCGTTTTCGGGGTTCGGTTTCACCATCGAACAGATCCTTGCGTTTCCTCCACGGGTCATCATCGCGAAGCCACCTTCGATGTCCCATGAACACGTTTTTCGAAGACCCGGGATCTCTATCTAGCTGGCGATACGTTGTGTCATCCATGCACCTTACGCATCCAGAAAATCTGTGGACTACCTGCCCCGCGAGATATCCGTAACCGAGATAGTCGTGCACCGTCGTGAGCAGTGCGGCTCTCATAGGGAAATATTCTTTCTCTGCAGCGTCCCACGTATTGGCTGGCATTTTCCACAGCGTGTCAAGCTCCTCTTTCAGCAGCCCCAGATACAGATTGATGTCGTTCCCTGGTTGTTTCGGCCCTTCAATTAGCATACTCATGTGAATGTACTTCCTCTTCATGCACAACCAGGGGGGAAGGTTGTACATCCACACAAACACAGGCCAGGTGCTATGTGTGCTTCTCTGGCTGCCAAACGGATTGACTCCATCGGTGCTCGCGCCGAGCACGATGTTCCTTGGATCATTCCCAAATTCTGAGTCTTCGAAGTTCAACGCTTGCCACTGGCTCGCATGCTTAGGGTGACTCAGCATCTTGTCTTTTTTGTCTATCTCCGGATCATTTGCGTCATCTTCTCGCTTCTTCTCCTCCCTATCCGCGTGCCAACGCAGGAGCTTTGCTACCTTAGGGTCCACGAAATAGCACTGCAGACGAGGAGTGATCGGAAAGTACCACACCACTTTTCGAGGAGCTTTCTTCCTTTTCTTGTATCGAGTGACGCCGCACACCGAACATATGGTAGACTCCGCGTGCTCGTCCTGATAAATGATGCAATTGTTCATGCACACATGGTATTTCACGTGCGGTAAATCGAGAGGACACACGATTTTCTTTGCCTCCTCCAAACTGGTCGGGCACTTGTTCCCCTTGGGAAGACGTTCGTGCCAGAATGACATGTTCTCGTCGAAGCATGCGTCGGTCATTTTGTGTTTTACCTTCATCTCCAGAGCCATGAGCGTTACTTTCAGGCGGGTATCCTCGGGCCTGCATCCTTCATACAATGGAGTAACCGCGTCTAACTCAAGTTGATCCATCTTCGCTTTCTCTCGGGCGGCAGCTCTGGCATTATCCGTCTGCTTGAGAAGTAGCTCTTGAATATGAGGGTCCTACACCCAGCCCATCGATGGTCCAGCATCGTCTACTCCGCCGGCATCATCATCTTCATAATCATGCCCGTCGCCTGCTCCGGCATCTTTCTCATCATCATGTCCTGCATCTTCTACATGATGACTGTGTACAGCATCACCGTCGTGATCATCTCCTAGGGATTCTTCGTCTTCTCGCCCGCCCGAGCCGCGGTGGTTGTCTTGCTGCCCTTCCTCATTTCTTGCCCGGCCCCCACGGACGACTTCATAGTCATCTTCATCACCTTGCCACCGATAGCCATCCATGAAACCACGCAAGAGCAGGTGGTCCCGCACCTGCCCGGAATCCGGGTCCGCAATAAGGCTCTTCAGCTTGCATCTTCGACACGGACATCTTATCTCCGTCTCGTTCTTTTGAAGCATCTCGGCCTTCGCGGACCTCAAAAACCTATTCACAATGCCTTCGGTCATCGTGCGGACCATGCTCGCCTGCGGGGTAGAGCAAAACGATATTTTAGAACCAAACAAAAATTTGGCATGACTTTCCCTAAAAATAGGACCAAAAAGAATGCTTAATGCCAAAATTCTCGCCGAAACAGAAATGAATCAACATTCCGGCAAAATATTGGCAACTATCGCATTTCAAATACCGGTACACCTCCAAACACAAACACATTTGCAACACCACAAACATATGCAACACCACGAACATACATAGATCTAGCTAGGCCGTAAAAAGTGCATGTGCACATTGTTGTAGGGAGAACAACATAAATATAGCTTCCCCCCTTACTTACCTATTAAAACAAGGTAATTTAACCACTTAATTTGAATGAATCTATGGTGGAAATGAGGTGAAAAAGAGGAGGCACCCGAGACAAGGAGGAGGTGGAGAGAATGAAGTGGGGAGAAAGTGAGAGTGGGTAGGAGAGGGCTGTCCAAAATATCTTGTTGCTGCCCACTTACTAATGGCGCACCAGCACTAAATGCGCCATTAGTAATCCAGGTAACTAATGGCGCACCTTCTGGCGGTGCGCCATTAGTAGTTTTGCAAAAAAAAATACTAATGGCGCACTGATCCGCAGTGCGCCATTACTAGATTAAACTACTAATGGCGCACTTTATCCTGATGCGCCATTAGTATGTTTGGACAGGCGCACTAGTTAAAAAAAATTAATACTAATGGCGCACCCTTTGCACCGTTCGCCATTAGTAGTTACAACTACTAATGGCGCACTACGTCCGGATGCGCCATTAGTATGTTTGGACAGGCGCACTAGTTAAAAAAAATTGGTACTAATGGCGCACCCTTTTCCCGGTGCGCCATCAGTAGTTACAAGTACTAATGGCGCACTTTATCTGAATGCGCCATTAGTATGTTTGGACAGGCGCGCTAGTTCAATTTTTTTTTGATAATAATGGCGCACTCTTTGCCTGGTGCGCCATTAGTAGTTTCAACTCTAATGGCGTATCAGAAGATGGTGCGCCATTAGTATATACTAATGGCGCACCTACTCTCTGGTGCGCCATTAGTGTCAATCCCATCTATAGCCCTTTTTCTAGTAGTGTGATGCTTACATTGCTCCTGATGTACAAGAGAACACATATGTTCCTAATATCTTTGAGAACCATCACGTCAATGACACCGGCAAAAAGATTGCCTGTCGTGTTGTGGACATACAAGAGTTGATCAAGAAGAAGCCAACATTCGAGGACGTTGAGGACGAAGAAGAAGATGACACCGTGGGGAATTATGATTCAGACTGATACACATGGCGAAGATGTTGACGCTGCTGCTGCGGATGATGATTACATTGCTTCTGTCGTATTTGCCTGTCAGAAAACGTTTTTTTATCTACTATGTGAAATCGTGTTTGCTATGACAACTGAAACCTCATGAACATGTTGTTTATTATTTTGCTGTGAGAACATCACTTGTTATGTATGCTGATTTATGTTTGGTGATTGTATGACAACTAAAACATGATGACATTGTTGTTTAGTTGTACTCATATTTGGCTGTGAAACTTGAATTTGATGACATAGTTTGCTGTTGGACTGCAATTTGCTCGACGTGTTCGAATGAGAACAAAGCTCACCTGATAGGGCCTCAGCTATTTATTTATTTATATGAGCAAAAGGGGATACCCCCTGATTTCCGTTAATAGAAATCATTAGATGTTCACAACACTACACCCAGCCTGCTACACAGGTTTCATTCATTACTAGTTTCAGCAAAGTGCTCATGTCGTAGCCACTGAATACATCACGAGTGCTACATACACTACAAATAAAGAGACAATCATCCTACAGAGCACATCAATTTTGCCCATTATATTCACAAGCTCTTTCATCTCCTCATTGCTGTCAAGGCCATTCAGCAGCTGTTGCTTGGCCATGATCAGAGGAACTGCATCTTTAACCTTCTGCTCTGCATCTTCCTCTTCTCTCGTTCCTTCAGTTACTTGTCCAACACCCCAACCTGCTGGTATTGGGGTTCCTCGGCTAACCAAATAATCAGCGTAGTTGCATTCCCCCACGTCAGCAACTTCCCAGAAATACAAATCACACAAATCTTCCTTTTTCTGCACGAATCAAATTGGTAGATCAACAACCAAACTATTAAAAAATTAGCAACTGAATGCAGCAGAACAACACTTAAACATATTATTACACCATCATTCGGGCATTTGTAGATGACTCGGCCAGGTTTGCGGATTGTGGTTGAGACGCGACGGATGACTCTGCGTGATTCGCAGCGGTGGCACCACACCAATGACAGCGGTTTGCGATGAGCAATTGGCTGCGGTGCGCGTGCCGACGAGGGTGTGATAAGACCCACATGCGATAGAACGGGTTGCGACTTGGTGCATATCTGGTTGTTGCCTGCTGAAGAGCAGGTGGACGAGCAGCCAGCGGACATGGTTGCTGCGGCCAGAGACTCTGATGCTAGGCAGAGTAAGTAGAGAAGAGGAGAAGCAAACATTGGATATGTCAGTTTCATTACTTGCAGAGTAGCATAGCACCATATATAGTCATAGTCTAGGTTTGGATTCGAACCAGCTACAGGATCACGTCTTTCTTTTTTCTAAAACTCGGCAACGTCTCATTACTGGTACACTAGCTTGTTCTGTACGCCTTTCCAAGTCTTTGATTTTCTTTCCCTTCTTTTGCGAGGAAGGAAGGAGGACAAAATTGAGAGTTCCTCGGACTCGAACCCAAGACCTCTCGGTTGAAAACCAAGGGTGCTAGTCACTTATGTGGCGAACGTTCCCTGTGAGGAGGACGGCAGACGAATGCATTTTCCTCGCAGTTTTCTTCCTATATATAAAAAAGTATGCTACTTGGTGTCCGCTTAGTTAACAAACGACTGTGCCAACCTTGACCGTTGGATTGACATTCAACGTCTGTTGCATTTCTTCAGTCTCTTCTTCCTCGAGCCTCCAAAGCCAAACCAGCGTCAGCGGGACCGCCTGCTCCCACCTCCCATGGCTGGCTATGATCTGCCCTGGCTCCTGTTCGTTCCCGTCCGAGGCCTCACCATCGTCCTCCGCCTTGGTTCCCTCGCCGCGGCGCCGCCCTCCGGTGTTGTCAAAATGGTCAACAACCGAGAGGAATAAGGAGATGACTGTACATGGTGAGGATGACATTAGGGACCCAGCAGCGCGCGCAGTAATTTTGTTTTTTCGGGACGGAGAAGGGTATCAACTGGGTTGTGCGGGACCCGTGGCCTGTCTAGCCCAGGCTTTTATTTCATATGTTTAGCACATGACCAGCCCAGTTTGTTTTTTTCCTTTCTGAAAATTGCTAGCCAGCTATTTTGTTTTTTGCAGAATAACCAATGTAGGCCTACTTGCTTTTCTACGCCCTGCTAGGCCAGAAATCTTTCAAGACGAGGAGGGATGCATTTTGCCCAGAAAATGGGCCCTAAGTAATAAGAAATGGGCTATAAGTAATAATAAATGGGCTGTAAAATGAAAAATACAGCAAACAGACAATTAGTTCCAAAATACTGTTTTCTTTCGGATTTTAATAATTTAAATTTCATTGTTTTGTGTGGGTAAAATTTCATTGAATTTAAATCAAGGTATAATTATATTTAAAATTAATTTGAATCTGGCTAGAAATTTCGGGCTGTATGCTCTTTGGGACAAATTTGGAGGCTGACTTGTGGGTATACTAGGTTGATGTGTACTTTGGCTTTGTCAACTTAGTCCACAAACAATTCTTGCAGCAGTGACCATTGAATAATCCAACGGCCGTGGTGCTTCTTCAATATCTGATCTGCTTGCTCCAGCCGCCCAAACCAGCTCCGGTGGGACTGCCTGCTCCCGCCTCCCATGGCCGGCTGTGCTGCGGCGCAGGCCGCACCGCCCCACCCTACTTCATTGCTGGCCAGGCCATTCCTCTACTCACCCACACCTCCTATTGTTTTCCGGCGACGGCAGCCGGACCAGTAAACCCTCGTACTCCCCAGCGCGTGGGCAACCATTGCCGAGTCTTCCCAGGCTCCGTGTCATTCCCTTCCTAGGCCTCGCCGTTGTCCAGCACCATGGTGCTCTCGGCGCGGCCTGGTCAACTTGGTCAACGCACGACATCCATCGGCCGTGGACTGTACGCGCAAAATAATGATTCCTCCACCTGACAGCTAGGACCCACCGGAAGGGCTCTGTATTTCGTGAAAAAAACGTTCCCCCGCTGACACGTGGACCCACCAGCTATATCTTTGCACGCAAGGAAGCGCCTTCTTATTAGCACAAAAAAATAAATACCCCCTGCTAGCTGGGACCCACCATAATGGTAGGATGACTTGTGGGCCAACAAAGTTGACGGGGACGGAGGGCTTTGTCAACTTAGTCAATATGAATGATTCTAGCTCCAGTGACCGTACTGTTGGGGAACGTAGCAGAATTTTAAAATTTTCTACGCATCACCAAGATCAATCTATGGAGTCATCTAGCAACGAGGGAGAGAAGAGTGCATCTACATACCCTTGTAGATCACGAGCGGAAGCGTTCAAGAGAACGGGGTTGATGGAGTCGTACTCGACGTGATCCGAATCACCGAAGATCCTAGCGCCGAACGGACGGCACCTCCGCGTTCAAGACACGTACGGAGCGAGGACGTCTCCCGCGCCTTGATCCAGCAAGGAGGAGGGAGAGGTTGAGGAAGAGGGCTCCAACAGCAGCACGACAACGTGGTGGTGGTGAAGCTGCAGTACTCCGGCAGGGCTTCGCCAAGCTCTTATGGAGGAGGAGAGGTGTTGGAGAGGGGAGGGGCTGCGCCTTGGATGTTGTGTGCAGCCCTCCCCTCACCTCTCTATTTATAGGGGAAGGGGGAAGGGGGCCGGCCCCCTCTAGATGGGATCTAGAGGGGGGGCGGCGGCCAAGGGGAGGGGGGCTTGCCCCCCAAGCAAGGGGGCGCCCCCCTTAGGGTTTCCCCCCAACCCTAGGCGCATGGGCCCTAGGGGGGTGTGGTGCCCCAACCCACTTGGGCTGGTTCCCTTCTCCGTACAGCCCATAAGACCCCCGGAAGAGGTGGCCCCTCCCGGTGGACCCCCGGAACCCCTCCGGTGGCCTCGGTACAATACCGACATGCCCCCGAACCTTTCCGGCGACCGTATGACAACTTCCCATATATAAATCTTTACCTCCAGACCATTCCGGAACTCCTCGTGACATCCGGGATCTCATTCGGGACTCCGAACAACATTAGATAATCACATACAAGTCTTCCTAACAACCCTAGCGTCACCGAACCTTAAGTGTGTAGACCCTACGGGTTCGGGAGACATGCAGACATGACCGAGACGACTCTTCGGTCAATAACCAACAGCGGGATCTGGATACCCATGTTGGCTCCCACATTCTCGACGATGATCTCATCGGATGAACCATGATGTCGAGGATTCAATCAATCCGTATACAATTCCCTTTGTCAACCGGTGCGTTACTTGCCCGAGACTCGATCGTTGGTATCCCAATACCTTGTTCTGTCTCGTTACCGGAAAGTCACTTTAACTGTACCGTAATGCATGATCCAGTGATCAACCACTTGATCACATTGAGCTCATTATGATGATGCATTACCGAGTGGGCCCAGAGATACCTCTCCGTCATACGGAGTGACAAATTCCAGTCTCGATTCGTGCCTACCCAACAGACACTTTCGGAGATACCTGTAATGTACCTTTATAGTCACCTAGTTACGTTGTGACGTTTGGCACACCCAAGGCACTCCTACGGTATCCGGGAGTTGCACAATCTCATGGTCTAAGGAAATGATACTTGACATTCAGAAAAGCTACAGCAAACGAACTACATGATCTTTGAGCTATGCTTAGGATTGGGTCTTGTCCATCACATCATTCTCCTAATGATGTGATCCCGTTATCAATAACATCTAATGTCCATAGTCAGGAAACCATGACTATATTTTGATCAACGAGCTAGTCAACTAGAGGCTCACTAGGGACATGTTGTGGTCTATGTATTCTCACATGTATTACGATTTCCGTATAACACAATTATAGCATGAACAATAGACAATTATCATGAACAAAGAAATATAATAATAACCATTTTATTATTGCCTCTAGGGCATATTTCCAACACGTACGATGTCCATCCAAAGGCCGTAGTACTACTTCAACCTCTGGTTTTCTTGCTCCAGCTGCCCAGAGCAGCGCCGGTCGTGCCGCATGCTCCTGCCTCCCGTAGCCGTTGTGCTGCCGCGGAGGCCTCACCGCCCCCTACTATTCCCACCGCTGGCCAGGCCCTGCGGCGACGACAGCCTCACACCACAGCCGAACCGGTGAACCCTCATACTCCTCTCCGCGCGGGCTTCCACTGCCGCGTCTTCCCCGGCTCCGTGTCGTCCCCTTCCTAGGCCTCGCCATCGTCCACCGCCATGGTGCTCTCCCGCGTGGCGTGGTCAACGTGGTCAAGGAACAACTTCCATCGGAAGAGTACTGTACGTGGAGAGGCTGACAGCGGGGTCCACGGCCATAGCCCAGTTTTTTTGTGATTTGCCAATTAAGTCGCTTTGTCAGGCCTGTTGGGCTGCAAATCTTTCAAGGCGAGGAGAGCTTTCATTCGGCTGGCCGAGAAAATGGCCCATCAGTAATGAGAAATGGGATGTACATTTTTAAAACACATCAAACCGGCAATTAGTTTCAAATATCTTTTTTTTTTCATTTCAAGATTTTAAATTACATTAATTTTTATGCGTGGAGAATTTGTTGGATTTTATATTGATATAAATTTATTTTTAAAATCAGTTTGAATGTGAGTCAAAATTTCGGGATTAAAAATAGTTCGTACCGCACCGAAATATGCAAAATTTCGTATAATTTTTTAACCATGGCCACAATTTGGGCGGTAATGCTAACAAAAAGAACATGGGCTCCAAATAAAACTTTAAGAATTAGCAAATGGGCTGAAAATTATTAGAAATAATGGCAGATGGGTTGTATGCTGTTTTCCACAGGTTTGAGGCTTTCCTAAAAAAAGGTTGACGCACAAGCAGTGACTGTTGGATGTCCATCCAACGGCCGTCGTGCTTCTTCAATCTCTGCTCTTCCTGCTCCAGCCGCTCAAACAAGCACCGGCGGGACTGCCTGCTCCCTCCTGCCCGCTGTCGGCTGTGCTGCCGCGCAAGCCTCACCGCCCCACCATAGTCCCATCGCTGGCCTAGCCATCCCTCTACTCACCCACACCTGTAGTTTTTCTCCGGCGACGGAGGATGAACCAGTAAACCCTCGTACAGTCGTACTCCCCTCCGTGTGGGAAACAACTGCCGAGTCTTCCCTGCCTCCGTGTCGTTCCCTTCCTAGGCCTCGCCGTCATCCACCACCCTGGTGCTCTCGGCGCGGACTGGTCAACATGGTCAACGACCGACACGCATCTGAAGTGGACTGTACGTGGAGAGGCCGACAGCTGGGTCCACGGCCGCACGCAAGGAAATGCCTCCTTATTATGCGCAAAATAATGATTCCTCCACCTCACATCAGGGACCCACTGAAAGGGCCTCTGTATTTCACGAAAAAAAACATTACCGCCGCTGATAGCTCGGACCCACCAGCTATATCTTCGCACGCAAGGAAGTGCCTCCTTATTACGCACAAAAAAATGAATACTCCCCGTGTTAGTTGGGACCCAGTATAGTGGCAGGCTGACTTGTGGGCCTACTAAGTTGACGGGGATGGAGGGCTTTGTCAACTTAGTCAATATGCACGATTCTAGCTCCAGTGACCGTACGATGTCCATCCAACGGCCGTAGTGCTTCTTCAACCTCTGGTCTTCTTGCTCCAGCCGCCCAAACCAGCGCCGGTCGTGCCTCGTGCTCCTGCCTCCCATGGCCGGCTGCGATGCGGTGGAGGCCTCACCGCCCCTACTACTCCCACCGCTGGCTAGGCCATCCCTCTACTCACCCACACCCCCTGTTACTGCGGCGACGGCAACCTCACACCGCAGCAAACCAGTGCCCTCATACTCCTCTATGCGTGGGCATCCACTACCGCGTCTTCCCCGGCTCCGCGTCATCCCCTTCCTAGGCCTCACCGTCGTCCACTGCCCTGGTGCTCTTGCCGCGGCGTGGTCAACGTGGTCAAGGAACGGCTTCCATCGGACGTGGACTGTACGTGGAGAGGCTGACAGCTGGGTCCACAGCCGCAGCAAGGAAGTGCCCCCTTATTACGTGCAAAATAATCATTCCTCCACCTGATAGCGGGGACCCACTGGATGGGCCACCGTATTTTGCCCCCCTGACTGCTGGGACCCACAAGCTACATCTTTGCACGCAAGGAAGTTCCTGACAGTCGGGACCCACCTAGTTGAAGCGTACGTAGTGTTGTCATTCTATTCACGAACGTGTACGTACATATATACTGGTGGATGTAGAGGCGCACATGTGTCGTAGTAGAGGCGGCCAGGGTGCAAGAAAGAAAATACGGCCACGTATGTGTACATATGGGCGGGGTCTCGAACGCCTACTCGCACATGCATACGGCGAGGGCTCGTTGACATGGCTGGGTCGGAACGGAGAAACAGCATCGTCGTCGTGTTCATGGGGAGGCAACGGAATGCGTCCTGTTCATGGGGAGGCCACGGAATGTGTCGTGTTCATGGGGAGGTAACAGAATGCATCGTCTTCATCGGGAGGCAACGTTACGCGTGGGAGCCAACCAGCTGGGTCAGAACGGAATGTGTGGTTGTGTTCATCGGGAGGGCTTGGATGGAACAGGCGATGGAAACGAGGCCTGGCGTACCGCAAAACGGAGGAAACGGCCTTGTGTTCGACCGGCCACGTTCGAAATGGGATCCTGTTCATCGGGAGGGGTCTGGCGTACCGCAAAACAGAAGAAACGGACCTCCTATGGTCGAAATGGGGGTCCTGTTGATCGGGAGGGGTGTGGCGTATCGCAAAACGGACGAAACGGACTTGTGTTGGAGCGCTATGGTCGAAATGGGGGTCCTGTTCATCGGGAGGGGTGTGGCGTACCGCAAAACGGGACTCCACGGGATACTGTTCATCTCCACCGTCGACCCCCTCCAGCCTCCACGAGCTACTGTTCATCCACCGTTGACCTCCTCCAGCCTCCACCTGCGACTGTTCATCTAGCCTCCACCGCGCGCTACTCCACCGGCTACTGTTCAACTAGCCCTCTCCACGGGCTCCTGTTCAACCACTCCTGCACGGGCTACTGTTCATCCTGCCCTCCACCGTCTACTGTTCATCCTGCCCTCCACGGGGTGGTCCTGTTCATCCAGCCCTCCACGGGGTCCTATTCATCCAGCCCCAACCGGCTCGATCGATCGGGGTCCTGTTCATCCAGAGGCAACACCACGGGGTCCTGTTCATCCACCCCCACCGGGAACTGTTCATCCAACCCCCCCCCCACAGTGCTCA
>NC_041382.1:28653522-28684776 GCF_002162155.2 Triticum dicoccoides
TCACTGTTCATCCAGAGGCAACATCGATCGGCTTCAGTTAGCAGCAGTAGCGAAGCAATCGCTCGATCAGGTTCAGTTAACAGCCATCGATCGATCGCTCGGGTTCAGTAATGCGTAGCCTGCAGTGCAATCGCTCGGGTTCAGTTAGAGCGCAACGCCTCGCTCGGGTTCAGTTAGAGACAACGCGTCGCACACACGCGCGTACGTGTACGAGAGAAACGCGCATCGCTCGGCCCCCGACCTCCCACCATAATCGGGAACTCCCAAAATTTTCCTCGCCCTCGCTTCTACCACGGGTTTTTTCGTCATGGACGGCCGAAAGAATGTCATGCAGCTGCGTCTCCGGCCCACCCAGGAAGAAAAGCCCATTTTCTGTCATGATTTTTTGTCATAGAAGTAGGAGCCCACCACATCTATGATGATACAGGGTCTTGTCACAATTATCCTCATAGAAGTGTCATATGTATGACAGAAAAAAATTTCATTCGGCCCAAAATGTCACGGATGTGTATTTTTTTTTGTAGTGAAACCACGTCCATGGTCAAGTTCCCATATCTCCTCTATGTAACCATAATATGTTTCCTTTCTAGTCTTGGTTTCTGCATCAAAGCGGACACCACTGTTTTGGTTGGTGCTCTTCTTATCTTGGGCGATTGTGTAAAATGTATTACCATTTATCTCGTACCCTTTAAAAGTCATTATATTCGAAGATGGTAACTGGGACAGCGAGTACATGTCATCTTCAATAGAGGCGTCATGCATGGTACGTGTCTGCAACCAGCCGGCGAAACTCTTGGTTTGTTCACATGTAATCTAGTCATCAGACCGCTCCGGGTGTTTGGAGCGTAGAAAATTCTTGTGTTCGTCCATATACGGAGCCACCAAGGCGGAATTCTGTAGAACTGTGTAGTGTGCTTCAGTTAAAGAATATCCGTCCATACATATTATTTGATCCCCTCCTAGCGTGCCTTTTCCATCCATTCAGCCCTTATGCCGCGATTTAGGAACACCAATCGGCTTAAGGTCAGGAATAAAGTCAATACAAACTCAATGACCTCCTCATTTTCATGGCCCTTGGAGATGCTTCCTTCTGGCCTAGCACGGTTATGAACATATTTATTTAAGACTCCCATGAACCTCTCAAAGGGGAACATATTGTCTAGAAATACAGGACCCAAAACGTTAATCTCTTCGCATAGGTGAACTAGGACGTGTGTCATGATGATGAAGAAAGATGGTGGGAACACCAACTCGAAACTGACAAGACATTGCACGAAATCATTCTCTAACCTTGGTATGATTTCTAGATCGATTATCTTCTGAGAGATTGCATTGAGGAATGCACATAGCTTCACAATGGCTAATCGAACGTTTTTTGGTAGAAGGCCCCTGAATGCAACCGGAAGTAGTTGCGTCATAATTGCGTGGCAGTCATGAGACTTTAGGTTCTGGAACTTTTTCTCTGCCATGTTTATTATTCCCTTTATATTCGACGAGAGGCCAGACGGTACCTTAATACTGAGCAGGCATTCAAAAAAGATTTCCTTCTCTTCTTTGGTAAGAGCGTAGCTGGCATGACCCTGATGTATGCCGTCTTTTCCGTGCACTGCATATGTTGCTAGTCCTCCCGTGCCTCAGGTGTATCTGTTGTCGTCCCATACACGCCCAAGAAGCCAAGCAGGGTCACGCAAAGATTCTTCGTCATGTGCATCACACTACTAGGAAAAGGGCTATAGATGAAATGGATACTAATGGCGCACCTAACATGTGGTGCGCCACTACAATATAGCAGTAGCGCACCATGTGCAGGTGCGCCATTAGTGTCCATTAGTGTGGAAGACACTAATGGCGCACCAGATACATGGTGCGCCACTAGTAACATTTTTTTTCATTTTTCCAAACATACTAATGGCGCATCATGTAGACCGTGCGCCATTACTAGTTAAAACTAGTAATGGCGCACTGTCCACAGGTGCGCCATTACTAAGTTTTTTCCCCTAGCTAATGGCGCACCTCCAATGGGTGCGCCATTAGTAATCTTCCCCCGAATTCGCCCGATCCCTTCATCCCTCCCTCCACTTCCCCCGCTCGCTCCACACTCGGCCACTCCGACGACCCCCGCGCTCCGCCTCGCCGTCTCGGGCCTCGCCGCTGACCCACTGTGCCTCCGCCCCACCCACTATGCCGCCGCCCGGTCTCCTCCGCTCGTAAGCCCCCCTCCTCCTCCGCGTGTCCATCGCCTTCGGCCTCGTGCCCCACCCGCTGCCGCCCTCCTCCATTTCGCTGCCGACGTTAGGGTTTTGGCCGCCGACACCGACGCCGCCTGCCCTTCCCCTTGTGGCCACTGACACTGCGATCCGACCTGCTCTCCTCCACCTCCGACTCCCTCGTCGGCGTCTCGGTCGGGTCCTGCCCCGCTACCCCCTCCGTCTTGGTGAACAATGGCGGCGGCGCCGCTGCTGACGCTGGGCTATGGACCTTCCCCCCTCCGCCGCTCACGTCCCCGTGCCCTACGCCCCCCGCCCCGACGGCGGCGTGACCCGGAGGCGCCGCTCATCGGCAACGACAAGGGTAAGTCCTCCTCCTCGTCTGCCTCCCGTTAACTATATTTTATCTTCAATTCAGCAGCCTCCATGTTTGGATTTTGGGCAATAAGATCGCCAGCCACATTAATTGTGTTTTTCTTGCTTTTGGAAGCAGGTCCCCTCCTCCAAAGAGGTTGAGAAATCCTCCATGAAGGTTACCACCCCTCCTCCTCGCCGCCCTCTCCACTGCCGTCCCAGATTAGTTCCTTCTCGTAGGTAATGCCATTCTGCCTTGTCAACCTTACAAAGGAGTTCGTCTCTTCGTCAAGCTTCCCGAATGGTGTTTGAGGTAATGCCATTCTGCCTTGTCAACCTTACAAAGGAAAGATTTGAGGTGACTGTAGTTTGGCATCTTCAGAATTTCACAAAGGTGGATAACCTTCTAATGGCCATAATGTGCCCTATTGTCAAAAAATCCAGTTAGGTACAGTTAGCATCATGTAAGAAAATGGCCATAATGTGCCCTGATAATGATACATTTTGTCATAAAAATATATACTGGACTGCCATGATAATGACATGCTGCTAGTAGTTACTTCCATGAGTTGTTTTATTGACATGGCACATTTGCAATGGAGTTTTATATATCTTTAGCCACTGTTCATTAACAGCAAGTCAGCTTTGTTTGTAGTTGAAAGTAAGTGTGTGGTTCAAAATTTTGATCTGATTAAGACATCTAGAATTATGTCAGTTTTGGTTTGTAACTAGAAGACCAAAGTGTGTTACTTGTGATCTTCTGATGATGCTACTTGTGATGATGTTGTACTTGTGATGATGCTACTTGTGATCTTCTGAAATGACCCATTGGCGACTTCATTATGCGGGGATAATGATTTTGCAGGTACCCCGAGAGGCCCTTGAGTTTGCCGGGATGTCGATTAACTTCCGTTCCGGCAAATTCGGGTACTCCATATGTCCTATTTTCAGCAAAGGTCATGCTAAAATTTTCCGTGAATTTTAGCATGACTTTGCTAAAAAAAGGACATATGGGGTACTTGCGACTAATGCATGGGCCGGGGTATCTTAGTACTTAATTAAGTAGGATCAACTGCCCCTTTATTCTTGCTGCATTAAACAATAGGTTTTAGGGTGCCTCAGTGTCGATAAGAACCTAAATGATGAAAGCTTAGGCTTTTAGGGTGCCTCGGCGTCGACAAACCCTAAATGATAAAACCTTGGCTTTTAGGGTGCCTCGGTGTCGATAAGAACCTAAATGATGAAAGCTTAGGCTTTTAGGGTGCCTCGGCGTCGACAAACCCTAAATGATAAAAGCTTAGCTTTTACGATGCCTCGGTGTCGACAAACCCTAAATGATGTAGTTTTGAATTATGAACGTAGGATATGTCGTCATCGGACGACGAAAGTCTCCCGGGCAGTGTGACTGGTGCCATGACGATTGAGGTATGTGCGACATGCCTCACCTAGACGATGATCGATGCTTCAGCATTAAGCTCGAGGAGACCTTCGAAGTTGAAATGGTACACAACGACGACAAGTGTTAGTTTCATAATTAAGCATGACTTCAACTATTTCAACGTGTAATGTTCATCTTTTACAATTCGAGTATAGCTTATCCCATGCCATGCAAGACGCTATGTCTTGGAGAGGATGGATTTTGAAGACCATGAAATTTCTGAAACAAAGAAAATTCACCTAAGGACTCATCACGATGTGGACTTTGAAGTAAATCTGTATAATTCTGAGAGCGTAACCCATTTTGGTTGCAAAAATTGGGAAGCATTTTGCAAGATGTATGGTTTTGATGAGGGTATGCTTATCACCCTGGATCTTGATAATCCTGACATCGACCAAGACAATATGGACATTTGGGTCCTTGTTGATACGCCTCCAGTTCTACCGCTACGTGAGTTTCTCAAACATAGTTATTAGCTAATTTGTATTGTTTATTTCAAAATAGTTGACAGCTTATTTCCATTGACATCTTATTTTTATTGTTCAAAGAATGTGCGGGAGATGGTAGACAAAACCCACTACACCGATGGCTCCGAATTAACAACTTTCAAGGAGAAAAATCATCTGGTCGGATTTTGTACTGACATTGAGAATTACAATATCCACAATCAAACTCCTCAACATTATGGTCAATACGTGCCTCTAGTGCATGTGTTCAACTACGGTAACTACCATGGAGATACCCTGGTAAGATTTTTACTATTACGACATCCGTGCATCTTTTGCATACTTCTAAAACTAGTACATCATTGCTAACTATGAGGTTATTACTATGTTTTTCAACACATAATCCCAGAGAATTGTGTGCCTCATTTGATGTATCAGAAAGGTAGTCTTAATGTTTTGAACATATAGCCAGGTCATCCTACGAATCTCAACTGTCCATACGAGATTTCTAAAAGAAGTGGAGACATGAAAATCAAAGGATGGAAAAAATGTATCGACAGTCGTAAGGAGGTTCTTGGAAGCAAAAGGAAGCGAAGCGCAAGAATTGGAGACAGGATGTTCTCCATTCTCCATAATGGAGAGTCAGGGTCTATATTTTTTTATGCTATTTTACCTTAAATAGGGTATTTAGGTCCTGCCTAATACTGATGATCAGGTGCTAAAAACAATTAAGTAGGGTTGGTTCGATGACTATCAAGATGATGATCGTATGACTTGTTATTAATAACGAGTAGAAGTTGTATTATGATGATTAGTAGGACTTGTTAGGATTAGTATTACTTCCGACAAACTCGCTACTCGCGGTCTCGTGACTTGTAATGTTATATCATTGTTTGGTCTTTTGAATTCGGAGACTAATATGATGAATTGTATTCGGAGACTAATCTTCTATTGTATTTGATGAATCTACTCTTGCTGTGGGGTGTTGTATTCTGTCCAATAATATGTTTTGTAAGCTGTGCAAAATTCAGAAAAGTAAAAAAAACTAATATTCATACTAATGGCGCATCACCCCACAGTGCTCCATTAGTATGCCAGATACTAATGGCGCATGGTGGTCTATACTAATAGCGCACGACATGGTGCGCCATTAGTATACCAGATACTAATGGCGCACCAGCAGTGCGCCATTAGTAAAAAATACTAGTGGCGTGGTACTAGTGGCGCACCAGTAGTGCGCCATTAGTAGGCAAAACTGGTGCGCCACTAGTAGGCCTTTTCCTAGTAGTGTCACGTCGATTGAGGAGTGGACCTCTAGGTCTTTCCAATAGGGCAGGTCCCAAAACATAGATTTCTTCTTGCACATGGGTGCGCGTCCATCATCGTCATTCGGAACAGGTTGTCCGCCAGTACCCTTTCCAAAGACTACCTTCAAATCCGGTGGCGAGGCTTCGTCCGGTGATCCGCCTCACCTTTGAAATGCTTGCCTTTCTTTATTACGGCATGTCTGCTCAAAAGAAATCTACGATGTCCCAGGTACACATTCTTCTTACAATTAGCGAAATATATACTGTCGGTATAATCCAAACAATGCGTGCATGCGCGGTATCCCTTGTTTGTCTGTCCTGAAAGGTTACTGAGAGCGGGCCAATCATTGATGGTCACGAACAGCAAAGCCTTTAGGTCAAATTCTTCCCCCATGTGCTCATCCCACGCACGTACACCTGTTCCATTCCATAGTTGTAAGACACTACAAGAAATATGCCAACTTATGACCACCACTATTGGTCACTGAAAGGTCACAAATTTCCATTTATGACTTTTTTGTGACCAAAAACATAAGGTCAAAAGCTGGGCGTCGTAAACTAACTATAGTGACCTTTCTTCTGGAATTGTCGCAAACGTTTATGACCAAAATACGTCTACTGTGGCGTTTTGGTCACTAGCAACCTCCCCAGGCCACGTAGGCATCCAGCGTGGCAATCTGACGTGGCACAAGATTCAGCCCGGTCCAATTCGATTTTCTACATGGGCCTAGCCCAACAATTCGGCCTTTTTTATATTTTTTCCATCAATTTTTGGTCAGGATCATGGGCCAAGCCCAATATGGCAGCCTTTTTTATTGTTGGGCCGCGGCCATTTTGGCTAAACAATTTCATTTCTTTTTTATTAAATGGGTCCACTAGTCAGACGGGTCCCAATTGTTAGGTTCTGGTAACAGGTTTCCATTTGTCAGGTAAGTAGGTCCCATCTATCAGACTCATATTCTTCATATTTCAAGCAGTATTTAGATTCATAGAGACAAAAAACACACATAATACTTAAACAAAAGCAACCAGATCACATAATACAATACTTTACAAGCTCTATCCGTGCCATTACAAAGGGCCATGTGTAATACAATACTTTACAAGCTCTACAAGTGTAATATAGTACTACTTCACAAGCTCCTGGACTCGCTGGACTCTCTCATATTTCTATGCAACTTCAACAGGACAAAAACTTTGGTAGTCAGGGCTGGAACCATAATCAGATGAACAACACGCCGGACTCGGCTGAGACCAAACAAAACAGCAACATGGCTTCCTCTGTCATCCTGTTACATGAATTAGAACAGAATGAGAAAAACTGGGGCAAATATATTATGAACGGACCATTCAAGAACATACCATTCAACATTCAGCTAGTACCATGCTTTTTGTTGTCGAGCTAGTCAAAATGAGATAGTAGTTCATATAAGAAAGAGAGACACAATATGAATATGCATGGCACATATGCAGGTTGTGCAAAAAACTGGACTACAACACATTGCGCCTAAAACAAAATACCATTCTACTATCACGACCATACATTCAACTGGAAAGATCTAACAATACTCGTCAGCACACGCATACGAAACTTCACAAAGGCAGGACAAAATAAAGGGAACCAAGGAAGATACCTGTGGATGATAGTGTCAACGATGATCTGGATTGAGTTAGCATTGATGAGGAAGTGGATGGTGTCCATGGTGTGCTTTAGATGCACACAGCCATGAGCTTCTTGCCGCTGTTGCATCCGTTCGCTCGATGATGGGTACCAATGCATCCAAGTAGAACAAAACCACCAACATTAACCTAAAGCAGAGCAAGTGTACAACAAGTGTGAATGTGATACAGTAAAAAATTGCATGCTATGTACATCAAGTTAAAAGGCACAAGTTATACAGTAACCTAAAGCAGAGCAAGTGTACAGCAAGTTGATAAAAGAATGCCCAGTCATGGCATTTGATTTCACAAGAGAAGAATGTGTAAGGTGCAATGTTGTGTACACTTTGTAATTCTATAATAATTTGTAGTGCGCTGCAGCGAGAAGCCAGAGTACACTTGAAGCTATGAACTATGCAACAAGCCTGAAACTCCAACAACAAGAAGCAGAGTTGAGTTCCTAGCCATCAGACAAGACTGGAACTCCTAGAATTTGCCTCTTAAATTTTTATATAAAGTGAAAATTCCCAGCAAGGTAGATATTGATCAACTTGCTTTACAACAAGTGCAGAGCAGCAACACAAGAAAAATACAAGCCCACTGATACTAGTTGTGCACTTGTTTCTTTCGTTCACCACTGATCTGGTCTGTAGTGAAAGTGAAAGCACGGCCAAAAGAAGTTAAAAAATGTTATTAGTTGTAAGAGGATAGCGATGCCACTGGATCTCAGAACAATATTAGATCAGGTTGTTGAAGACGTTGATGACGATGTTGTCGTTGGTGACGGTGTCGATCCGCGGCCCCAGGAACTGCATGTTGATCAGGATCCCCTGCACCGCCGCCAGCATCAGCCCAGGAATAGAGCAAGAGGAAGAGTGCAATGCGCGCGCGTGCTGCCGACCGCCATACGTAGAGGTCTTGAAGTGGAGGAAGGATTCATACCATAGCACCGACCTCCGTCGAGATCTTGAAGGCTGCGGTGGGTTTCCATGGTCGGGCTTCATCCCGTCGCTTGTCGCTGTTCCTCCTGTCCTACCTGCAGACACAGAGACGGGGGTGAGAGGGAGGGGGAGATTGATCCACCTGTAGTACTAGGATTACACAACAACTAGTAGCAGAACTAGCAAGAAATAACCAAATTGACTGTACACCAATATCATATGAATCCGCAACACAATCGAGCAACAGATTGGTAGAAGAACAGCTGCTGCATAAACCATGAACTCCAGGTGGAGAAATAACCCTTTTCATGAGTATACTAAGCACTAATATGGGTTACAGCTAGTTGATAACTGACACCGTGTAGACCATGATGTGAGTATACTAAGCACTCATATGAGTATTACCAAGGACTTCCATGACATTATTACCTCAAAGACATACTGGAAAATTAAAATTGCACTGTTTATGCCTCTGATCACATAAAAGCAGCTACCTCCCTTAACAAATTCACATCACTGTCAGTTTTGTGATATTGTTGCATAAATAGCTCTAAGATCAAGTTAATAAATCCATTTAGCATGTAGTGTGTGCAGCAAGAAACTTGATTGAGAAACCATGCTCTGTCTAGGCATAATACTCCTGACTGAGGTAGAAAAATCGTTGGTCTTCTAAGTTGACTTCAACGCCAACCAGATACAGTAGTACCTACGCGTACAGACTAGTCAATGTAATCATGCTGCACTCCTATCTATATCTAGTAGCTAAATTAGTACACACATAGACTAATCCTGCCTGTCTAGTAGCTCAAGTGACATCTCAATCTTCCTATTTGGATATAAACTTCAGCTCAAACAGGGACGTCTCTTTGGTATAAGCTCAAACAGGGACGTCTCCAGATCAGGAAGTGAAGTATACCTCAGGTCGCTGGCGCACTTGCCCCGCGAGATCCGGCGCGTCCCCCCTCGCGCTTGGAGCGAGCATGCGCCCCTTCGGGCCACTGCGCGTACCCACCGACGACCGAGCAGGCCGCTCCTTGGGGAGGAAGGCGCGTTGCATGACGGGTTCGCGGGTTAGCATGTCTGCCAGCTATCGGAGCTGATCGAATCGCCTGCAACCCTGCGTGAGGAAGAAAATGGTGCGCGTTAGGGAAGGGAAGGGAAAGAAGGAAGAGCAGATCCAAGAGGGGGTGGGGGTGACCTTGATGGCGAGCGGCCTCCCGGGCAGAGCGAGTTCATGGCCGGTGCCTGGCCTCTCCTTCCTGATTAGAGGAGGGGAGGGAGACGGGTCATGGCTTCTGGGCATGCGTCCGCGTCGTGATCCTGACGGGATCCTGATGGGATCTACACGAGGCCTCCGCCGCCCCTCCCCCGCCGCGTGGCCGGGTGCGGGTCACCTCCCACGAAAGGAGACAGAGACGGAGCCAGCGCGGACATGGATGGGACGGGGAGACGGGGTGGATGAGCCGGCGCAGCAGAGGTGGTTGCCGAGGCGGGCGCGGAGACGGGGTGGGTCGCCGGGATTCATGGTGTGGTGGACGCGCCGTGAGGAGGGGAGGAGGAGAGGGTGAGGGAAGGAGGGCGCCACCGCCGGCGACGGGAAGCAAGAGAGAGAGAGAGAGAGAGGGAGGCGGCGTCGATTTGGATCGGGGAGAGAGAGAGGGAGGGAGGCGGCGTCGATCTAGATCAGGGAGAGAGAGAGGATCTGAATCGGGGGAGGGAGGTAGGTGGCGGCTGCGAGTGGATCTAAATCGGGGGAGAGAGGGGAGAGGAGTGGAGTTAGGGTTTGGGTTGGCCTGCTGAGGAGTGGAGTGAGAGATGTTGGATTCGCCTGGTATGGACGGTTCAGATCACATAGAGTGGGGTGATCCGTGAGAAGTGTTCTGATTGGTCTGAGAAATGTGTGATTTAAAATAATTTCCATGTACTAAAGATAGAGCTATTTTGTGAAGCAACTATCAAAAATATTTTGCAAAAGGGCATTATACAAATTTTCACTCAAGCTAGACCACATTTTATGGATGAGCACCAATTTGTATGCATTTCTGATCTTTCTAGCTATTTTTAATCATTTTTTGAGTGTCCAAACTGAGTTTTTTTCTGAAGGACCTATAATATATTTGCTGCAAAATTGGACCAAATCATTTTTCTAAAATACTAGGCCATATTTAATTCAGAATTGACCAAATTATTGGGTGTAAAAAGTTTTGATCCACCTCTGGTGAAAAAGACAAATTTCCACCGATTCAGCTAGAAGCGGGTCAAATTTGAACTGCGGATGCCTCATAGTTTGCTATTTACTTTTTACAAAAATCATTTATAGGTACAAAAGTATCTATTTAATCAGAGAAACACCAAAAAAATTCCAAGATTCAACCACTAGCTAGGAACGGTCATTCCCGCCATTTTGACCGCATTTTGAAACGGGCATAAAAAATTCAAAAAAAATCAAAAAATTGGGAAACCTTCGCTTTGTGTCATTATATGTGGCCAAGTTCCCAGGAAAAATAACAAACTTGTAATACGACAATTATTTTTAAAAAGTGTTCTCAGAAATGAGCTATCACCTGTGAAGATTCATGGCTTTCAAGCTAAATGATCAATCCTATGGCCACATTCATGGCATAGTTTGTTCAAATGGTCTCATATTGTGCACAAGGATGCATATTGGAATGGCAAACAATGTTGCCTAAGGAAGTTTTCATTTTATTTGGACGAAAAAACCATTTTCCATTTTTCGAGTGCCCAACAGGAGGTTTTTTTGTGAAGGACCTCCCAACTAATTGTTGCAAAATTGGACCAAATCATTTTTCTAAAATACTAGGCCATATCTAATGTACAATTGACCAAATGGTTGGGTGTAAAAAGATTTGATGCACCTCTTGTGAAAAAGACAAATTTCCACCGATTCACGTGGAAGCGGGTCAAATTTGAACTGTAGCTGCCTCATAGTTTGCTCTTTATTTTTTCCAAAAATCATTTATAGGTACAAAAGTATCTATTTAATCATAGAAACACCAAAAAAAATCCAAGATTCAACCACCAGCTAGGAATGGTCATTCCCGCCGTTTTAACCGCATTTTGAAATAGGCTTAAAAAATTCAAAAAAATCAAAAAATTGGGAAACCTTCGCATTGTGTCATTATATTTGGCCAAGTTCCCACGAAAAATAACAAACTTGTAATACGGCAATTATTTTAAAAAAGTGTTCTCAAAAACGAGCTATCATGTGTGGAGATCAATGGTTTCAAGCCAAATGATCAATCTTATGGCCACATTCATGGCATAGTTTGTTCAAATGATCTCATATTGTGCACAAGGGTGCATATTGGAATGGCAAATAATGTTGCCTAAGGAAGTTTTCCTTTTCGTTGGACGAAAAAACCATTTTCCATTTTTCGAGTGCCCGAAAGGAGGTTTTTTTGTGAAGGAACTACCAAATAATTGTTGCAAAATTGGACCAAATCATTTTTATAAAATACTAGGCCATATTTAATGCACAATTGACAAAATGGTTGGGAGTAAAAAATTTTGATTCACCTCTCGTGAAAAAGGCAAATTTCAGCCGATTCAGCTGCAAGCGGGTCAAATTTGAACTGCAGCTGCCTCATAGTTTGCTATTTATTTTTTTCAAAAATCATTTATAGGTACATAAGTATCTATTTAATTAGAGAAACACCAAAAAAATTCCAAGATTCAACCACTAGCTAGGAACGGTCATTCCCGCCGTTTTGACCGTGTTTTGAAACGGGTATAAAAAATTCAAAAAAAATCAAAAAATTGGGAAACCTTCGCATTGTGTCATCATATGTGGCCAAGTTCCTAGGAAAAATAACAAACTTGTAATACGGCAATTATTTTAAAAAAGTGTTCTCAGAAACGAGCTATCATGTGTGGAGATCAATGGCTTTCAAGCCAAATGATCAATCTTATAGCCACATTCATGGCATAGTTTGTTCAAATGGTCTCATATTGTGCACAAGGGTGCATATTGGAATGGCAAACAATGTTGCCTAAGGAAGTTTTCATTTTCGTTGGACGAAAAAACCATTTTCCATTTTTCGAGTGCCCGAAAGGAGGTTTTTTTGTGAAGGAACTACCAAATAATTGTTGCAAAATTGGACCGAATCATTTTTATAAAATGATAGGCCATATTTAACGCACAATTGACAAAATGGTTGGGTGTAAAAAATTTTGATCCACCTCTCGTGAAAAAGACAAATTTCCGCCGATTCAGTTGGAAGCGGGTCAAATTTGAACTGCAGCTGCCTCATAGTTTGCTATTATTTTTTTAAAAAATCATTTCTAGGTACATAAGTATATATTTAATCAGAGAAACACCAAAAAAATTCCAAGATTCAACCACTAGCTAGGAACGGCCATTCCCACCGTTTTGACCGCATTTTGAAACGGGTATAAAACATTCAAAAATAATCACAAAATTGGGAAACCTTCGCATTGTGTCATCATATGTGGAAAAGTTCCTAGGAAAAATAACAAACTTGTAATACGGCAATTATTTTAAAAAAGTGTTCTCAGAAATGAGCTATCATGTGTGGAGATCAATGGCTTTCAAGCCAAATGATCAATCTTATGGCCACATTCATGGCATAGTTTGTTCAAATGATCTCATATTGTGCACAAGGGTGCATACCGGAATGGCAAACAATGTTGCCTAAGGAAGTTTTCATTTTCGTTGGACGAAAAAACCATTTTCCATTTTTCGAGTGCCCGAAAGGAGGTTTTTTTGTGAAGGAACTACCAAATAATTGTTGCAAAATTGGACCGAATCATTTTTATAAAATACTAGGACATATTTAATGCACAATTGACAAAATGGTTGGGTGTAAAAATTTTTGATCCACCTCTCGTGAAAAAGACAAATTTCCGCCGATTCAGTTGGAAGCGGGTCAAATTTGAACTACAGCTGCCTCATAGTTTGCTATTTATTTTTTCCAAAAATCATTTCTAGTTACATAAGGACCTATTTAATCATAAATACATGGTTTGGTGGCGATACGTCGAGGTTTGGGCGGTGGCCGAGGACCTCAACTCTAGAGCGCGTAAACTCGCATGCCCGTCGTGTGGTCACCGCGTGACCATAATGTTGCCATGTGTTCTGGGCGGCTTAGGCATGTCTAGTGGGTTGGGCACTCCCCAGGTTGGTGCTAGGAAGAAAATTACAACATAAGATTCTCACGAGAAGACCGATCGATGCTCAAACATGAATTAGCAGCCAAGTGTTTGATTAGCGGTACGAGAAATGCACATGGCCAATGGGCGTGAGTTTTGGCTGAGGATAACCATCTACTAAGGAGAATGTCTTCACAAATTTTTAGCTCAAAAGGAGGATCCTAGGTGGTACTTGCTTTGCAAAGTACCACGCTGGACAAAAATATGAATGTTGAAGCTGGGCTCAAAATAATGAATGGATTGAGCTGAAATTTTGTGGAGGATGGTTATTTGTGCATACGAAAGCATTGTAGAAAATTGATACCATTTGGACATGCGAAAGTAGTACTTCCTTCACAATGCTCTTCTATGGACAGAAACTTGGGAAAACTAGTGAGAGAGATTGGATGAATGAAATGAGCTCAAAATTGGTGTAGGTAAGTTACTTAGGTATGGTCATGCGCTGGTCTATTTTCAGATCATTTGGGTAAGCCTAGCTAGTACTTACTTCACAAAGCTTCTCTCGAGGTAGAAACTTTGGAAATTTCCCGAGAAAGATTTACTAGGAAAATTGAGCTGAATATTATCATGTGGCAATGATTTGGGTATGGAAGAGTGCCCGAAAAGTTTGAGGGTAATAGGAGGAGTCTATATAACACTTGCTTTGCAACGTGCCAATTTGGCCATAAAATATAAATTGAACCTGGGCTCACATAGATGATTTGACTGAGCTGCAATTTAGAGGAGGGTGATAATTTGGGCATATGAAGAAACTGTATAAATTTCATATCATTTAGAGATATAAAAAAGGTACTTCCTTCACAATGCTTCTAGGTGGACAAAAACTTTGGAAATTTGCCGAGGAAGATTTGCTAGGCAAATGGAGCTGAATTTTGTCATGCGGTAATGATTTGGATAGGACAGAGTGCCCAAAAATTCGTAGGGCAATCAAGAATATATAAATAGCACTTCCTTCATAAAGTGTTGTTGTGAACATAATAGGAAAATGAATATTGTTGAATTAGTTTTGAACTAGGCAAGGAAGGACTTTTACATATTTGATGAAGATATGACCCAAAGAATTTATGAGATTTTTTTGGGAATTTTGGGAATGATAGAAATATAGGTTGCTTCACAACCTAGGGCAAAAACTGCCACATGGACATGACACATAGGCAAAACTGATGAGATGGGGCCTAGTCATCACAACCCACCACAATCTACAAGGTTATGACCATCTATATTGGTCATTAACAACTAGAAATAAGGCAGCGGACTAGCACTGTTTGCTTTGTGACCATTTCGTGTAAGGAAATTACGACCTTTCTGACCAAAATGGTCGCAATGGTTTAGGGTTTGAAGCCCCCTGAACCGCTTTTGACCAATTGGTCTAAAATGGTCATAAATTTATGACCAATTCTTCAAGGGTCACTGACAGAAGGTCATAAGTTGACATATTTCTTGTAGTGAGATTTCTTTAACTAATGTCCTTAGGTACACATCAATATCGTTGCCGGGTTTCTTAGGGCCTTGGATGAGCACTGGCATCGTAATGAACTTCCGCTTCATGCACAACCAAGGAGGAAGGTTATACAAACATAGAGTCACAGGCCAGGTGCTATGGTTGCTGGTCTGCTCCCCAAAAGGATTAATGCCATCTGCGCTTAGACCAAACCATGTGTTCCTTGCGTCATCTACAAAATCCTTCCTGTACTTTCTCTCGCTTTTTCTCTACTGCGACCAGTCATCGGGTACTCTCAACTTTCCGTCTTCCTTACGGTCTTCTCTGTGCCATCGCATCGCCTTGGCATGCTCTTTGATTTGGAACAAACGTTTCAACCGTGGTATTATAGGAGCATACCACATCACCTTGGCAGGAATCTTCTTCCTGGGGCGCTCACCCTCGATATCACCAGGGTCATCGCGGCTGATCTTATAGCGCAATGCACCGCATACCGGGAAAGCGTTCAAATCCTCGTATTCACCGCGGTAGAGGATGCAATCATTAGAGCATGCATGTATCTCCTACACCTCTAACCCTAGAGGGCAGACAGCCTTCTTTGCTTCGTACGTACTCTCGGGCAATTCATTGTCCTTTGGAAGCATATTCTTTATCATTACCAGCAACTTTCCAAATCCCTTGTCAGATACACCATTCTCTGCCTTCCATTGCAGCAATTCCAGTGTGGTGCCCAACTTTTTCTTGTTACCTACGCAATTCGGGTACAACAATTTTATGTGATACTCTAACATGCGCTGCAACTTCTTCTTCTACAAATCACTTGCACAATTTCTCTTTGTGTCGGCAATGGCCCGACCTAGATCATCAACGGGCTCATCCGATGCCTCTTCTTCAGCTTCTTCCCGCATTGCCGGCTCAGCTTCTTCCCGCACTACTGGCTCAGCTTCTTCCCTCCTTGTTGTATCATCGTATTCAGGGAACCCATGGCCAGGATAACAGTCGTTGTCCTCTTCTTCTTCATTGTCTTCCATCATAACCCATCTTTCTCCATGCTTGGTCCAAACATTATAGTGGGGCATGAAACCGGACTCAAACAGGTGGACGTGAATGGTTCTTGACGTAGAGTAATTGTGACCATTCTTACAGCCAACACATGGACAAGGCACAAAACCATCCGCCCGCTTGTTTGCCTCAGCCGCAAGCATAAAAGTATGCACGCCATTAATGAACTCAGGAGGGCATCGGTCATCGTACATCCATTCCCGGCTCATCTTCAATACACAGCACCGAAAACACCAAATTAATACAATACATAAAGATCATACATAAAGTTCATACAACACTTAATTGCAACAAAAAAATAACTCTCTAGCTAAAGAATTTAAATGCAACAACAAATGCGATCAAGATCGCAACTAAGGTAACAATTGATCCAACAGCATAATGATACCAAGCCTCACTATGAACGGCATATTTTTTAATCTTTCTAATCTTCAAGCGCATTTTCTCCATCTTAATCTTGTGAACGATGACATTGGCAACATGCAACTCCAATTCCATCTTCTCCCCCTCAATTCTTTTCAATTTTTCTTTCGAATCCTCGTTTTCTCTTTCAACTAAATTTAACCTCTCGACAATAGGGTCGGTTGGAATTTCCGGTTCAACTACCTCCTACATACAAATATCTATGTCAACTTGATGGGCATAATTTGTCATAAACACGAAATGCAACAAATAGTTTTAAAAGAGAATATACCACATCCAAATCAAAACCCAGACGAGGCCGACGGGGACGGATATCAAAACCATGGCACTATGTATAACAAACAACGTATGGGTAAGATAATTATACGAGTAACTATATATCCAAATCACACAAACATCAATTTTTTATATAGAACATTCATGAACAAGAGGCTAACCACAAGGTGGTGCCGGCGACGGGGCGTTGCGGGCGATCGACGGTGGTTACGACGGAGATTTATTAGGCACTAAGTAAATCACACCTACATATGCAAACTAAGTGTTATTTTTGACATCAAATTGCATAAAAATCAAATACTAGCACATATATATATATATATATATATATATATATAATTCCTCCCAAATTACTAAACTCACAAATCAATCACTATATAAAGCATTGCAAGAGCTAATCTAGCAATGAGAGATGAAAGGACAAAGTTGCTAACCTTTGTGATCATTTGAATGGATGGGGGCCTTCAAATCTTGACAAATTTTGGGCAAAATGTGTGATGAGCTTGAGAGGAAGAGGGAAAGAACAAAGAGGATAGGTGAAAGGGGAAGAACAGAGCGAGCTCGGGTGGACGAAGAGTGTATGCAGGACGACCTTTAGTACTGGTTCGTGATACGACCCGGTACCAAAGGTGTTGGAGGGGCCCCGGAGTGTCCAATCTATCAGATAGAAGCTCTCAGATGATCTTCATTGGCTATGAATCTGGTTCGAAGGCCTATTGCATGTATGACCCCGAACACAAGAAACTTGTTGTATCACGAGATGTAGTGTTTGAGGAAGATAGGTGTTGGGATTGGAGCTCCGTGGGTTCAGAGGGAAGCAGCAATGGAAGTTCATTTATTGTTAGCTACCCAAAACAGTCAGAGCATGAGGACCAAGGAGAGGTAGCAGAAACATTGCCACAGCAGCAGATTCACCAAGCAGAACCCCAACCATGGCAGCACCTCGGCAGGGTCATAGCACAAGACGTGCCAACGATGGGTCTGCAATCCCACTGGATCTAGAAGCCTCTCTGTTGACCCCTCATTATGCTCCTGGTTCTCCTAACACCCCGTACACCGAGCTTTCTCAGGGGCCACAAGGGAAGTGGCTACTCGAAGAAGTTTATGACGAAACGATGGAGATCAAGCAAGCAGATGCTGGGCTATGTCTGTTTGGTCTGGGGAGCCTGCAAGCCATGTTGAGGCACTAGAAGAGGCTTCCTGGAAGAAGGCCATGAAAGAGGAGCTGACAGCCATAAAAGAGAACCATACTTGGGAATTCTTTGATCTGCCTAGAGGACAGAGACCGATTGGACTGAAATGGGTGTACAAGTTAAAGAAAGATCCGAATGGAGAAGTAATCAAGCACAAGGCGAGACTGGTTGCAAAAGGTTATGTGAAGCGAGAGGGCATCGATTTTGTGGAAGTCTTTTCCCATGTGGCTCGTCTCGAGTCAGTTCGGTTGATTGTAGCACTTGCTACTCAATTTGGTTGGAAAATACACCAGATGGATGTCAAGTCACCATTTCTCAATGGTGATCTGCGTGAATAAGTGTATGTCACCCAGCCACCTGGGTTTGAGAAAGAAGGGAATGCAGCATGGTATACAAGCTGAACAAGGCATTGTACGGGCTCCGACAAGCACCAAGAGCATGGAATTTCAAGCTTGACACCACACTCTCAGAACTTGAGTGATAGATGCCCATCAGAGTCTGGCTTATACAGAAAGCAAGTGGGCAAGACAACACTCATAGTGGGAGTGTATGTGGATGATCTTGTCATTACAGGAGGGAGTGATAAGTCCATTGATGACTTCAAGAAGCAAATGAGGTCCAAATTCAGTACGACTGATTTAGGGTTGTTGAGCTATTACCTCGGAATAGAAGTAAGGCAATCAAAAGAAGGGATCACTCTATGTTAGTCAGGGTATGCAGCTAGAATCTTGGAGAAAATGGGAATGTCTGACTGCAATGCAACTCACATTCCCATGGAGCCAAGGCTAAAACTGAGCAAAGCTAGCAAAGCAGAGGAAGTAGATCCAACTAACTACAGAAGTGTTTGGAAGCTTGAGGTATCTGCTACACACCCGACCGGATCTGAGTTTTTCAGTAGGCTTTATGAGAAGGTTCATGGAAAGGCCCACAAAGGAACATCTCATAGCAGTTAAACACATCCTGAGATATGTGAAGGGCACACTGAATCTTGGATGTAATTACAAGAGAACAACAGGAGAGCCACACCTAGTTGGTTATAGTGATAGTGACCTTGTTGGTGATGTGGACGACCAGAAGAGCACTGCGGGTGCGTTGTACTACTATGGAAATTGTCCAGTGTCATGGACATCTCACAAGCAGAATATTGTTGCTCAATCCTCTTGTGAAGCAGAGTATGTAGCTGCTGCTTTGGCTGCATGTCAGGGTATTTGGCTAGCAAGACTTGTTGGAGAATTGCTTAGACATGAACCTGACAAATCAGCTCTCAAGGTGGACAATCAGTCAGCGATCGCCTTGTGCAAGAATCATGTGTTCCACGACAGAAGCAAACATATCGACGTGCGCTATCACTTTGTGAGAAATTGCGTCGAAGAAGGAAAGGTTGATGTGGAACACGTCAGAACAGAAGAGCAGCATGCTGACATTCTTACAAAGGCCCTAAACATATCGACGTGCGCTATCACTTTGTGAGAAATTGCGTCGAAGAAGGAAAGATTGATGTGGAACACGTCAGAACAGAAGAGCAGCATGCTGACATTCTTACAAAGGCCCTACCTAGAGCTACCTTTCAGGAAATGAAGAAGATTGGGCTACAAAGTGTCAAACTGGTGCTACAAGCTTAAGGGGGTGAAATGTCATGTTAATCTAGTTGCACTTGTTCCATTTTCAGTTACTAGTTTTCTGAATAATCCTGAAACATGCAGTGTACACGGTCAGGTTCAGTTTAGACAGGTTAGTGTCAGGCTAGTCCTTTTTATTCAGACTTAGTCGTTTTCTTTGCTGTTGTAATCATGGGCGTGTTGTCCACGACTCTGTCCGTGGGATGGCGCGGGTAAAACAGATCGTGGGCAGCGCATGCGGTGAGTTTGTTATGCTTGAGAATAAAAGGAAGGAAACAGAAAAGGCGCAAATTGAGGGGTTGCAAAACTGCTCCGTTGTAGAGTCTCCTCTTCTCTCTGTTCGTCTGAACTTGGCAAGGTTCAGTTGTGTATGTGTGTGTCCACCTCGCGTGTGTTGATCCAGGATTTGATCTAACATCGGACACCCGGTGTTGGGCAGCTCAGCGTTTCGGGCTGCATGCACTACCAGAAACTATAATTTTTCTGTGTGTCGAATGATATTCCTGTCGGGCCCGCAAGTAGCCTACAGGGAAATATAATTGGGCTATCAGCCAAACATTCCACGTTTGGAAATAGGAATATGGTTGTCGGTCCCATTTTGGCCCACAGGAATAGCTATATCGTTTCGGGCCGTAACTCACAGGAAACAGGAAACAATGAGCACGTTGGAGCCACGAATTCGGGTATGCGCGCACTTTTACCCGATTTTTGCATGAAAACAGAGATGGCGGCGCCGCACTTGCTGGATTGGAATGAAAGGCCTAGGAGCGAAAAATCGCAAAATCCCTAGATCCAAAGAATCCCCAAATCCCTCACTGCTCGCCGCCGGCAGCACCCCCAAATAATAGTCGGATCTGAACTCCCCGCTCCTGCGCGTCATCGGCCGACGACCTGCGGCCTCCCTCTTGAACCGCTCGTCACCGTGTCGGCCATCGTCGCCCCACTCTTCAAGAACTCCGCCCGTCTTAGGAGCCGCGCCTATTGCATGTCGGCCTCACATCAACGCCGAGTTGCGCTGTCCACTGCCGGCTCCGACCTTCACGTGTGCCTCCTTTACGACCACATCTCTAGGCTCGTCCCATCTCCATCTTTGTTTCCTTCCCCAAACGGAAGAGGTAGTACAGGTAAATCCTTGTTACTCTTTCTTATTTGAGTTCTATTGTTCAACTGTTGCTCTTGGTTTCCCACGATCTATTCTCAAAGTAAAATAAATTTGGTCTTTTCTTTCCCATGTAGCTCGGTCTTTGTAATCTGACCCGGACGACTACGGTCTAATTTGTTGCTTCTCCATTCCTTGTTTTCTTCTTCTTATCCATGAGTTTTATCTAAGCAGAGCATCTTTGGTAGCTAGATTAATACATGTGGTATTACTAGAAGAAGATGTTTGACTAGGTATATTTTGCTACACAACGACTGATGCACACATGTGCTATAATTATTTTAAAGTACTTGTGAGTTACTGCTATATGAATCTATACTGAACAAATGGTGAATGGAAAATCAGGTAACCGTTGGTCAAATAACGAAAAGCGAGTACTGAAATATTATGTTCTCCATATTAAGTACTGTGATCTGATTTGAAAACACAAGGTTTGTAGGTTTCCATTTTGTTTTCCCAACTTCTGGAGACTGTTTATGAGCACTAGTCGAAAACAGGGTGAGGGCGTCCTGGATTAGGGGGTGTCCGGATGGCCGGACTATACCTTCAGCCGAACTCCTGGACTATGAAGATACAAGATTGAAGACTTCATCTCGTGTCCGAAAGGGACTTTCCTTGGCGTGGAAGGCAAGCTTGGCGATACGGATATCTAGATCTCCTATAATTGTAACCGACTTTGTGTAACCCTAACCCTCTCCCTTGTCTATATAAACCGGAGGGTTTTAGTCCGTAGGACAACATACAGAACAACAATGATACCATATGCTAGCTTCTAGGGTTTAGCCTCTCCGATCTCGTGGTAGACCTACTCTTGTACTACCCATATCATCAATATTAATCAAGCAGGACGTAGGGTTTTACCTCCATCAAGAGGGCCCGAACCTGGGTAAAACTTCGTGTCCCTTGCCTCCTATTACCTTCCGGCCTAGACGCACAGTTCGGGACCCCCTTCCCGAGATCCACCGGTTTTGACACCGACATTGGTGCTTTCATTGAGAGTTCCTCTGTGTCGTTGCTGTTAGGCTTGATAGCTCCTACGATCATCAATAGCGATGCAGTCCAGGGTGAGATCTTCCTCCCCGGACAGATCTTCGTCTTCGGCGGCTTCGCACTACGGGCCAATTCACTTGGCCATCTAGAGCAAATCGAAAGCTATGCCCCTGGCCGTCAGGTCAGATTTGGAAGTTTAAACTACACGGCTGACATACACGGGGACTTGATCCTCGACGGATTCGAGCCACTGCCGAGTGCGCCGCACTGTCACGACGAGCATGATCTAGCTCTGCCGCCAAACAGTGCCCCGGAGGCCGCACCCGCATCGGCTTCGACCCTTAATTGAGAGCCAACTGCGCCGATCGAGGATGGGTGGTTGGACGCCGCCTCGGGGGCTGCGATCCCAACGGCGATCGAGCCGAACACCAGTCCCGCACTCCGAGGAGCCGGACTCCTCTCCGGACTCCGAACCCTCCGCGCCCCTCCCGATCGAATCCAATGGGGCACCGATCATGGAGTTTACTGCCGCGGACATCTTTCAGCACTCGCCTTTTGGCGATATTCTGAAGACACTAAAGTCCCTCTCTTTATCAGGAGAGCCCTGGCCGGACTACGGTCAGCAAGGTTGGGATACGGACGATGAAGAAATTCAAAGCCCACCCACCACTCACTTTGTAGCCACTGTCGATGATTTAACCGACATGCTCGACTTCGACTTTGAAGACATCGACGGTATGGACGCCGATGCAGGAGACGATGAAGAACTAGCGCCTATTGGGCCCTGGAAAGACACCTCGTCATATGACATATACATGGTGGACACCCCAAAAGAAGGAGATGGCGATGGAACAGCGGAGGATGACCCCTCCAAGAAACAGCCTAAGCGCCGGCGTTAGCGGCGCCGCTCAAAATCCCGCCAAAGCAAATACGGTGATTCTAGCACGGGAGATAATAATACTCCGGAGAATGCCGAAGAAAACCCCCTCCAGCAATATTCAGCACAAGAGGATGGAGAAGACAGCCCTCATGAGAGAGCGGCAGACAGAAAGGTCGAGGACGAGAACTATATGCCTCCCTCCGAAGACGAGGCAAGCCTCGACGACGACGAATTCGTCGTGCCAGAGGATCCCATCGAGCAAGAGCATTTTCAACGCAGGCTTACGGCCAAGGCAAAAAGCCTCAAGAAAAAAATAGCAACAGCTTAGAGCTGATCAAGATTTGCTAGTCGACAGATGGACTGAAGTCCTTGCGGCCAAAGAGCATAAACTCGAACGCCCCTCCAAGAGCTACCCAAAGCGCAGGTTGCTACCCCGATTAGAGGAGGAAGCACTTGATACGGCCGACCGGCCACCTCGTGGCCGCGACAGAGAGGCCTCTCGGCCCTCCACTCAAGCCGCACCCTGTACCAAGGGACGGGAAAATGCGCCAGACCTGCAAGATATGTTGGGGGACAAGGCAAGGCAAACAAGATTGATCTATGGATCGCGTGGGCGCCCCACGACTCGAGACGATAACCGTCACGCTGGACACAAATCCGGTAGGGCCGAACACAGTAGACAAAGCTCATTGGAGCTACGTCGTGATATAGCCCAGTACAGAGGCGCCGCACACCCACTATGCTTCACAGACGAAGTAATGGATCATCAAATCCCCGAGGGTTTCAAACCCATAAACATCGAATCATATGACAGCACAACAGATCATGTGGTATGGATCGAGGATTATCTCCTTCATATCCACATGGCCCGCGGCGATGATCTCCACTCCATCAAATACCTCCCACTCAAGCTTAAAGGACCAGCTCGGCATTGGCTTAACAGCTTGCCAGCAGGATCAATCGGTTGTTGGGAGGACCTGGAAGCTGCATTCCTCGACAATTTCCAGGGCAGTTATGTGTGACCACCAGACGCCGATGACCTAAGCCACGTAATTCAGCAGCCAGAGGAATCGGTCAGGCAATTCTGGACACGATTCCTAACAAAGAAATATCAAATAGTGGACTATCCGGACGCAGAGGCCCTAGCAGCCTTCAATCATAATATCCGTGACGAGTGGCTTGCCCGGCACCTTGGACAGGAAAAGCCAAAATCTATGGCAGCACTCACGACACTCATGACCCGCTTTTGCGCGGGAGAAGACAGCTGGCTTGCTCGTAGCAACAATATGACCAAGAACCCTGGTAATTCGGATACCAGGGACAGTAGTGGCAGGTCGCGTCGCAACAAGCAGAAGTGCCGCACTAACGATGACAATGCTGAGGATACGGCAGTTAATGCCAGATTCTGAGGCTATAAATCCGGTCAGCGGTAAAGCCATTCAAAAGAAATCCTAGGGGGCCATCCAGTTTGGACCGAATACTCGACCGCTTGTGCCAGATACATGGCACCCCCGAAAAGCCGGCCAATCACACCAACAGGGATTGTTTGGTGTTCAAGCAGGCAGGCAAGTTAAATGCCGAAAATACAGACAAGGGGCTGCATAGCGATGACGACGAAGAGCCCCGGCCACGGAACAACAGTGGACAGAAGGGTTTTCCCCCACAAGTGCGGACGGTGAACATGATATACGCAACCCACATCCCTAAGAGGGAGCGGAAGCGCGCGTTAAGGTACGTATACGTGGTAGAGCCAGTCGCCCCAAAGATCAACCCATGTCCTCCTGCCCGATCACCTTTGATCGAAGGGACCATCCCACTAGCACCCGTCATGGACGGCGGCAGCGGCCTGAACCTGCTTTACCAGGATACAGTGCAGAAAATGGGCATACATCCCTCGAGGATTAAGCCCACCAAAACGACCTTTAAAGGCGTAATACCAGGTGTAGAGGCCAACTGTACAAGCTCAGTCACACTTGAAGTGGTCTTTGGATCTCCGGATAATTTCCGAAGCGAGGAGTTAATCTTCGACATAGTCCCATTCCGAAGTGGCTATCACGCACTGCTCGGGCGAACCGCATTCGCCAAGTTCAATGCGGCGCCGCACTATGCCTACCTTAAGCTCAAGATGCCAGGCCCTCGAGGAGTAATTACGGTCAATGGAAACACCAAAAGCTCTCTCCGAACGGAGGAGCACACGGCGGCCCTTGCAGCGGAAGTACAAAGCAGCCTCTCCAGGCAGTTCTCCAGTCCGGCTATTAAACATCCGGACACCGTCAAGCGCGCCTGGAGTAACCTACAACAAGACCGCCTGGCACGTTCCGAGCAGGCGTAGCAATGCGGCCCCAACCCCAGCCCTCGCAAAAATGCGACACCGGTACTTCGCGTATATAACTATGCTCTAGAAATACCATGGGTACAGGGGAGGGGCACCATCACGGCACGCCCGAAACACGGCTTAAACCGCACCAGGGGCTGCCGATTTTTTAATTTTCTCTTACTTTCTGGACTCCACTCTTCGGAAGGCCTATCCGGCAGTTTAATTGCCGCATAAACGATGCAAGAACCAGGGAAGCAGACAAGCCATGCCGCATTACGGAACTCCCAGGTGGTCTATATCACGAGCAGTATACCTGTTTCGCATATCATTCCGCAGCCTGCCCCTGGAATGGACATGCTAAATAGTCCAACCTTTTGCTTATCGCATTATTTGTATCGTTCTGCTTTGATCGCAGCCCTTTTTAATAAACAATGCATAGCTTTTGTCTATTTTTGCATTACTCTTTTTTTACAAATATATGTTCCTTAACGACATCTTGCACCCGTACACTTTGGTATGGCCAAAATACGCCAAGGGCTTTAGTACCCCTCAATATGGTCTGAGAAGTCCGAACACTTTAACAAGTGCGGCACCGAATCATGTCTTGGGTCAATAGTTGGGTTTGCCCGGCTCCTTTGTTTTGGTGCCTTACGTTCCGCTATATCGGCTAAGGTAGCACTAGGAGAACTACTGCGATTGTGCCCCAGTTGAGCTGGGTCGAGCACCTCAGTAGAGAAAGCTAAAACTGATTGTCATGATGAAGCGAGAGCTGGTCGCTGTTCGAGCGGTTTTTCGAGTCCCTAAAGACTTATGCCGCTTAGAGCGAGGAGTCGGCTCTGTCCGGCCAAGGCGTGGATAGCGCCCCGAAATCGGTCTTCCGAATACCAGGGGGCTTCGCCGAAATTTAAAATTATAGAATTCTATGGCTAAGTGAGAGTGTTCACGCAATATAGTCCGATTGCCTTGTTCGTTGTGCTGAGAGCCTCCCTCGAAGGACCCAAACATGGGAAAAAGAGCACTCAGGTTTATCCCCGAAAACCCCAGCACTAGCGGCACGGGGGCAGAAGCCAACGACTCGCCATCTCTCAGAATTGATAAACAGCTGCACAGAAGGTAATATTTTAAATTCCAACAGCATTGCTTAGCGCATATGAACAAGTTTTCAGCGCACAGGACAAAACGAGCGAGTTTTACTCAAAAATTACATCCCTAGAGCATTCATCCGCCATAAGGCAGGCACCCTTCAGAACATCCTTACAATAATTCTCGGGCTTGCGATGCTCCTTCCCCGGCGGTGGCCCGTCCTTCACAAGCTTCTCAGCATCCAGCTTGCCCCAGTGCACCTTAGCACGGGCAAGGGCCCTACGGGCACCTTCAATGCAGACTGAGCGCTTGATGACTTCGAGCCTTGGATAGGCCGCCACCAGCCGCCGCACCAGCCCAAAATAGCTCCCAGGCAGAGCCTCTCCAGGCTACAGCCGAACTATGAGGCCCTTCATGGCCTGTTCGGCCGCCTTGTGGAGCTCGACCAGTTGCTTCAGCTGGTCGCTCAGGGGCACGGGGTGTCCGGCCTCAACATACTGAGACCAGAACACCTTCTCTGTCGAGCTGCCCTCCTCGGCTTGATAGAATGCGGCGGCATCGGACACGCCACGGGGAAGATCTGCGAATGCTCCTCGAAAGCTGCGGATTTGGGTAAGTAACAAGTAACCTACGTTTATGTGTTTGCTTTGCATAAAGAATGCCTTACCCGCCGCTATCTTTTTCACCTCATCCAACTCCTGGAGGGTCTTCTGGGATTCGGCCTTGGCAGACTTGGCATTTTCAATAGCCACCGCGAGCTCGGACGCTCGCGTCTTTGAGTCAAGCTCCAAACTCTCATGTTTTTCCATGAGAGCCTGGAGCTCTTGCCGCACCTTGCCAACCTCGGCCTCATACTTCTCCCGCTCGGTGCGCTCCGCGGCCGCCCTCTTCTCGGCCTCGAGCGGCGCTTGCTTAAGGGTCGCCACCTCAGACGTGGCCCCTACAATAGCCACGATAATCCTGTCATTTTTTGCAATTGCACCTTTTATATATATATATTTAAACAAGGTATTTCTTACCTTCCTTGTCCTCGAGCTGCTTCTTGGCACGCCCGAGCTCTTGCTCGGACTGCTCGAGGTTCTGCTTTTGCGTGTCCACTTCCGCAATCAATGCGGCGAACGCCAGCAGAGAAGTCTGCATACGCATATTGACTCCTTTTTGTTAGACTCTTGCGATTTTATTTGATCCTCTATTTGGCTTTTCTTCCCGAACGCCAAACAGAGCATCAGGGCTACTGTCTATGCGGTAATATTATTTACACATTCTTTACTTACCTCAAAGCCTGTTAAAAGGCTAGCACAAGCTTCATACAGCCCGTTCTTGGTGGACTGAACCTTCTGGACCACCGCACTCATAATGGTGCCGTTCTCCTCGTCGATGGAGGCGCCTTTGAGCGCCTCCACCAGATTGTCCAGCGCCTCTGGTTGGACGGGGTCACCGGCACGGAGGGCCTGCTCCTCTTGGAAGGAGGTCGCCCACCGCACTCTGGAACCTTTGAAGGTTTCGGAGCGGTGTTCGGCATAGAGTCGGACTTGGAACCCTGGGGGTTTTTTCCCCTTCACTCCTGGAGTCCGGAAGGTCGCCTTGCGGCGCATCCAGGACCACCTCCTCCTGGCTTGGAATCTGTTGGGACAACACTTCGGCGTCGTCCGTAGGGCGGGGGGAGGAAGCCGTCGGAAGCGAATTCACATCCGACGAGTCCAGTGAACTGCTCGACGACGCGTCGAGCCGGTCTTTGGGTGGGCTGCATAATCATATTCGACATAAGGGAAAGTTGTGCAATAAAGGAATACTATGAATTACTCTGATATTCGGATACTTACGATTTCGCCAGGGGCTTGGCCCTGAGCGGCCACTCCTCTTCGCCGTCGTCGGCGTTGGTGGAGTAGTCCGGAGGAAGGGTTTTCCCCTTCTTGGACCCTTCGGCCTCCCCAGTTGGGGCGGCCTTCCTTTTCTTCCCTTCCCTCGCTGGAGGGGGAGAGGTCTCTTCTTCCTCCTCCTCGTCTTCATGGGAGGCGTGCGTCTTGGAGTCGTCGGATGATGGATCCGACACCTCTTGGCGCCGGGCACTCTTTAGAGTCCCCGTGGCCTTCTTCTCCGGCACCACATAGGGTGCCGGAACCAGCAGCTTCGCTAAGCGAGCGTCCGCTGGGCCTTCGGGCAAAGGAGCCGGACAGTTGATCTGTCCGGACGTCTGCTGCCAATCCTGTCAAAGGTAAGGGAGGTTAGATCCCGCATCGAGTCAAGCTATGAAAAACTGATACCCTGTAAAAGGTAAAAACAGCTTACCGCATGAGCGTGACGCTGCGCATTGAATCCGCGATCCTCAGTAGCGGATGCGGGGGCCTCGGCGCCCTTGAAAAGCACCTTCCAGGCATCTTCGTACATCGTGTCGAAGAGCCTGCTCAGAGTTCGGTGCCGCGCCAGGTCGAACTCCCACAGGTTGAAAGCCCGTTGTTGACACGGGAGGATCCGGCGGATGAGCATAACCTGGACTATGTTGACAAGTTTGAGCATCTTGTCCACCAGGGTTTGGACGCATGTTTGGAGTCCAGTCAGCTCTCCTTTTTTACCCCACGACAGGCCCATCTCTTTCCAGGAGGTGAGTCGCGTAGGGGGTCCGGATCGGAACTCAGGAGCTGCGACCCATTCAGGGTCGCGCGGCTCGGTGATGTAAAACCACCCCGATTGCCACCCCTTCAGGGTCTCCACAAAGGAGCCCTCGAGCCATAAGACGTTGGGCATCTTGCCCACCATGGCACCTCCGCACTCCGCCTGGTTGCCGCGCGCCACCTTCGGCTTGACATTGAAAGTCTTGAGCCATAGGCCGAAATGGGGGCGGATGCGGAGGAAAGCCTCGCACACGATGATAAACGCCGAGATGTTGAGCATGAAATTCGAGGCCAGATCATGGAAATCGAGGCCGTAGTAGAACATGAGCCCCCGGACAAATGGGTGGAGAGGGAAGCCCAGTCCACAGAGGAAATGGGGGAGGAACACCACCCTCTCATGTGGCCTAGGGGTGGGGATGATCTGCCCCTCTTTGGGAAGCCGGTGCGCAATGTCGTTAGACAAGTATCCGGCCTTCCTTAGTTTTTTATGTGTCCCTCCGTAACGGAGGAGACCATCCACTTGCCTCCCGCTCCGGACATGGCTGGAGAAGGTTGAGGTGGGGAGTGCAGACTTGGGCGCTGGAGCTCGAGTGCGCGAGAATGGATAGGCAAAGGAGGAAGAAGGCGTAGGTGAAAAGGTGGATCCCTATCCCCTTTTATGGGTGGACGCAACTACGTGCCCCCACCAGCCTGGTAAAACTCGCTTATCCCCAAGCGCCGTAATCAATGGCGCGGTTGGGTTACCCACGCCCGTATTGATGAGAATCCCGGAATAAGGGGACACGTTCTCTGCTTCGACGAGATGTGCCAAGGAAACCGCCTCGCATGACACACTGAGGTGGGACAATAAAACGATTCGAATAAAGGCTTGGCCGTGGTGTGATGTCACACTACGGAATGCGTCAGCAGATTAGATTTGTGTAAATATTATTCTCTCTATGGCAATATGTGGAAACTTATTTTGCAGAGCCGGACACTATGTTTGTGTTCAAAATCTTCTATGAAGTACTTGGAGGAGGAACCCGCCTTGCAATGCCGAAGACAATCTGCGCGCCGGACTCGTCGTCATTGAAGCCTGGTTCAGGGGCTACCGAGGGAGTCCTGGATTAGGGGGTATCCGGATGGCTGGACTATACCTTCAGCCGGACTCCTGGACTATGAAGATACAAGATTGAAGACTTCGTCCCGTGTCCGGAAGGGACTTTCCTTGGCGTGGAAGGCAAGCTTGGCGATACGGATATGTAGATCTCCTACCATTGTCACCGACTTTGGGTAACCCTAACCCTCTCCGGTGTCTATATAAACCGGAGGGTTTTAGTCCGTAGGACAACATACAGAACAACAATCATACCATAGGCTAGCTTCTAGGGTTTAGCCTCTCCGATCTCGTGGTAGATCTACTCTTGTACTACCCATATCATCAATATTAATCAAGCAGGACATAGGGATTTACCTCCATCAAGAGGGCCCGAACCTGGGTAAAACTTCATGTCCCTTGCCTCCTGTTACCATTCGGCCTAGACACATAGTTCGGGACCCCCTACCCGAGATCCGCCGGTTTTGACACCGACACAGGGCTTTCGTTCGGACCAGATAAGCCCATTAGTCCCGGTTCATTCACGAACCAAGACTAATGTGAGCATTGGTCCCGGCTCGTGCGCTAAAGGCATTAGTCCCGGTTCAAATGAGCCCTTTAGTCCCGGTTTGAGACAGGAACCGGGACTAAAGGGTGTGATGTCCTTTAATCTTGGTTCGTATCTCAAACCGGGACTAAAGATTAGACCTTTAGTCCCGGTTCGGGACACGAACCGGTACTAAAGGGTGCAATTCCCTTTAGTACCAATTCATGACTCAAACCGGTACTAAAGGTCCCATTTTCAAACTCTACCCCCCCTTGTGGATTGCCTTTTCAGTTTTGTAATACGGGTGTGGGTAACCCAACCGTGTTTGTTAATATGACACCTCGATTTTAGGCAAGTTCCAAACGGGCACGTGGAGGACGCTTGATATTCGCCCTCTTTAGAAAGGAGCCCAGGCATGTCCTCTGCCCCTCGCGCTCGATCCTTCCCTTCCCCCACCTCGAGTTCCAACACCCAAGGCTCAGGCTAAGCGCTTCAGACTTTTAACATGTCCGGATCCAACCTTAGCTTCAAGGCCGGTGGATGGCCTCCTCTGTCATAGAGGAGGACATCAAGAAGTTAAGAGAAGGCATGTATATGACAGCTGAAATCTCGCACAGGCTGCCCGCTCAAGGGCAAGTCATCCCTACTCCCGAACCCAACGAGAGCGTCGTATTTGTTTCCCACTTCCTCCGAGGGCTAGGTTTAAGTCTTGATCCCTTTGTTAGAGGGCTCATGTTCTATTACGGGATTGATTTCCACGATCTAGCCCCAGATTCCATCCTTCACATCTCGTTGTTTATCGTCGTGTGTGAGGCCTTCCTCCGCATCACCCCACACTTCGTCTTATGGCTCAAGACCTTCAATGTGAAGCCGAATATGATCGATGGGCGACACGCAGAATGCTAAGGTGCCACAATAAGCAAAGGCGTCGATGCTCCATGGCCCAAGGGTTCCTTCCCGGAGGTATCCAACTTATGGCAGCGGGAGTGCTTTTACATCACAGCTCCCCGAAGTACTAAGTGGGTAGCTGTCCCC
>NC_041382.1:28685140-28690889 GCF_002162155.2 Triticum dicoccoides
CTGGCGTCATGGGTCAACAAAGGGCTATACTGGGGGTCAGCTAATGATGTGCCGATATTGCAGAGTCGTATCCGAGATCTCCTCAAAAGAGATGTCAGCCTTGTCAAGGTAATGCAAGTCATGCAATTTCATCAGGTCCTACCATGCCAGCGTCGATATCTCCATATGTGGGAGTTCAATCCGGAAGGACCACGAACTATTCAGCAGTTCTTCGGCATGATGCTCGAAGAGATTTATGGATTGTTCTTCGGATCATGAATAAAGTGTCCGGACACCATCGAGGATGCGGGTCTCCACTGCAACCGTCCGGATACCCAGGTGAGTAATTCTGCAGCCAAACATGCTGTATTTTAATGACATCATTCTAAAAAAATCAATCTTGGCCAGGACTGGATACGAAAGGCGAAGATGATCAGGTGTCTGACCCCCTCCCCGAACACTACTAGGAAAAGGGCTATAGATAGGATTGATAATAATGGCGCACCATGGAAGCAGTGCGCCACAACTATATATTAATGGCGCACCGGTTGGTGATGCGCCATTAGTGTGAAAGACACTAATGGCGCACCAGAAATAGGGTGCGCCACTAGTATTAATTTTTTTTCATTTTTCCATACAAACTAATGGCGCATCAGGTCGAAGTGCGCCATTACTAGTTCTAACTAGTAATGGCGCACCAGGCAGACAGTGCGCCACTGCTGTAAAAAAATTATTCTTTTTTTTGCAAAACTACTAATGGCGCACCGTTTCACAGTGCGCCATTACTAGTTTAAACTAGTAATGGCGCACTATTACCCGGTGCGCCATTAGTATATATATTTATTTTTTTTACTTTTTTGCAAAACTACTAATGGCGCACCACCTGCAGGTGCGCCATTAGTAACCAGGGTTACTAATGGCGCATTTGCTGGTGGTGCGCCATTAGTAACCTGGGACCCCAACAAGATATTTTGGACAGCCCCACACCTACCCACTCACTTTCCCCACTTCATTCCCTCCACCTCCTTGTCCAAGCTTTCGGCTGCCTCCTCCTCCTCACCTCATTTCCACCATAGATTCATCAAAATTAAGTGGTGAAATTACCTTTTTTTGATAGGTAAGTAAGGGGAAAGCTATCTTCATGATGTAGATCTACTTTTTTTCTCCCTAGCTCGCTTCAACAACGTGCACATGCACTTTTTGTGGCCTAGCTAGATCTATGTATGTTTGTGGTGTTGCATGTGTTTGTGGTGTTGCATATATGTTTGTGTTTGAAGGTACCGGTATTTGAAATGCGATAGTTGCCAATATTTTGCTGGAATGTTTTGATTCATTTCCGTTTCGGCGAGAATTTTGGCACTATGCATTCCTTTTGGTCCTATGTTTAGGGAAGGTCATGCCAAATTTTTTCTTGGTTCTAAAATATCGTTTTGCTCTACCCCGCTGGCGACCTTGGTCCGCACGATGACTGAAGGCATCGTGAATACGTTTTTTGAGCTCCGCGAAGGCCGAGATGCTTCAAAAGAACAAGATAGAGATAAGATGTCCATGTCGAAGATGCAAGCTGAAGAGCCTTATTGCGGACCCGGATTCCGGGAAGGTGCGGGACCACCTGCTCTTGCGTGGTTTCATGGATGGCTATCGGTGGCAAGGTGATGAAGATGACTATGAAGTCGTCCATGGGGGCCGGGCAAGAAATGAGGAAGGGCAACAAGACAAGTACCACCGCGGCGAGGGCGGGCGAGAAGACCAAGAATCTCCAGGACATGATCACGACGGTGATGTTGTACACAGTCATCATGTAGAAGATGTTGTACATGATGATGAGGAAGATCAAGACGAACGGCATGATCATGAAGATGAAGATGCCGGAGCAGACGACGATGGAGGCTGGGTGCAGGACCCTCATATTGAAGAGCTGCTTCTCAAGCAGACGGATAACGCAAGAGCTGCCGACCGAGAGAAAGCCAAGCTGGATCAACTGGAGATAGACGCGGTTACTCCATTGTATGAAGGATGCAGGCCCGAGGATACCCGCCTGAAAGTAACGCTCATGGATCTGGAGATGAAGGTAAAACACAAAATGACCGACGCATGCTTCGACGAGAACATGTCATTCTGGCACGAACGTCTTCCCAAGGGGAACAAGTGTCCGACCAGTTTCGAGGAGGCGAAGAAAATCGTGTGTCCTCTAGATTTACCGCACGTGAAATACCATGTGTGCATGAACAATTGTATCATTTATCGGGACGAGCACGCGGAGTCTACCATATGTCCGGTGTGCGGCGTCACTCGATACAAGAAGAGGAAGAAAGCTCCTCGAAAATCGGTGTGGAACTTTCTGATCACTCATCGTCTGTAGCGGTATTTCGCGGACCCTCAGGTAGCAAAGCTCCTGCTTTGGCACACGGATAGGGAGGAGAAGAAGCGGGAATATGACGGAAATGATCCGGAGATAAATAAAAAAGACAAGATGCTGAGTCACCCTAAGTATGCGAGCCAGTGGCAAGCGTTGAACTTCGAATACCCAAAATTTGGGAAGGATCCAAGAAACATCGTGCTGGGCGCGAGCACCGATGGAGTCAATCTGTTTGGCAGCCAGAGGAGCACACATAGCACCTGGCCTGTGTTTGTGTGGATGTACAACCTTCCCCCGTGGTTGTGCATGAAGAGGAAGTACATTCACATGAGTATGCTAATTGAAGGGCCAAAACAACCAGGGAATGACATCAATCTGTATCTAGGGCTACTGAAGGAGGAGCTAGACACGCTATGGAAAACGCCAGCCAATACATGGGACGCTGCAGAGAAAGAATATTTTCCTATGAGAGCCGCACTGCTCACGACGGTGCACGACTATCTCGGTTACGGATATCTCGCGGGGCAGGTAGTCCACGGATTTTCTGGATGCGTAAGGTTCATGGATGACACAACGTATCGCCAGCTAGATAGAGATCCCGGGTCTTCGAAAACCGTGTTCATGGGACATCGGAGGTGGCTTCACGACGATGACCCATGGAGGAAATGCAAGGATCTGTTCGATGGTGAAACCGAACCCCGAAAACGCCTGTGTACGAGGAGCGGCGAGGAAATAGACGAGCTGTTGAAAAATTGGAAAGACTGCCCACTGTTGGGAATGAAGCAAAAGGCACCAGAGCCAGGAAAGTAGCGAAAGGCGCCAGAGCCGCTACTGAAGGTATGGAAAACGAGGTCTGTTTTCTGGGTCTTGCCATACTGGAAGATCCACCGTGTGCCTCACAGCCTTGATGTCATGCATATCATGAAGAACATGTGCGAGAGTCTGCTTGGTACCCTGCTCAACATGCCAGAGAGGACCAAAGATGGGCCAAAAGCAAGGGCAGACTTGAAATCAATGGGCATCAGGCAGGAGCTTCACGCTAATGATGATGATGAGGCGAAGGAGGACACAGAAAGTCGTCGCAAAGGCAAAAAGGCCAAGAAGACCGGAAATGACTACCCTCCCGCATGCTTCACTCTAAGTCAGGAGGAGATCGAGCAGTTTTTCACATGCCTCCCAGGAGTAAAACTTCCTTACGGTTACACGGGGAAGATAAGCAGATACCTTGACCCAGCGAAGCAGAAGTTCAGCGTGATGAAGTCTCACGACTGTCACGCGCTGATGGCGCAGATACTTCCAGTTGCAATCCGTGGGATCATGGACGCGCACATCCGTGAAACACTATTTGGCCTATGCAACTTTTTCGACGTCATCTCTCGGAAGTCGATTGGCATGAGGCAACTCAGAAGGCTACAGGAAGAGATCGTGGTGATACTATGCGATCTTGAGATGTACTTCCCGCCCGCATTCTTCGATGTTATGGTGCATCTGCTGGTCCATATCGTGGAGGATATCATCCAACTCGGGTCGACGTTCCTGCACATCATGATGCCGTTCGAAAGGATGAATGGTGTCATCAAAGGATACGTTCACAACATGTCACGTCCAGAGGGAAGTATAGCCAGGGGCTTTCTGACCGAAGAGTGCATCTCCTACTGCACGAATTATCTAGGCATCGAGAACCCTGTTGGTCTGCCCGTCAACAGGCACCTCGGCAGGCTCGCTGGATGGGGTCACTGTGAGGGTCGCCGCAAAATGCATGTCGACTTCGAGGGTCGACTCGCCGACTTTGAAAGAGCAAACCTAGTCGCGCTACAACACATAGACGTGGTCGATCCTTGGGTGGTAGAGCACAAAACCTTTATTGAGAAGACGTACAATGACCGAGGCCAACAGAGGACGGACGAAGATATACTCAAAGAGAACAACTCATGTTTCACGCGTTGGTTCAAGCAGAAGCTTCAGTCGTACCCTTTACATGAGGATTCTTCCGCGGAAGAACAACTCATATTCGCCTTCTCACAGGGCGCCGAGCACAACCTGATGACCTATGAGGCGTACGATATCGATGGCTACACATTCTACACCGAGAACAAGGACATGAAGAGCGATGGTTATCAGAACTCCGGGGTAACGATGGAATCCTACACCGGTAACGACAAGGACAGATACTACGGAAGGATCAAGGAGATCTAGGAGCTGAGCTACACTGGAGAGAAGGTCCCGATGTTCCGTGTCAGATGGGCCAAGAGCGTCCTAAAAGAAGACCGGTATTTCACCACCATGGTTATACCCGAAGCCCAATCCAAGACCGCGGGCGCAAACGTCACCGCGAAAAATGAGCCATGGGTACTGGCTTCCCAAGTGGACCAATGCTTCTTCATTACCGACCCGTCAAAGCCCAGTCGTGTTGTCGTGAGGAGAGGCAAAAGGAAGATCATCGGAATGGATGGAGTAGCCAATGAGCAAGACTTCGACAAGTACGGCGACCCGAAGATCGAACATGACAACGACGATGAAGTAGCAGCACACACCACAAGAAGAAGTAGGACCATCCTACCTAAAGGATGTCCGTTCCACAGAAGAACTCCATTTGCGAAAAAGAAGGGCAAGAAGATTGTGAACAGATAGCTAGCTAAGATCGATTGTATTTAAATCGTAGACTTCATTTCTCGATTGTATTTCATGGGCACTTTTTGATATCATGAATATTTTTAAATTTCATGGGCACTTTTTGAATTCATGAGGACACTTGATCTTGATCCCCCTCCATCTCGATCTTGATTCCCCCTCCATCTCGATCTCGATCCCCCTCCATCTCGATCCCACCCGCACCCTCCCTCGCTCCACCGTCACAAATGAATGCAACTAAAAATCCAAAAAAACAAATTTGATTATATTTTCAAATAACAAATTTGATGATATTTTCAAATAACAAATTTGATGATATTTTTTAAAAAATTGTTACTGTTTTTATAAAAATTTATTACTGTTTCATATTCATATGCATTTCCTAAAAAATTATTAGATGCAACAAAAAATAATAAAAAAATTACTTATGGCACACCGCTGGCTGGTGCGCCATTGCATTGCAAAAAAAAGATTACTTATGGCACACCACTCGGGGGTGCGCCATTGCTATCAAAAAAATTCTAATGGCGCACCGCCAGGGGGTGCGCCATTAGTAATGTCCCCCCTAGCCTGATCCACTCCCCCCTCGCCACACCCTCACGCGCACCCCCTCCTTCCACCTCCCGCTCCACCGTCGCTGCCCTGCCTCCTCGGGCTCCACCGCCGTCGCCCTGCCTCCTCGAGCCGGGCAGCCACATGTGCCCAGCCTCCGCGGCCCGACTCCGGCACCGCAGCGCCTCCCTCCGTGTCCTCGGAGCAGCCACCCCCGCCCAGGAACGC
>NC_041382.1:28691346-28720220 GCF_002162155.2 Triticum dicoccoides
CCTCCCTCCTTCCCCATTGCATCCTATGCCCGCTCAAAATCCCCCCTGATTTCTGCACTGGATGAGCACCTGCCCTGCTGTTGCCCGCCCTCGCCCCGCCTGCACCGGCCCCCGCCTCTGCTCTCGCCCCGTGCATCGCGCTCGGCCTACCGCCGGCTGAGCCCCGACCCCGCCCGCGCGACCCTACTGCCGCTGCTCTATCCTGGTTGCACGCCTGCGCCGCCGCACTGCTCTGCTGCTCTACATGCTGCTATCGCCGCCTCCTTTCCTCGTCCTTGCTGCTCCTGTCTCCTCGTCCCTAGTGCTGCTACTCCACTTCTCTAAATCCTTCTTGCTGCCGCTCTCTACTGCTTCTACTCCATCTTTATGCTATGAGAAATAACTGTCGTCGAAATCTTGCTTTGTAATTGAGTAATCTGCTAGTATAATTGTGTGTTCACCTTGTTTACTAGTCCATGTACTAGTTATCTTTGTACGTGTTGGACTTTCAGTCCTTGCTCACTATTTGCTCATCTGCACGTCAAGGAGCTGGAGCTGCATCTGCACTCCAAGGAGCGGCTGGTTAGTACTGCTTGTTCTTGTACCCAGAGCATTTGGTGATGTTGCAAATAGAAGTAGAGTACTGCTTGTTGTACTTGTGATCTTGCAAATAGGAGTTGGAGTAATTTAACTTAACTGGAGTAATTTGTTGCATCTGTTGTAGGTGGTCTAGTGCTGCCCATCTACTGCCCATTTCCTCTGGTACCAGAGTTGGAGTTTAGTGTACTGGACACTTTCATAGATTGCTAGGGTACTTCCTCTCCTTTCTCTCCTTTAGTGTACTAGAAACTTCCATAAATTTTAGAAACTTCATATAAAAAATTTATTCACTGCTGCTGATGTACTACTTGTGATGCTGATGCTGCTGCTGGACTACTTGTGATGCTGCTGCTACTTGTGATTTTGTCAACTTGTGATGCTGCTGCTACTTGTGATCTTCTGAAATGACCCCTTTCTCCTGAAATGTTGATTAATTTCCGTTTCATTTGAGAATGGGGCACTCCTAGGTCAAGAAAATTAGCAAAGGTCATGCCCAATTTTCTTGACCTAGAAGGTGCCCGATTCTCAGCCGAAACAAAAATTAATCAACATTTATAGTTTGACCTAGAAGATGCCCAATTTGTTAACTCTAGTTCGGGTGTTGAATGTTAATCTGAGTGTGTGTGATGGTGACTGAATAGATAAATCATGTCTCCCAACATTTTCAGCTAAGTGGACTCTCTCACACACACACTATCTAGCTTTACACTTAAGCAGTGGCGAGATCTCCTCCCTCCACACAATGTGCAACAAGCAAGCAGGTGGATCTAGGTAGCTTGGCTAGATTAGCTATGAGCCAATGTGGTCAAGTCAAAAGAGATGATGTAGATGGATGGATAGATGGATGGATGGGGATGCAGCACCACTCCACCACCTTCACTTGTCTAGCTTGTGGTTTACCCCTCACTCTCTCATGCACCAGAACAATATGATACATACATCCACTTTGATAAGCTAAAACTAGTAAGAGAAGCAGGGCAAAAAATAATTTTTGTATTTATTTTAGATCACATACACAAAATAACCTACCAGCAATACAAATCTAGTTTCAGAAACATGTGATACATACATCCACTTTGATAAGCTAAAACTAGTAAGAGCAACAGGGCAAAAAATAAATCTATGTACGATATAGGGGTGCTACAGCTATATCCTCCATCCCGTCCCACCGGAGCAAGCAAACCTACAAGCTGCTCCTCATGTTTTTCCCTCTGCTAGTAGACTGGAACTTCCCAATGCTGGCTAGTTTGCACCCTCTACAAGTTGCTACTGCTTTCGAATAACCTAACAGCCATCGAAATCTAGTTTGAATCAGAAAAATGTGAGAAAACCCATCGATTGAGGCGGACAACTAGTTGTAGATGAGGAAGGGCATTTGAGGCCCCATCGAGTCTATGAAGATGTGATGGGTCCTGATATATTGACTTGCGGATTTATTTTTTCCTAGACTGCCTCGGTGTCGACAAACCCTAAATGATGAGACCATGATCTTGTTCCTTGACAATAACCAACTTTTTGACCAAACTTTTTTCCTATTTAGAGCGAAACATGGCCCACAACGATGAGGCCGGCGGTTCAGGCGGCAAGCAATTCTGGGAGCTGTCCCAGGAGATGGAGGAAGAACCTCACCTCTATGAGGACGTCGCGGAAGACACCGATCCTGACTACACAACCCCTAGTGGCGTCGGGGATGACACCACTGATTGTGCCGCTGAGGATGCCACCACAGATGATGGCGGCGCACACACAGATGGCAGCCAACCGAAGAAGCAAAGGAAGGACCGGCGCCCGAATGCGCTCCGCACCCTCAAGGAGGAATTCACTCAAGTGGACTCCGACGGGAATCCAACGGAGCCCAAACATAGAGTCAAGGGGTACTCGGTTCAGCTCGGGTGCATTTTCCGGAGCACCGTCTCGATCAACACCGAGAACCTTAGGCATAAGGACCGAGGGAATTTGCGCAACCTCCTCTTCACGAAGCTGCACGAATGATACAAGTTCCCCGCCAAATTTGAAAACACATGCCTCTCAGGGAATAAAGTGAACAGTGCCGCCTTCACGAAGATGAGCACGGCCCTGTCTACTTGGAAAAGCGCGGTGAAGAGAATGATTGATAAAGCTGATAGTTATGAGAAGATCAGGGGAAATATCCTTTGATTAGCGAAGATGAGTATAAGGAGTTCAAGATCAAGTGCGAGAGCAGTGCAACCTCCGAATCACGTAAGTGGGGGAAAGAAATGTGGGAGTTGAACTTAGGGGAACACAAACTCGGTCCCGGCGGTTACAGAGTGGCGGAGCCTATATGGGACAAGGAGGACGCGGAGCGTGCCGAGCAAGGCCTACTGCCCCGCTTCGAGAAATACAGCGGTGACAGGAAGACCAGGAACTATGTCAGGGCCCAGTACAAGGAGGACCCGATAACAAAGGAGCTTACCACGGATCCGAAGACCAGGGCACTTGAGCTTCTTTTGGTAAAGAATACACCCCCGTGTAATTAGCTCCATATGGTTGCACTCTAATTAATCCCCAATATTTCTAAATGGTTCACGTTCCTTTCGCAAGACACTGAAAGCAGTAGCGCGGGGTCGTCTAAGAGCTCCCCTTTCGACACCCCTTTAAATAGGGCATTGAACGTAATGAAAAACAAGGATAAGCTCACTAAGCCGACGTCAGCTGGTCGTGTGGCCGGCAAAGGCTTGTCCACAAAATGGGGGTCATACTATACCACTGGTGTGCGGAAGGAGAAAGAGACCAGCTCGGAAAGCCAGACGCGCGAGGTTGAAGAACTCAAGGCGCAAGTGGCGCGGATTCCGGAGCTTGTCCAAGAGCAAGTGCAACAACAACTTGGAACGACGCTCAACGCCATGGTGCCTACGTTGATTCATGGGACGACGGCGTGGATTGCGAGCGGCCAACAGGGGCCTCCCCCGATTTCCAGCTTCACGGCCAGCAACTCGCATAGCGCACATGTGGCGCCATTGGTGTCTCCGGCGGCGCCATTGGTGTCTCCGGCGGCGCGCCATTGGTGTCTCCGGCGGAGGCGGTATTCATGTCTCCGGCGCCGCCGAAGTACATGTTTTCGCAGGGCACCGCCGACTTTCCTTGCACTCTTCTGCACTTCGTGGGCGCCGAGTTGGTCGATGTCGCCAAGGGAAGAATCATTCAACCGGGCAACCCCATGTTCCATGGTAATCCGATGCCACCCACAATGTATAGGGTTGAAGTGGTTCGGGTGCTGCCAGGCTGCGACGAGCTGTTACCTCCGATTCGACCCGCTGGGGCCGACGAAGAAGATGAGATGACCCTCAGCACCTGCGTAAACTGGCCCCTGCCTTGGCCGAAGAGCCAGATTCATTTGGGGGCGGGGACACCACCCCACAGACAAGACCGCCAGTCATGCCGGCGCCAAGCCATGGAAAGAACACCGCAACGCTACCGGACCTGCCGGACATCCCTATGGCACAGGATCCGGACAGCCCTATGGCACAGGAACCCGACGGTGACGACAACGACGACGGTACATTTACCAAAGTTGATAAGTACTTTGCCGAACATGGGTACGCTGACGAGTTCTGCGGGCCTCTTTCTCAAGAACCCAACCAAGACGACCGCGATCTAGCTGGTACGGCAGAGAAATCCAATTGCAACAGGCGTCGTCTGGCGTTCAGTTCTCAGGACACGCCTCCAGCTCCCGCCTTCACCGAGCCTCAGATAGCTGAGCTGCGAAATATTATCAGCCCCAACATGCTCAAGAACGCGGTCTGTGAGCAGAACTCGGTCCCATTACAGGATATCAAGAAGAAGGGATGGAAAGGAAAGACTAACAAGGGCGCCGGTGCGAGCCAGCCGGCACCGAGTTCGATCCGTGCTCAGGACGGGCCACCTTCACCTATGGATATCTCGAGGAGGGTGCATGTGGCGGGTAGGGCGATGCTACCGCCAAATATGCTAAATGCTGCAACCGGTGCTATGCGGAGTCTGCACGACAGTGTTCTTTCTTTGGAGAAGCGGCGTCTCAGAGAGAAGGATGTGGCATACCCGGTTTTTGTGGCCAAGGTGCCAGAGGGCAAGGGCTTTGTTGATGGCGACATCGGGGGTACGAACGTACTGCGGTTTGATGTCATCTTTGCTATGTTTAACCTTCATCCGCTGCACTACACCTTCGTTCGGCTGTTTTTGCTGAGTATGGAGATGCGGATCATTAGAGACAAGACCCCGGACATCGTGATAGTCGACCCCTTCTACATCCGTGTCAAGCACTTGAGTAGCGCTGGGGACCGCCAAGTTGCGAGTTCACACCTCAAAGGCGTCATTCTGGCAAACCCAGATAAGGATAACTTCCTTGTGGCTTACTTTCCCGAGTAAGGCATCCTTTAACCGCCCCGTAACATATGATTTCTTAGATTTCGATCGTTCTTTTTTTTCTAACATTCCGTGTTCTGTGCAGTGACACATATTGCACACTCATCCTCTTAAGCCTGAAATATTCCATGGCCACGTATTTAGACCCGGACCATAACTCCAAGATAGACTACACAAATGTCAAGAAAGTTCTTGATGATGTTCTCCCCGCCTGCGCCAAATCTGGAGGCACCTTCACCAAGGCAGTTCGTAAGTACGGCAAGCACATGTTCTCACACAATACGAAGTTCTGCTGTGTCAAGCAGCCGCCTGGCGGTCAGAAGGATGCCTACTATGCCCTCCATCACATGCGGGTGATCGTAAGGGACCATCATCAACTTCTGCTACCAGATAATCTCAAAGATTGGGCCGCGAGCTTGTCGGCAGTCCAGGACGCGGACCTCAGACAAGAATTCTTTTGCATCCAGTTGGAGTTTGCGGACATCATCCTTCAAGATGTTCTTCATACCTCGGGGCAGTTCTTCCTCAGATATCAATCGTCCAACAGTGAGATAGATGAAATGCTACAAATGTAGGGTGACAACGACTGTGATTTCATGACCATCACGACAGACAGCAGCTTCATCCACGTTCCTGTCCGATGAGTCGAGTCGGAAGTAGTGATGTGTAGTTCTGAAACATTGATTGGCTCATGTTGTAATTATACTTTAATGAATTCGTATGTCTCTTTGGTTTGGACAGTCGTTCAACTTAGATGTAATCGATGCTATTTATTAGTAGGACCATGAATCGTGCTATTAATGTCTTGCTTTTCTCTTCCGATCCTTTTGTTGCATACTTACATATTGCTTATGTATTGTCTGTTGTTTGGCTTGTGCATTGAGATGTCGTCGTATGTCGTGTACAAGGGTAAGGTTCCCAGAGTCTACGACGACTGGGAGGAGTGTCGGAGACAGGTTCACCATTTCAGCGGTAACAGTTACAAAGGGTACATCACTAGGGCGGAGGCCGAATGTAGATACGCCCGCTATCTAGCGCGAGAGAGGAGGGAGCGTTGGAGGAACCGGATGAAGACCAGTTTGATCGCGATGATGCTCATCGTGATGACCACAGCTCTCTTCTATGTGATGGTAGTTTAGATGATCGATATCGATTTGTAATGTGAAGGCAAACTCGATACTCGCGGTCTTGAGACTTGTAATGTTTATCTTTGTTCGGGCTTTTGAATTCGGAGACTAATATGATGAATTGTATTCGGAGACTAATCTTCTATTGTATTCAATGAATCTGATGTTGCTGTGTGCTGCTGTCTATATTCTGTCCAAAAATATATTTTGTAACCTGTGCAAAAATCAGAAAAGCAAAAAAATATAAAACCTAATATTCATACTAATGGCGCACCACACAAGACACTAATGGCGCACTGTGATCATCACACTAATGGCACATTAACTGCTGGTGCGCCATTAGAATGCCAAAGCACATGGGTACATATGGCCCCCTGGGAGGCATTCTAATGGCGCACTGCAGGCTATACTAATGGCGCACTACGTGGTGCGCCATTAGAACACCAGATACTAATGGCGCACCGGTGGTGCGCCATTAAAATTTAATTCTAATTGTGTGATGCCAGTGGCGCACCGGTAGTGCGCCATTAGAAGGCAAATTCGGTGCGCCACTAGCATGCCTTTTCCTAGTAGTGGAAGGCTCACCGGATCCCGTACTAGCCAGGATGCTTGAGCACGCACTTTATCAAGTGCCATCAGGGGAAGATAAAGGAAGGGGTAAAGAAGCCGAAAGCGGGCCTCACGCATCACTTATCCAAACCGGGGGAATTAATGTATCCGCGAAGGAGGATAATCGCGGAGAAGAATATAGAATCCCCTCTCCCCAAGAAAGGAAAAGGACCGCCTCTGAAGGCATGGAAGCAAAGGTTTCCAAACAACGGAAAAAACCTTCGCCAGGGGTCCTTGCCCCGGAGGGCGTCCTTACCGCACAGTGCCCGCGGGAGGGCCAGCCCTCCATCGAGTTGTAAGGGAATCAAGAGTATTTTTAGTAAATACATCATGCTTTATTTCTGGGGAGAATAACCGGATCGTAGCCCCTCTCAACAGAGTTCGTCTTCCGGGGATCTTCTTCTGGAGATGATGGAGAGTGAAACGCCTCTCCCTGACTCCCCGCCTCCTGGGGCGGAGGACCCTGAGGTGTCATCACGGAGAATTTCTCCAGATCCGCCAAGGCCCGAAGGTAACCCTTCGGCCACCCGGAGTCCGGAGTATTCGGCTCCAAGGGGAGCAATAGAAAGAGTCCGGGACTATCCGGTGCGCAACCGGACGTACTGATGGGTCTTTTGGAGCAAGCGGCTATCCCAGAGGAGCATCGTACTTTAATGAGTACGGCGGTTGAGAAGATCTCATCCGCCACAAGTGGGTTCCATGAAGCTTTTACAAGCCTGCTAAGAGGCTTTGAGGTACGCAAAGTAATATATAAGTTTCTTGACGGTACCGCACACGCTAGGTGTACTCCTATACATATAGTAGCCCCGGAGACTCCGGTTGCTGTCCAGAGGCGGCAAAAAGAGGATCGTAGTCCCAGGTAATAATCGCGTTGCTTTCATGTGCAGACGGCTAACGTTCTGGTGGCTGGCCGGACTGCTGAGCTTGCCGGATCGAGCCAGCAACTTGACGCGGCAGATGCCGACATTGCGCTTGTGAACAAGCGGCTTGACGAGGCACATGGTATGTATTTTCGAGTGGTCAACAAATATTAAGAGGGGCATGATGCTAGTATCTATAATATGTTGTGACTGCAGATGGGGCCGCTGCGATGGAGACCCTTCGGGTGGAACTTTCCTGAGCCAAGGAACAAGCCCGGAGGAGTGATGCGGCCGCCCTAAAGGCGGCCGCAGAGTTAAGAGCCGAACAGGCTGCTCATCGCCAGAGCGAAGCTCAAATAGCCACGATGGCTATTGAGCTGAAGGATGCCACCGACCGGTATGAACTTCTTGAAAAGGAAAGCCAAGCGAAAGCGGCGGACCTGGAGAAAGCCATGGTAGCAGCCAAGGAGACCCGCTCTAAAATCAGAGTGGCGAAGGAGGACCTTCGTCAAGTCAGAGATATCATGGTTGGGAAGCCCTTTATGTTGCGGATGAAGTTGGGAGATCCGAAGTATGCCCCTCTGGATCAATTGTGGAGTGCTGCAGATGTGTATTCGGACCTGGCAATGAGTGCTGCTGATGCGACTGCATTTTTGAAATGTCAAAAAGATCATGAAGTGGAGAAGTTGTTCTGGTCGCAGTTCAGTGCTCCAACGCGTCCGCTGCTATTAAATGAGCAAATGGCCGAGTGGGCTGAGCTCCATAGGTTGTCCGTGTTGGGGAACGTACTAATTTCAAAAAAATTCCTACGCACACGCAAGATCATGGTGATGCATAGAAACGAGAGGGGAGAGTGTGATCTACGTACCCTTGTAGATCGACAATGGAAGCATTTGGTTGATGTAGTCGTACGTCTTCACGGCCCAACCGATCAAGCACCGAAACTACGACACCTCCGAGTTTTAGCACACGTTCAGCTCGATGACGATCCCCGGACTCCGATCCAGCAAAGTGTTGGGGAAGAGTTCCGTCAGCACGACGGCGTGGTGACGATCTTGATGTACTACTGATGCAGGGCTTCGCCTAAGCACCGCTACAATATTATCGAGGACTATGGTGGCTGGGGGCGCCGCACACGGCTAAGAATAAGATCATGTGGATCAACTTGTGTCTCTCTGGGGTGCCCCTGCCTCTGTATATAAAGGACCAAGAGGGGGAGGTCGGCCGGCCACATATGGCGTGCCAGGAGGAGTCCTACTCCCTCCGGGAGTAGGACTTCTCCCCCAATCCTAGTTGGAATAGGACTCGCGAGGTGGGAAAAGAGAGAGAGAGAGAGAGAGAGAGAAGGAAGAGGGCGCCGGCCCCCTCTCTCCTTGTCCTATTCGGACTAGGGGGGAGGGGCGCGCCGCACAGTCCTGGCTGCCTCTCCTCTTCTTCCACTAAGGCCCATTAAGGCCCATGTACCTCCCGGGGGGTTCCGGTAACCTCCCGGTACTCCCGTAAAATCCCGATTTCACCCGGAACACTTCCGATATCCAAACATAGTCTCCCAATATATCAATCTTTTTCTCGACCATTTCGAGACTCCTCGTCATGTCCGTGATCACATCCGGGACTCCGAACAAACTTCGGTACATCAAAATGCATAAACTCATAATATAACTGTCATCGTAACTTTAAGCGTGTGGACCCTACGGATTCGAGAAAAATGTAGACATGACCGAGACATGTCTCCGGTCAATAACCAATAGCGGAACCTGGATGCTCATTTTGGCTCCTACATATTCTACAAAGATCTTTATCGGTCAGACCGCATAACAACATACGTTGTTCCCTTTGTCATCGGTATGTTGCTTGCCCGAGATTCGATCGTCGGTATTCCAAATATCTAGTTCAATCTCGTTACCGGCAAGTCTCTTTACTCGTTCTGTAATACATCATCCCGCAACTAACTCATTAGTTGCAATGCTTGCAAGGCTTAAGTGACGTGCATTACCGAGAGGGCCCAGAGATACCTCTCCGACAATCGGAGTGACAAATCCTAATCTCGAAATACGCCAACCGAACATGTACCTTTGGAGACACCTCTAGAGCTCCTTTATAATCACCCAGTTACGTTCTGATGTTTGGTAGCACGCAAAGTGTTCCTCTGGTAAACGGGAGTTGCATAATCTCATAGTCATAGGAACATGTATAAGTCATGAAGAAAGCAATAGCAATATACTAAACGATCGGGTGCTAAGCTAGTGGAATAGGTCATGTCAATCAGATCATTCACTTAATGATGTGATCCCGTTTAATCAAATAACAACTACTTGTTCATGGTTAGGAAACATAACCATCTTTGATTAACGAGCTAGTCAAGTAGAGGCATACTACTGACACTTTGTTTGTCTATGTATTCACACATGTATTATGTTTCCGGTTAATACAATTCTAGCATGAATAATAAACATTTATCATGATATAAGGAAATAAATAATAACTTTATTATTGCCTCTAGGGCATATTTCCTTCAGTCCGGGCTTGCGATGAGGTCTGTCGTGGATCATCTTTGGCCGGAAGGACCAAGGCCGAATAATTATATTGGTTTAGTGCAACGTATCCTTGGTGTTGTGCCGCATATTGACACTGTGAAGTGGTCGGCGTGCATAGAGGGTGCGCGGATGGCTCTTGCCCGTGTTAAGACATACTGGGCAGAGATGGATGCCACCGCTATTGCGAACCGGGGTCCGGTCGTAGGCCAGGCCTCGGCCGAGCACTATTTTGAAGAAGTCCTAGAAGGCGCTCGTTTAATAGAGGGTCAGTGCTTGAAGAGTATTATATTCGAGTGACATGTATCCCCATTGTAAAAACAATGCTTTTTGGATTATAAAGGTTGTGTTTATAGTTTTGCCTGAAAGTATTATGATGCCTCCTGTGCGGCCGTTTTATGTATGTATATAACCTGAAAGTTTGCAGTCGTCGGCTTCAGCCCCGATGCATATAATGCGGGGGTGTTCGGAAAAGCGTGTATTCACACTTGATCCAACGTCTTGGTCCATGAAGGAGGTGATAGCGCGGCGAACAAGGCAATCGGACTATATTGCTTTAACACTTTCACATAGCCATAGGAGTTTGACAGTGGGGCTACTATATAGCCCCTAGTACTTCCGCGCTTATCCGAATACGGTGCGCGTACATACATGACCGGGAACCCGGTCCTTCGTTAATGCGGAGGAATCACGAAGATTCCTCTGAGTCCTCGAGTGGTTGACCAGTCTCGCGCTTTATCATGACAGTCATTTTTTGGCTTTCTCTACTGAGGTGCTCATCCAGATGAACCAGGGTACAATCGCAGTAGTTCTCCCGGTGCCACCTAAAAGCCGATAGAGCGGAACGTAAGGTAGCAAAACACGGGAGCCGGGCAAACCCAACTATTGACCAAAGACATGATTCGGAGCTGATGCATATAAGGACAAACTCGCGACACCGAACACTCCCTGAGGTATTCGGTCTTTACAGTGCATACTGGGCTGAGTAATGCCCTCGATAATAAGCCCTGAATTTCCAGGTACGTGCATTAGTCTGACATGACGAAAATGTCAATAAATCCAGCATCCCTCTTGGTTATGTTAAGTATCCTGAGGGTGTGAAGCAACAAGAGAAAGTAAAAAAAGTTTACACAGGGTCTTAATCTAAAAAGAAACCTTTGAACGGGACCCTGCTGCACGTCTGCGCCTGTGGCTCCGTTGTGCAGTATCCTGGAAGGGTGTAGCACGACGATCATCTGTAAGAGAGAAAGCCTAAGTGAAAGTTTTCGTGCGCAAAATTGGTTACTCTTAATAAACCATTAAAATTCAATCTAAATAAGATCAAGTTGAACTGTAGTCCTTTTTACATGTGGGAAGCCCCTAGCACAGCCCATGGGGGTATATCCATCGACCCAGCCTTAGGTTTATCTGAGCTATTACAGCTAGTGGTGCGCCGGACTCGTCTAGCCGTGTCCGTAGTCTTGACGACTGATCACTTATTCTGGTTGGGGAAGCCGCTCAGTGTTCGGATGCCCAAGCCGCCACACATTCTTCCACGCATAAGGAACGTTATGTATTTCCGCTAACTATGATGATGCCACGGGGACCGGGCATCTTAAGCTTAAGATAAGCGTAATGCGGTATTGCATTAAAACGAGTGAAAGCCGTTCTTCCGAGTAGCGCGTGATAACCGCTTCGGAATGGAGCGATGTCGAAGGTTAACTTTTCACTTCGGAAGTTGTCGGGAGAACCGAATACAACCTCTAGTATTAGAGAGCACGTGCAGCGGGCCTCTGGGCCTGGTATTACTCCTTTAAAGGTAGTATTGCTTTGGCTGATTTTTGTCGGGTCTATCCCCATTTTGCGGGATGTGTCCTGATATATCAGATTAAGACTATTGTTGCCGTCCATAAGAACTCGGGTGAGACGATATCCATCAATTATTGGGTCTAGTACCAGGGCAGTCGATCCTCCGTGCTGGATACTAGTCAGGTGATCCCTACGATCAAAGCTGATCGGGCAAGCCGATCAGGGGTTGAACTTGGGGGTGACGGGCTCTATGGCGCATATGTCTCGGAGTTCGTGTTTGCTCCTCCTCTTCGTTATGTGAATCATGTTCACTGTTTTGACCTCTGGTGGGAATTTTTTCTGTCCCCCAGTGTTTGGCTGGCGAGGCTCATCCTTGTCTTCGCTTGTGGTCGGCGTTTAGCTTGCCGGCTTTCTTGAAGACCCAGCATTCCCTGTTGGTGTGATTTGCCGTGCCAAGAATCTGACATAATCGGTCTAGCACTACAACAAAAATGCCATGTAGAGGAGCCAAATGTAGGTGTTAAAGGCGCACTAAATCATCTCTAGCAGATTTTAGAGTCGCTCATTAAAGCGTCCTACGAGCGTCTTCTCACGCACCGTCTCAAAGACCATTGAGACGCGGAGGAAGCATGTCTACATGGAAATGAGACGTTTTAAGAGCGTCCTTGCATAGTGTGTCAACATCGATATGAGACGTTTTAAGTCGTCCTAACAAAGCGTGTCAACATGGATACGAGACATTTTGACAGCGTCTTTATACCCCTAGGGACGCTTTGATAAATTCATGCTAGATGCAACTGCATATATCCTCTTCCTATTGTATAAAATGTTTTTAATCAATTGCACTTAATAGAATTACTTGCTCGTATGAAATAATTGGACTCTCTTTTACATATCATAAAATATTCAAAACTTGTATGGCATGGCACGAGATAATAACATTGTATTACTCAGAGTAGTAGTAGTTTACAAACTCAATTGTCCACATCACCTATGAACAATTACATGTCACAAACTAGTGAAACTATCTATATGATTTTTAGTTTCTACATGTTGATAATGGAACAATGGCTCCTTGTTTTCTCTACTTCTCCAGCTTATCCTTATGGCAACTGCCTTCAAATTCCGCACGTAGAAGTTTTTCTGTGAAGAAAGCCCAATGAGATATAAATAAATTTATTTGAACTTTTATCAGTAAGTTTTCGTTTGCTGAACATACAACCATAAGAATAGAGAAGAATGGTATTACATATACCACATCGAGTAAACATGCACTGCAGAAGTTAAATCTAGCCATGTAGATTTGATGTGCCCATATCAAGTATAGATACATACTGTAAAAAGAAGAAAAATCATTATGTCATCAATAGATTGGCCAAGGTGAGAATGCTTGAAGTGTATTTCCTAGAAAAATAAAAATTAACTAAGTATTTACCATAGGAAGCATACATACGTAAAGAAATAACAGCAGTTTAACATACAGGGATTTAATTCCAATGGTTGTTGACACTAATAATCTCTAAGCCTTAATACTAGCTCTACTTATTAAGGGGACATGTTACCATAAAAATACTGAATTCTCATGGTAGTTCATATCAATAATCTTCAGTCTAACACAATATCTACCTATGTATAAGCGAGAATGATACCATTTAGCTGCTCTAGACATAGTGCAACACATGCGACCCAGATGTTTTACATTATCAGATATGATTAAATCTTACCAAACATGATAATATATCCATCCATGGTGCTCTTTATCAGACAACATGAGAAAAGTTTCTGTAGGTCAGAAACTGCATGTATGAGTTGATCTCTCTGTTTAGAGTAGTAGCCATGTTAATCTAAGAAATGTTAGAACATGAGCGCAAAGCTCTTAATTTTAGTTATGGGAGGAGAGGGGGATGAAGGTGATTTGACAGTTGATACAAAAATATTATTAACTGCATGAAAAAGAAAAATGTGTTAAGAACACTGACCATCTTATTCAATCAGGATATTATCAGAGGCTTTTTATCAAGCACCTGCATATAAGTGAGTGCCAATAATTTGGGAACAAACAATGAAAAAAGCTATGTGTAAATTTAAGTAGTAGTAGTCTAAACTGAAGTGGTAGTCTAAATGTTTAATCAGTAAACAAACGAGAGTTTAGAAAAAAAAAACGGCAAAGCAGTGTTGTCCTATCTTAATAGGATAATCTAAGGTACAATGTCAAGATTCTCCTCCACAATTAAGTACGCATCAAGGGAGCGGCCCCAATTTTTTACTTGGAATGAATTGATAGAAAAACTAAAACAAAAAAGTAGATCGACTCACATATAAATGAACTTGTTGCCTGGCTGCTGGTCGAGAGTGTCAAGCACGAGGTCAGCTTACCTGATGGAAACGAGCTTCACATGGCGGAGGACGCTTGTTGGATTTTTTTGGTCGCAAGAGGTCGGGTTCTTAGAGAGAGAGGATGCCGTGCGAGCAAATGGAGGGCCGGGTGGGTGTCGTCACCGGGGCATACATTTTCCCCCTGATGATTATATAAACTAATTAAGTCTCTGATAACATTGTTGCAGTGGGCGAACAACTAAACAACAACATACAGAAAGGTGGATCTGAATCAAAGTCTGAACGACAAGGACATCGGACATACAAATAAACGAGCGCTTAACTGATCAATACCTTTCGTCCTCCTCGTCGATCTTGTTCCTCTTGTACCTTCCTGTCGGGTCGTATCTCGCTACGATCTCAGTAGGAGGAGGTGGCGATGTCCAGTTCCGTTGCCCACTCCGCCACCCGTCATCTTTCCTTTCAGCCGGAGTGCATCGTGTGCCGGAGCTGCAGGTCGAGGTGGTCGGAGTGGGGCTGGATCGCCGCCTGGAGGCCGGGGTCCCCGGGCCTACTGTTGGCGGCGGGGGTGGGGGTGGGGGGGGGCCTGCTATAGCGAGTCCGGGTGAGGAGGAGCACGATCTTGGCAGAGGCGGCGGTGTGGCATGGCGGCGCTAGGAGAGATCGCACCCTTTTTCCATGGTAGTTACTTTCTTGGGCCAAAAATGCTAGACATACGGGTTTCTTTTACTAGAATTTACAGACCAACTCTTCTCCCCTCACTAATCTCTCCCCCCCCTGATTTTCAGGGTGGGGCCCGCCTCATCTAATTACCAATTGAAACAGCCCACCTCAGCTTTGCCTGTAAACGTCCCGTTGAGCTTCCGTATGTCTAGCATTGCCGTTCTTGGGCCATCTCACACGATGGGGGATTAGGGTGGTGGTGGTGGAGCAAGATATTTTGAGCCACCGAAATCTTTTTTTCTGTGGGAATCAAGGGACGATGTGCTTTGCGTCTTAGAAATCGTCACTAGGCACAGGTGATTTTGAATAATGAGACATTGGTAAAAGCGTCGACACAAAAACGTCCCTACATGCCTATTTTGTTGTAGTGTAGAATCTTGTTTAGGCTGGACGGTCCGTCTCTGCTGCCTTTAAATGGCTTCTTGCGTTGATCGGGTCGGGAGCCCCTGAATCCGGCGTTTACCGCCATGTTGTCTGGGCTTTCTTCATTGTTTCGACGCTTGCTTTTATTGCGGTGTGATTTTCCATTGCCATCCCTGACTTCGGATGTGCCTGGGTCGCTGGTGCCGCTATGGGCTAACCAACTATCTTCGGTGTTTCCTGGACGAGGTGTTTGGCAAGCCATTCGTCCCTTACGCTGTGTTTGAAAGCCGCTAAGGCTTCGGCGTCTGGGCAATCGACAATTTGATTCTTCTTAGTGAGGAATCTGTTCCAAAGCTTTCGGACTGACTCTCTGGGCTGTTGAATTATGTGACTTAAATCATCTGCATCCGGAGTTCGGACATAGGTCCCTTGAAAATTAGCCCTAAAAGCATCCTCAAGCTCTTCCCAACTTCCAATTGAGTTTTCAGGGAGGCTCTTCAACCAGTGCCGGGCAGGTCCTTTCAACTTGAGGGGCAAGTATTTGATGGCGTGGAGATCATCTCCGCGCGCCATATGGATATGGAGGATAAAGTCCTCGATCCAGACCCTAGGGTCTGTCGTTCCGTCGTATGCCTCTATGTTCACGGGTTTGAATGCCTCGGGAAATTCGTGATCCAGCACCTCATCGGTGAAGCATATGGGGTGAGCGGCACCCCCGTATCTGGGTGTGCCATAGCGTTCTGATGGTTGTAGTGTTTTGTTTTGATTCTGCGTCGGAGGGCGCTTCCTAGATCTGTAGATGGACCTGGTCAGACCGGCTTTTTTGTGCAAGTCCTCACGTAAATCATGCACTGACTTATGTTCGACATTGTTAGCCGCCCTATCGCGGCCACGGGGTGGTCGATCCAGCTGATCGGCTGTTTTATTTTTCGGCTGTGTGGGCTCTAAGGCCTCTTCATCGAATTCAGGCAGCAGCTTGCGCTTTCGATAGCTCCTTGTGTGGCAACTTCCACCGTACTTTTCTTTAGTGTCGAGCACTTTGTTCCATCTATTGTTGAGTGTATTTTGCGTGGCTTTAAGCCTTTGCTTCTGATTCTTTAGACTTCTCGCGGTGGCAATAAGCCTTCTATGGAGGTCCTCTTGATCTAAGTGCCTTTTCGAGATGATGTGTGCATCGTCGTCCGGACTGTTCTCCCCTCCAGAGATAGGTTGGTGTGCTTTTCCCTCGATGTCGCCATGAACGGGCGATGACTCCGTACTATGTTCGGCGTCCACTGGTCCATCCTGCTCTATCGCTGGGTCCATGTGGTTGTCGTTAGCTTTGGAGTCGACCGGGGTATTATTCCTTCCTGTGCTGTTAACGCTATTTTTGCTGAGGTGGGATTTGGAGCGGCGTCTACGAAAGTCGCTTTGGTTGCTTCTCGAGGGGATTACCCTCCGCTGTGTCTTTCCGTTCCTCGTCGTTGTTTTCTTTTGGTGTATCCATCATGTATATATCGTGTGATGAAGTGGCTGTCCAGCGCCCTGTGGGTGGTGGTTCATGTTCTTCTCCTGCATCATCGTCCATACCGTCGATGTCCTCGGAGCCGAATTAGAGCATTTCGGTTAAGTCGTCGACAGTGGCTATTAAGTGGGTGGTGGGTGAGGGTGAATTTCTTCGTTGTCCGCTCCCCACTCGAGCCGGACATAGTTCGGCCAAGGGTCTCCTGACAAGGAGAGAGACCTTAATGTATTTAGCACGTCACCCAAGGGTGAGTGCTGAAAGATATCTGCGGAGGTAAACTCCATGATCGGTGCCCAATCAGATTTGATAGGCACGTACGAGGGCGGTTCGGAGTTTGTGGCCGGGGACGAATCCAAGAGTCCGGCAACACAGGTCTCATAGGGTGTGAAGTCAGTACTCGGCTCTATCGCCGCTGAGTGTGCGGCCTCCGTGGCGGGGTCTATCCACCCGTCCTCAGACGACACGATCTGCTCCAGATCGAGGGCCAGAGTAGCCACAGGTGTGATCTCCCGAACACCGTCCAGTGGCAGAGCTAAGTCATGGTCGCCGAGACTGTGCGGCGCACCTGGCATGGGCTCGAATCTGTCGAAGATCAAGTCCCCGCAGATGTCGGCGGTATAGTTTAAGCTTCCAAACCTGACCTGACGGTCAGGGGCGTAGCTCTCGACCTGCTACGGATGGCCAAGCGAGTTGGCCCGCAGTACGAAGCCGCCGAATACGTAGATTTGTCTGGGGAGAAAAACCTCACCTTGGATCGCATTGTTGCCGATGATCGAAGGAGCCATCAATCCTTATGGTGAAGACACAGTGGAACTCTCAATGAAAGCACCAATGTCGGTGTCAAAACCAACGGATCTTGGGTAGGGGGTCCCGAACTGTGCGTCTAAGGCGGATGGTAACAGGAGGCAGGGGACACGATGTTTACCCACGTTCGGGCCCTCACGATGGAGGTAATACCCTACTTCCTGCTTGATTGATCTTGATGATATGAGTATTACAAGAGTTGATCTACCACGAGATCGTAGAGGCTAAACCCTAGAAGCTAGCCTATGATTCTGATTGTTGTTGTCCTATGGACTAAACCCTCCGGTTTATATAGACACCGGAGGGGCTAGGGTTACGCAGAGTCGGTTACAAGGGAGGAGATCTACATATTCGAATAGCCAAGCTTGCCTTCCACGCAAAGGAGAGTCCCACCTGGACACGGGACGAAGTCTTCAATCTTATATCTTCATAGTCCAACAATCCGACCAAAGTATATATTCCGGCTGTCTGAGGACCCCCTAATCCAGGACTCCCTCACCCCCCATCGGAGGGGGCAAGGTTGTGGCTGGCCAAGAGGGTGCCTCCATGGTGTCCCCTTGGTGCCCCACTTGAGTTACCATTTCACCCTTCATGTGGGACATGTAGCATGGGTGTTTTGGTATTTCCTCCACCAACCCACCCCTTGCCTTGGCCTATAAAAGGAGGAGATGGGGTTGCCATTCTCCTCATCCCTTGCTCTCATACACATGCCATGCATTATCTAGCTTCTTCTCTCCCTCCCACGAAAAGAGTTTCGTAGAGCCGTAAGGCTGTCTGGGTTCCCGCAGGAACTAGTTCTAGACGGTGAAGCCCTGCCGGATAGCTAACACCGTACGTGTGCAACCCCGTAGAGAGGTCGTAGTTTCGGTCTTTTGCCCGAGGGGCTGTTCGAGTGTCCTCCGGAAGGGTTGTTCGAGTGTCCGTTCGAGTCTCGAGGGTCTTCCCGAATGGCTGTCCGCGACATCGTCCGGGGGACTGTCCGACCGCCTCCCGAAGGGCTGTCCGGCGAGGAGTACATCCTCACGGTTGGGAGTTTGTAAATCCTAGCTGCGGGGATCTGCACCAACGATCTCCACCGACTCTTCTTCCGCTGCGGTTTAAGTCGGTACAGAACAACCCTAGAATGAGATCTATTGCTGAAAATTATTAATGCGGGTGACAGATGAAATATGTTACCCGACGTTCCTGTTGCTTCCCTAGAATTTGTGTTTTCTCAATCTCGAGACAGCATGGTGGAATTTGACAAAGTTCTGGCAATCCGTGATCTTGATTGATCATGGAAGTGCTATCAGTTCTTTGGGTTCTTGTAACACCCCGGATGTAACTTTCCCTATTTGTACTCCAACTCTTGCCGTTTCCGGCGTAAGTTATTTTATTTACTCGGGTTCGGGTCTTTGTCTCCGTGTGTTGTTGTCGTTGTCATGCATCTCATATCATGTCATCATGTGCATTGCATTTGCATACGTGTTCGTCTCAGGCATTCGAGCATTTTCCCTGTTGTCCGTTTTGCATTCCGGCGCTTCGTTCTCCTCCGTTGGTCATTTCTAGCTTTCTTTCGTGTGTGGGGATTAAACATTTCTGGATTGGACCGAGACTTGCCAAGCGGCCTTGGTTTACTACCGGTAGACCGCCTATCAAGTTTCGTACCATTTGGACTTCGTTTGATACTCCAACGGTTAACCGAGGGACCGAAAAGGCCTCGTGTGTGTTGCATCCCAACACCCCTCCAATTTGGCCCAAAACCCACCTAACTCTGCTCCATGTCCTAGAGTGTTCGATCACGATCGCGTTGCCGAAAACCACACCTCATTCGGACTCTCCTAGCTCCTCCTATGCCTATTTAAAGACCCCCCGAAATCCGGATCTTCCTCTCCCCCCAAAACCCTAATTTTCCCCTCGCGCGCCCGGACACGTCCGGCTGTCACCGGACAAAGCCGCCGCCGCCCGCCCGCGCCTATCGGGCGCCGCCACGTGGCACAAAGCTGCCGCCATCGCTCCGGCCCGGGAGGCCCAGCCGGGGCCCCCGAGGCCCATCTCCTCCGCGCCTCCTCGCCCGCGAGCCGGCCGCCGCCGCCCGCTGCACCGGCCACCGCCCGCTGCACCGGCCGCCGCCCGCCGCCACCGACCTCGCCCGCGCCGCGGCCGCCGCCCGCCACCACCGGCCGCACCGACCCCGTCCGGCGCCACCACCGGCCGCGCCGCCCCGCCGCGCTCGGAGCCTGCGCCGGCGCCACTCCTGCTGGTCCTCTCCGGCGAGCTCTGAGGATTCCGGCGAACTTCGTAATCCGTGCCCGGATCTCAGATCTGAAATCCTAACCCTAGGTCGTTTTTTTCACCAAGTCCTAGAATTCCTGATCCAAGTGGCCATGTTCGCGGCTCCGTAACTTTGCATCCGTAGCTCAGATTCATCCATATAGCATATAAAAATGTTCACCTCAGAGAGTAAATCATTTAGTTCCATTGCATCATTTTCATTTGAGCTCATCTTGATGCCCGAAATGCTGTTAGAAGGGGGCTACTTGAGTGAATTGTCAGATCTGTTACTCCGTTTAGCACTTTTGTCATTTTTGCCATGATTAATGTGTGCATGATATGCCTGTGAGTTCTTCATATGTTTTGTTAAGGGTTTTGCCATCTTTCCAGAGGTGCAACCCATGTATTTTTAGGATGTGTGTGGTGACTTGTGCAAGCTTGCAAAGTGGTGCACTTGCTAATTCTGTTTTCAGGGACTTAGTGATTTCACTAAGTCCTGGGATTGTTTAGTTCATGATGCCATATGTTCTTGTTGTTTCCTAGTGGTCTGTGCCTCTTTTGACGATGACCAGTAAGGGAGTTTTGTTAATATTGTAGTTCTCTATCCATAAATGTCTTTGTTTGCAATTATGGAGCACCCTAGCTTGAGTCAATCGAGCTCTACTTTTGCTTCGTTGCGAGTCTGGGCACATCGTCAACTTGTTTGCGATTTTGCCGATGTTATTGTAGTTGATCCGTGCATGCTATGCCATTGTTCTTGCTATGTATAGCTTGCATTTTGTGCCTTCTTAAGGGATGTATGCTTGTCTTGCCATGACTTGCACCGTGGTGAGTGCATCGAGGTCGGAAACATGCCTTCGTGAGTTATGTTTCAGCATGTCCCAGTTTTCACTAAGTCTGAAAACTGATTATGTTTTTTCTATGTTCGTGTGCTTGTTAGTATATTTTGTGATCCCTTTTGGCTCAAGGTCACTAAGGGACTTTTATTAATCTTGTTGAGTAGCTTCATGCCATGTCTTTTTTTGTCATGTTCAGATCCTGTAGCATGTTGTTTTGTTGCTCCGAAGAGGGCTATATGATCTGAAATTCCAGACAAGTGTTAATTTCATCCTGCATCCCGCATCGCATCCCGCATAGCATATCATCATTTCCTCATATTGCTTGGTCTTGCACGTGGTTGATTGTATCCTTGTTGCTTGTTTGTCTTGGTTGGGTAGAGCCAGGAGACGAGCTCGCTAACAAGGGGCTCGTTGAGTTTGCTTTCGAGGATCCAGTCAACTCTGACAACTGTGCAGGCAAGATGATCATACCCTCGAAATCACTACTATTTTTGCTATGCTAGATTGCTCGCTCTTTTGCTATGCCATTGCTACGATGCCTACCACTTGCTTGCAAGCCTCCCAAATTGCCATGTCAAACCTCTAACCCACCATTGTCCTAGCAAACCGTTGATTGGCTATGTTACCGCTTCGCTCAGCCCCTCTTATAGCGTTGTTAGTTGCAGGTAAAGATTGGAGGCCGTTCCTTGTTGGAACATCTTTTATTTATTTGTTGGGATATCATTATATTGCCTTGTTATCTTAATGCATCTATATACTTCGTAAAGGGTGGAAGGCTCGGCCTCTCACCTAGTGTTTTGTTCCACTCTTGCGGCCCTAGTTTCCATCATATCAGTGTTATGTTCTCGGATTTTGCGGTCTTTACGCGGTTGGGTTATAATGGAAACCCCTTGATAGTTCGCCTTGATTAAAGCTTTTCTAGCAAAGCCCAACCTTGGTCCTACCATTTGCCACCTAGCCTCTTTTTCCCTTGGGTTTCCGGAGCCCGAGGGTCATCTTATTTTAAACCTCGGCCCCCGGTCCAGTGCTCCTCTGAGTACTGGTCCGACCGAGTAGACTGCGGGGCACCTCGGGGCAACTTGAGGGTTGGTTTTACTCGTAGGATGTCTCATCTGAGTGTGCCCTAAGAAAGAGATATATGCAGCTCCTATCGGGATTTGTCGGCACATTCGGGCGGTGTTGTTGGTCTTGTTTTAACCTGTCGAAGTGTCTTGTATTACCGAGATACCGAGTCTGATCGGAACGTCTTGGGAGGAGGTCTATTCATTCGTTGACCGTGAGAGCTTGTCATGGGCTAAGTTGGGACTCCCCTGCAGGGATTGAACTTTTGAAAGCCGTGCCCGCGGTTATGGGAAGATGGGAATTTGTTAATGTCCGGTTGTAGATAACTTGAACCTTAACTTAATTAAAATGAATCAACTGAGTGTGTTACCGTGATGGCCTCTTCTCGGCGGAGTCTGGGAAGTGGACACGGTGTTGGAGTAATGTTTGCGCAGGTTGTTCTCTAGCTTCTCGCTCGTGCTTTGCCTCCTCTTCTCGCTCTCTTTTGCGAATAAGTTAGCCACCATACTTGCTAGTCGCTTGCTGAAGCTCCACTCATATTTTACCTTGCCATACCTATAAGCTTAAATAGTCTTGATCGCGAGGGTGCGAGATTGCTGAGTCCTTGTGGCTCACAGATTACTATTACACCAGATGCAGGGCCTGATGATTCCGCTCCAGGAGACGCGTATGAGCTCAAGTGGGAGTTCGACGAAGACTCTCAACGTTACTATGTTTCCTTTCCCGATGATCAGTAGTGGTGCCCAGTTGGGGGTGATTGGGACCGTGTCGCATGTTGGGTTCTCTTTCATTTTGGCGTCGTAGTCGGGCCATGAGTGTTTGGATGATGTAATGTTATTTATGTACCTGATTGACGTGGCGAGTGTAAGCCAACTATGTTATCTCCCCTTTTATTATCATATTACATGGGATGTTGTGAAGATTGCCTAACTTGCGACATATGCCTTCAATGCGATTATGTCTCTAAGTCGTACCTCGACACATGGGAGCTATAGTCGCATCGAGGATGTGACAAGTTGGTATCAGAGCCTTCCGCGACCTTAGGAGCCCCATTGCTTGATCGTTTTAGCGGCCGAGTTGTGTCTAGAAAATTGTTTTGAGTCATTTAGGAATTATATATCGGAAAGTTTAGGTATTCTTTTTACTTCCCAGTCTCCTCATCGCTCTGGTAAGGCATCCTGACGTAGAGTTTTGACTCTTCCCTTCTCAAATTTCACTAAAAAAATTTAGGATCACGCGGGTATATTGGAATCGTTCTGATAGTTTTATGATGAGAACATTGTCTTGGTGCCTCCTGTCAGGGGTTTAGTGGAAGTGTCCCGGGGAGTTGAGCTCTGAGGTGTTCTCATCATAATTTTATCATTGCAATTCTGGAATACCTGAGTTTAGTACGCCGACATCAAAAATCTCTTTTATGCAGTTCGTTGGTGAGATAACCTCGACGCCACCCAGTACTGGGGCGGGAGTTCGGGAGTATCGCCATAACTTGTATAACGGATGCTTTTCGAAGGTTGAGGTAGATGGTTTCCGAAGGTTTCTTGGTTATGTGTTGAAGGATGGATACATTTGGATGTAGGATTTGCTAGTTTGGGTGAGATATTATGCTTCCCTTGTATCCCCAACACCTGATTGCATAACCGGAAAGGTTCGGGAGTTTCATAGGTGAGAATTCTAGTAGCTCTAGTTTTTCTTCCACGGATATTGGTTTGAGATCGGGATTTCTTACCGATTATTCGTTCTTGATCCGTACCTTGTTGATTTATTTCTCTACCTTAATTCTACGTGGCTTCTCAATTTATGGATGTGTGACCATTTCAAGAGGAATGCATTCATTCATTTTGTTCGGATGTGAAGACTATATGTTGCAATTTTCATTCCGTTGGATTCAGCTTCATTATTTTTCTGTCAATGTGCTAATGGTGGTCAACCTCCTCGGGATGGCTCCTCCAACGCGCACGACTCCGAATCCTGACCTACCACCACCTCCACCTCCTCCGGAGGCATGGCAAGCTGTGATGGCCGCAACCAATGCAAACACACAGTTGATCATGCAAATTCTTCAAGAGCGCGATCAAGGCAGTCAAGGGAACCAAGGCAGCAATCAGAGTCACTTTCCTACACTCAACCAGTTCCTTGCTAATGGGCCAAAGACTTTCAGCAATTGTGTTGAGGCAACCAATGCTGACGATTGGCTTGTGGATCTGTGTAAGCATTTCGAGTGCAGTAACGTCAGGCCTGAGGACTTTGTCAAGTTCGCTTCCTTCCAACTCAAAGATCAAGCTGCAGAATGGTTCCAGCAGTACAAGGATTCCCGAGGTGGACGTGTTATCACTTGGGATGATTTCCATCGAGATTTCTTAGCTCATCATATTCCGCAGAGCGTGGTTGAAAGCAAGCTTGAGGAATTTCGCAATCTGAAGCAAGGCTCTTTGTCTGTCTATGACTACAACAAGTTGTTCCAGAAGCTCGCCCGCTTTGCCAAGCAGGACGTCCCTGATGAGAAGAGCATGATATACCAGTTCAGGGGTGGTCTCAGAGAAGATATCCAGCTCGCTCTTGTCCTCTTTGAGCCCTTGAGGTACGATGAGTTCTACAACATGGCACTGAAGCAAGAGGCTGCTCAGTTGAGGTGTGATGCTTCCAAGAAGCGAGTCAGAGATGCTACTCCTTCTTCCTCTACTCAAGTGGCCAAGTAGCAGAAGTTTTGGCTTCCTCCTCCTCTGTTCCGTCAGCCGTATCAGCAGAAGAGCAAAGGTGGCAGTGGTTCTTCCCACCCACCGAACCCAGGCTTTCAGAACAAGACTTCGTCTCAAGCTCCAAGATCGAGTGCTCCGTATCACCATCCGCTTTCAGAGGTCACATGTAACAAGTGCCAACAGAAGGGTCACTATGCCAACAAGTGTTTCAACCAGAGGCGTCTTCCTCCTCCTCCTCCTGTCAGATCGGCAAGTACAGCTGTGGTCAAGCATAACCCCAAGCATGCCAAGGTCAATTTGATGAATGCAGCTCAGGCAGAGGACTCGTCAGATGTGATCATAGGTAACCTTCCTGTTAACGGTGTTCCTGCAAAAGTTCTTTTTGACACTGGTGCATCGCATTCTTTTTTGTCATGCCCTTTTGCATCGAAGCACAATGTTGATACCGAGATTATGCCCAAAGTCATGCAAGTTGTTTCTCCCGGCAAGCTTTTGACTTCTAGTTTGGTTGCTCCCGATATCTCTATCACATTGGGTGATTACAAGTTTCTCTCTTCTCCGGTGGTTCTTGGTAACTCGGATATTGATCTTATTCTCGGAATGGATTGGCTTTCTAAGAACAAGGCTCAGCTTGATTGTGCATCCAGGCAGATTCAATTGACTCATTCGTCTGAGGATGTAATTGTCTTTACCGCTGGTGATGATACTATCCGTCTGTTTTCTCTCAATGAGAAGGGTGAATTAGATGCCATCTCTCAAATTCCAGTCGTTTGCGAATATCAAGACGTCTTTCCAGAAGAGCTCCCAGGAATGCTTCCGCACCGGCCAGTTGAATTCGTTATTGATCTTGAGCCTGGTACGGAACCTGTATGCAAACGTCCTTACAAGCTCGGACCTGAAGAGTTGAAGGAGCTCAAGAAGCAACTCGATATGCAAGAGAAAATGGGTCTCATCCGGCCTAGTTCTTCTCCGTGGGGTTGTGGTGTTCTTTTTGTGAAGAAGAAGGATGGAACGGACCGACTTTGTGTTGATTACCGTCCAGTGAACAAGAAGACCATCAAGAACAAATACCCACTTCCCAACATCAATGAGCTGTTCGAACAACTCAAAGGTGCCCAAGTATTCTCCAAGCTTGATCTTCGAATGGGTTATCACCAGATTCACATTCGTGAAGAAGATATTCCCAAGACAGCATTCAGAACAAGCTTTGGTTCATATGAATACACTGTCATGTCTTTTGGCCTCGCCAACGCTCCTCCGACGTTCTCTCACATGATGAACTTCATCTTCAACGCCTACACCAATGACTTCGTTTTGGTCTATCTCGACGACATTCTGGTTTTCTCCAAGAACAAGGAAAATCATGCCAAGCATTTGCGTTTGGTTCTTGATAAGCTCAGAGAACATCAGTTCTACGCCAAGTTCTCCAAGTGTGAATTTTGGCTCGATGAGGTTCTTTATCTTGGTCATATCATCTCTGCCAAGGGCATTGCCGTGAATCCTGAGAAGGTGTCTGCAATTGTGAATTGGGAACCTCCCCAGAACGTGAAGCAACTCCGCAGTTTTCTCGGTCTCGCAAGCTATTGCCGAAGATTCGTTGAAAACTTTTCTAAGATCGCGAAGTCTCTCTCTAATCTTCTCCAGAAGCACGTCAAGTACGTTTGGTCTCCGGAGTGTGATATTGCTTTCAACACTTTGAAAGAGAAATTATTCACCGCTCCAGTTCTGACTCCACCTGATGAATCCAAGTCGTACGAGGTCTTTTGTGATGCCTCTCTGCAAGGTCTTGGCGCAGTTTTGATGCAAGAGAAGAAAGTTGTTGCTTATACATCTCGCCAGTTGAAGCCTAATGAGAAGAACTACCCCACTCATGATCTCGAGTTGGCGGCAATTGTGCATGCTCTTTTGACTTGGAGACATCTTCTGTTGGGAAGAAAAGTGGACATTTTCACTGATCACAAGAGTCTCAAGTACATCTTCACTCGGCCTAATCTCAACCTCAGGCAAACTCGATGGGTCGAAATGATTCAAGAGTATAATCCGAGTATTGAGTATACTCCAGGCAAGGCCAATGTGATTGCTGACGCATTGAGCAGAAAGGCCTACTGCAACAGTCTGATTCTCAAGCCTTATCAACCCGAGCTTTGTGAAGCTTTCCGCAAACTTAATCTGCAAGTTGTTCCTCAAGGTTTCCTCGCCAACCTTCAAGTCTCTCCAACCTTAGAAGACCAGATTCGCCAAGCCCAGCTTCTTGATGCTATGGTGAAAAAGGTGAAGATTGGGATTGCCAAGAGTCAGTCCAAGTACAAGTGCTACCGCCTTGATGACAAGGACACTCTCTTCTTCGAGGATCGTATTGTTGTACCCAAAGGTGACCTCCGTAAAGTGATCATGAACGAGGCTCACAATTCTCTCCTCTCCATCCACCCTGGGAGCACGAAGATGTATCAGGACCTCAAGCAAGCTTATTGGTGGACTTGAATGAAGCGCGAGATCGCTCAATTCGTGAATGAATGTGATGTCTGCAGAAGAGTGAAGGCAGAACACCAAAGGCCAGCAGGTCTCCTCCAACCTCTTGCCATTCCAGAATGGAAGTTTGACCACATTGAAATGGACTTCATGACTGGGTTTCCTAAGTCCAAGCATGGCAATGATGCTATATTCGTTGTCATCGACAAACTCACCAAAGTGGCTCACTTTCTGCCTATCAAAGAGTCGATCACTCCAGCTCAATTGGCGGAACTCTATACCTCTCGCATTGTCTCTCTGCACGATATTCCTCAAGTGATCTCTTCAGACCGTGGCAGCATCTTTACCTCGAAGTTTTGGGATTCTTTTCAGAAGGCCATGGGCACTAACATCCGCTTCAGCACTACTTTCCATCCTCAAACAAGCGGTCAAGTCGAGCGTGTCAACCAGATTCTTGAAGATATGCTCAGGGCTTGTGTGATCTCCTTCGGCATGAAGTGGGAGGATTGTCTTCCTTATGCTGAATTCTCCTACAACAACAGTTTTCAAGCAAGTTCGGGCAAGGCCCCATTTGAAATTCTGTATGGCAGGAAGTGTCGTACCCCTCTCAACTGGTCTGAAACCGGTGAACGTCAGCTTTTGGGTAATGACTTAATCTCAGAGGCAGAAGAAATGTGCAAAGTCATTCGAGATAACCTCAAAGCGGCCCAATCCCGCCAGAAAAGCTACTATGATAGTAAGCACCGTGATTTGGCTTTCAAGATCGGAGATCATGTTTACCTCCGTGTCTCTCCTATGAAAGGTACTCGTCGCTTCGGTATCAAAGGGAAGCTTGCCCCTAGATACGTGGGACCTTTCAAGATTGTCAGCAAGAGAGGCGACCTCGCCTATCAACTCGAGCTTCCTTCAAACTTTGCAAATGTTCATGACGTGTTCCATGTCTCTCAGCTTCGAAAGTGCTTCAAGACTCCTGACCGCACCATCAACTTCGAGGACATTGAGCTCCAAGAAGATCTCTCTTATCGTGAGCACCCAGTTGCTATTCTTGAAGAGACTGAACGCAAGACTCGCAACAAGTCAATCAAATTTCTCAAAGTCAAGTGGTCACACCATTCCGACCGTGAAGCTACCTGGGAACGCGAGGATCACCTCCGTTCTGAGTACCCGGCGTTCTTTCAGTCCTAGATCTCGGGACGAGATCCTTTCGTAGTGGTGGAGTGTTGTAACACCCCGGATGTTACTTTCCCTATTTGTACTCCAACTCTTGTCGTTTCCGGCGTAAGTTATTTTATTTTCTCGGGTTCGGGTCTTTGTCTCCATGTGTTGTTGTCGTTCTCATGCATCTCATATCATGTCATCATGTGCATTGCATTTGCATACGTGTTCGTCTCAGGCATTCCAGCATTTTCCCCGTTGTCTGTTTTGCATTCCGGCGCTTCGTTCTCCTCCGGTGGTCATTTCAAGCTTTCTTTCGTGTGTGGGGATTAAACATTTCCGGATTGGACCGAGACTTGCCAAGCGGCCTTGGTTTACTACCGGTAGACCGCTTGTCAAGTTTCGTACCATTTGGACTTTGTTTGATACTCCAACGGTTAACCGAGGGACCGAAAAGGCCTCGTGTGTGTTGCAGCCCAACACCCCTCCAATTTGGCCCAAAACCCACCTAACTCTGCTCCATGTCCTAGAGCGTTCGATCATGATCGCGTGGCCGAAAACCGCACCTCATTCGGACTCTCCTAGCTCCTCCTATGCCTATTTAAAGACCCCCCGAAATCCGGATCTTCCTCTCCCCCCGAAACCCTAATTTTTCCCTCGCGCGCCCGGACACGTCCGGCTGTCACCGGAAAAAGCCGCCGCCGCCCGCCCGCGCCTATCGGGCGCCGCCACGTGGCACAAAGCCGCCGCCGTCGCTCCGGCCCGGGAGGCCCAGCCGGGGCCCCCGAGGCCCATCTCCTCCGTGCCTCC
>NC_041382.1:28720910-28753126 GCF_002162155.2 Triticum dicoccoides
CACCGGCCGCACCGACGACCGTCCGGCGCCACCACCGGCCGCGCCGCCCCACCGCACTCGGAGCCCGCGCCGGCGGCACTCCAGCCGGTCCTCTCCGGCGAGCTCCGAGGATTCCGGCGAACCTCGTAATCCGTGCCCGGATCTCAGATCTGAAATCCTAACCCTAGGTCGTTTTTTTACTGTCCCAGAATTCCTGATCCAAGTTGCCATGTTCGCGCCTCCGTAACTTTGCATCCGTAACTCCGATTCCTGCATATAGCATATCAAAATGTTCAGCTCAGAGACTACATCATTTTGTTCCATTGCATCATTTTCATTTGAGCTCATCTTGATGCCCGAAATGCTGTTAGAAGAGGGCTACTTGAGTGAATTGTCAGATCCGTTACTCCGTTTAGCACTTTTGTCATTTTTGCCATGATTAATGTGTGCATGATATGCCCGTGAGTTCTTCATATGTTTTGTTAAGGGTTTTGCCATCTTTCCAGAGGTGCAACCCATGTATTTTTAGGATGTGTGTGGTGACTTGTGCAAGCTTGCAAAGTGGTGCACTTGCTAATTCTCTTTTCAGGGACTTAGTGATTTCACTAAGTCCTGAGATTGTTTAGCTCATGATGCCATATGTTCTTGTTGTTTCCTATTGATCCGTGCCTCTTTTGAGGATGATCAGTAAGGGAGTTTTGTTAATATTGTAGTGCTCTATCCATTCTTGTCTTTGTTTGCAATTATGGAGCAACCTAGCTTGAGTCAATCGAGCTCTACTTTTGCTTCATTGCGAATCTGGGCAGATCGTCAACTTGTTTGCGATTTTTGCCGATGTTATTGTAGTTGATCCGTGCATGCTATGCCATTGTTCTTGCCATGTCTAGCTTGCATTTTTTGCCTTCTTAAGGGATGTATGCTTGTCTTGCCATGACTTGCACCGTGGTGAGTGCATTGAGCTCGTAAACATGCCTTCGTGAGTTATGTTTTAGCATGTCCCAGTTTTCACCAAGTCTGAAAACTGATTATGTTTTTGCTATGTTCGTGTGCTTGTTAGTATATTTTGTGATCCCTTTTGGCTCAAGGTCACTAAGGGACTTTTGTTAAACTTGTTGAGTAGCTTCATGCCATGTCTTTTTTGTCATGTTCAGATCCTGTAGCATGTTGTTTTGTTGCTCCGAAGAGGGCTATATGATCTGAAATTCCAGACAAGTGTTAATTTCACTAAGTCTGAGATCTGTTTTACCATTTGCATTTTTGTCATGCTTGTTTGAACCTCCTAATTGATGAATTGGCCGTAGCTCAGTGCTAGACTTTTGTTAAGCATCTTTAATGCTTCCCTGCCATGTATTTTGATGCCATGTTTGAATGCTGTAGCATGTTCATCTCATTGCATTTAGATGCCTACTTGCTGTAAATCGCAGACCGGTGTCATTTTTGAATCGCTTGCCATTTCCAAACCGTAACTCCGATTCCGGCGTTCTTTATATCGTTTTCAAGCAATTTCATCTCATCTTTCCAGTGGCACACTTGGAATCCCAAGTTGAGGCCAGGTTCATGCATTTACTGCCATATCTTGCATTTTGCATCCCGCATCGCATCACGCATAGCATATCATCATTTCATCATATTGCTTGGTCTTGCACGTGGTTGATTGTATCCTTGTTGATTGTTTGTCTTGTTTGGGTAGAGCCGGGAGACGAGTTCGCTAACAAGGAGCCCGTTGAGTTTGCTTTCGAGGATCCAGTCAACTCTGACAACTGTGCAGGCAAGATGATCATACCCTCGAAATCACTACTATTTTTGCTATGCTAGTTTGCTCGCTCTTTTGCTATGCCATTGCTACGATGCCTACCACTTGCTTGCAAGCCTCCCAAATTGCCATGTCAAACCTCTAACCCACCATTGTCCTAGCAAACCGTTGATTGGCTATGTTACCGCTTCGCTCAGCCCCTCTTATAGCGTTGCTAGTTGTAGGTGAAGATTGGAGGCCATTCCTTGTTGGAACATCTTTTATTTACTTGTTGGGATATCATTATATTGCCTTGTTATCTTAATGCATCTATATACTTGGTAAAGGGTGGAAGGCTTGGCCTCTCGCCTAGTGTTTTGTTCCACTCTTGCCGCCCTAGTTTCCATCATGTCGGTGTTATGTTCCCGGATTTTGCGTTCCTTACGCGGTTGGGTTATAATGGGAACCCCTTGATAGTTCGCCTTGATTAAAGCTTTTCCAGCAATGCCCAACCTTGGTCCTACCATTTGCCACCTAGCCTCTTTTTCCCTTGGGTTTCCGGAGCCCGAGGGTCATCTTATTTTAAACCCCCCCGGGCCAGTGCTCCTCTGAGTATTGGTCCGACCGAGTAGACTGTGGGGCCACCTCGGGGCAACTTGAGGGTTGGTTTTACTCGTAGGATGTCTCATCTGAGTGTGCCCTGAGAAAGAGATATGTGCAGCTCCTATCGGGATTTGTCGGCACATTCGGGCGGTGTTGCTGGTCTTGTTTTAACCTGTCGAAGTGTCTTGTATTACCGAGATACCGAGTCTGATCGGAACGTCTTGGGAGGAGGTCTATTCATTCGTTGACCGTGAGAGCTTGTCATGGGCTAAGTTGGGACTCCCCTGTAGGACTTTCGAAAGCCATGCCCGCGGTTATGGGAAGATGGGAATTTGTTAATATCCAGTTGTAGATAACTTGAACCTTAACTTAATTAAAATGAATCAACTGAGTGTGTTACCGTGATGGCCTCTTCTCGGCAGAGTCGGGGAAGTGGACATGGTGTTGGAGTAATGTTTGCGCAGGTTGTTCTCTAGCTTCTCGCTCGTGCTTTGCCTCCTCTTCTCGCTCTCTTTTGCGAATAAGTTAGCCACCATACTTGCTAGTCGCTTGCTGCAGCTCCACTCATATTTTACCTTGCCATACCTATAAGCTTAAATAGTCTTGATCGCGAGGGTGCAAGATTGCTGAGTCCCTGTGGCTCACAGATTACTATTACACCAGATGCAGGGCCTGATGATTCCGCTCCAGGAGACGCATATGAGTTCAAGTGGGAGTTCGACGAAGACTCTCAATGTTACTATGTTTCCTTTCACGATGATCAGTAGTGGTGCCCAGTTGGGGGTGATTGGGAACCGTGTCGCATGTTGGGTTCTCTTTCATTTTGGCGCCGTAGTCGGGCCATGAGTGTTTGGATGATGTAATGTTATTTATGTACCTGATTGACGTGGCAAGTGTAAGCCAACTATGTTATCTCCCCTTTTATTATCATATTACATGGGATGTTGTGAAGATTGCCTAACTTGCGACATATGCCTTCAATGCGATTATGTCTCTAAGTCGTGCCTCGACACGTGGGAGCTATAGTCGCATCGAGGGTGTGACAGTTCTGCCATAGTCAAAAGAAAGATGAAATTCGCAGATGAAAAGGCATTGCAGATATGATCTGCATGGGGGTCATGCGTATGACGAAGTTTAGTATGGGGCTCGAGATTTCATTATCTCATGTTTCATACATCCCGAGATGTTAATCTACCAACTTGAATAATCATACATGATGATGAAACGTTGGTAGTTGCAGTTTAAGTCAAAACCTTAGAAGCCACGTAAAATAAAATTTTGCATAAACCGATTAGAGGCGTCTAACTTGGTTTTGCAAGATGTGCATGTGATGTGGTATAGCAATGCTCATATTCAATTTGATTATGTATGAGATGACTATATGATGTAACTAACATGACATGCGTGTCATGATTCGGTATGATGGCTGGAGCCATATGATTGCACTTTAATGACCTGCGTGTCAACCTTAAGTAATGCATTTGTTTTATCCGCTATGGAGATAGCAATATTATCTGGTGCATCGACAAGGTGGTGGCAATCTTCGCAAAGGTGAACACCAACACGAATGCCGGAGACGAAGAAATACTTGACTTCTCTGTCAGAAGAGGCTATACCATATCATGCCATTATGAATTGCCTGATATGTTTATCCCTCTTGATGCACCCTTCTTGATTGCGCGGTAGTCGCTTTTATTAGGGTGATCTCTCACATAAAATATCAAGTAGTTAGTGTTCTCCCAAGTGCAACACCATCACAACATCTATCTTTTCGGGGTCGGCCATGGATGCATGGGTACTACGAACGATTGGAGAAATGTAAGGCGGGTGAGGTCAGACCTCGCAGCAAGATCACTTGGTTGTCTTGACGTTCATGGCAGGATCGTCCTGAGCTCGGAACACACGCATCGAAAGATGTACAAGAGTCACATAGAGATGTGATCGGCAAGTTGGCCTACCAATTGAAATCCTTGTCATGAGGTGATGATTCTATGACATTGAATTGTGGAGCAACCTATATTTCTGTCATTACCAAAATTCCCAAAAAATTGGGCATTCTTTACTATCCAAATCATTGCCTCATGACAATATTCAACTCCATTTGCATGGTAAATCTTCCTCGGCAAATTTCCAAAGTTTTTGTTCAACTCGAACTGTTGTGAAGGAAGTACTAGCTAGGCATATCTTAATGAGCTGAATTTTTGCCACATCTTCTATATTCCCAAATCATTTCTCTCCACAAAATTTGAGCCCCATCTAACAATACATGTGAGTGTGGCTTCAACATTCATATTTCTGTCCAGTGTGGTATGTTGCAAAGCAAGTGACACCTATACTCCTCCATTTGAGCTGCAGATTTTCCAAGATAGTGTCCTTAGTAGATGATCATCCTCGGCCAAAACTCAGGCCCATTGGCCATGTGCATTTTCCGTACCACTAATCAAACACTTGGGTGCTAATTCATGTTTGAGCATTGTTCGGTCTCCTCGTGAGATTCTTCTGTTGTTATTTTCTTCCAAGCATCTACCTGGGGAGTGCCAAACCTACTAGACATGCATAGGCTTCCCAGAACGCATGGCAACGCCACGGTCACGCGATGACCACGTGGCGGGCATGCGAGTCTACGCGCTTTGGAATTGGGGCCCTGGGCCACCGTCCAAACCTCAACGTATCACCACCAAATCTTGGAAAAAATAAAGAGCAAACTATAAGGCAGCTGCAGTTCAAATTTTACCCGCTTCCTCATGAATCGGCGGCAATTTGTCTTTTTCACCAAAGGTGGATAAAAACTTTTTACACCCAACCATTTTGTCAATTGTGCATTAAACATGGCCTAGTATTTTATAAAAATTGATTTGGTCCATTTTTGCAACAATTATTTGGTAGTTCCTTCACAAAAAAAACTTGATTTCGGGCACTCGAAAAATGGAAAATGAATTTTCCGTGCAAAGAAAATGAAAACTCCCTTAGGCAACATTGTTTGTAATTCCAAGATGCACCCTTGTGCACAATATTAGATCATTTGAACAAACTATGCCATGAATGTGGCCATAAGATTGATCATTTGGCTTGAAAGCCATGAATCTTCACGCATCATAGCTCATTTCTGAGAACATTTTTTAAAAAAATTGCCGTATTACAAGTTTATTATTTTTCCTGGAAACTTGGTCACTTATGATGACACAATGCGTAGATTTTGCAATTTTTTGATTTTTTTTAAATTTTTCTGCCCGTTTCAAAATGCGGTCAAAACGGCGGGAATGACCGTTCCTAGCAAGTTGTTGAATCTTGGAAACCTTTTGATGTTTCTCTTATTAAATAGATAGTTATGTACCTAGAAATGATTTTTGGAAAAAATAAAGAGCAAACTATAAGGCAGCTACAGTACAAATTTGACCCGCTTCCTGTTGAATCGGCGGAAATTTGTCTTTTTCACCAAAGGTGGATCAAGGCTTTTGATACCCAACCATTATGTCAATTATGCATTAAACATGGTATAGTATTTTATAAAATTGATTTGGTCCATTTTTACAATATTGATTTGGTAGTTCCTTCACACAAAAAAGCCTCATTTCGGGTACTCGAAAAATGGAAAATGAATTTTCCGTGCAAAAGAAAATGAAAACTCCCTTAGGCAACATTGTTTGGAATTCCAAGATGCACATTTATGCAAAATATGAGATCATTTGGACAAAATTTGCCATGAATTTTAACATAACATTAGGCATTGGACTTATAAGGGAAACAAAAAGAAAAAGAACTACATAAGCTTAATTCTGATTGGTGGAATCACTTGTGGCTTGGATCGATGACATGGCATCCATCTGACCATCAATCCGTCTATCCATCCAACCCACGGCAGCAAACTCCCCCCTCTCTCGAACCCCACCCCTCGTGTCCTCCTCTCTCTCGCGCGAACCGTAACACTGCACTCCTCCCTTGCCGCCGCCACCTCCGGCGCCCGGTCCTGGCAACCTCAGGCGGGAATCCTAAGGTCCTCCTCTCACCCCCACCACCGTCAATCCTTCCCCGGCCACCACTCTGTACCGCACCTCTCCCTCTCTCCCATGGCGTCAGATCGAGCCGACGAGGCCAGTCCGCGGCTAGATCCGCCACCGCTACAGCGGGCCTTCCGGATCCACACCGTCATCGAGCTGGATCCGCGCCTCGTCATGAGGCATCATATGCCTCCCCGGCACCACCGGTATCGAAGGCCTCCAGTAGTTCCTCGCCGCCTCGATGCGCGGCCGACACCTCCCGAGCCCGTGCGCCGCGGTGACAACGCCACCACTGGTCGTCGCCGCGCAAGCCTCGCCAAGGGTTTCTTCTTCGGGATGCGCAGCGTGCGGGTTGACGGATTCGCTCTCGCCCACGGCCTCCTCCGCCTCGGACATCGGAGACTCAAACCCCAGCAGCCATTTCCTTGGCAGGCTCGCCCTCGCTTCGGCGGCGTGGAAGGCAGACGAGTGAGCCAACACAAGTGCCCTGTATGCGGTAAGTCCTGCAGCTAGATTCCCAATTTACCTACAAATTTTCCATTGTTCCAAGGTGCGTTATCCCGTTCAGATTTAGTTATGCTCTCTGAATCAGTGTGCTCTCTGAAGAAATGTCTACTCACTTTTGAGTGGTTCAGGTTTGTTTATGTGTGCATAACTGAATCAGGTCATGCTACAGGTCTCACGTATCCAGCATCAGTCAATGGCTTGGTCTGCCTTCGTGTCGCCTCTTGGTTTGCTCATTCTGTCTGTTTGATGTGTTCTCTACAGCTTACAATCACGGTATGGGCCAGGACTAGTCTTACAGCATCCTTGTGTCGCTGTCAAAGTAATTGTCACTTTTCCTCTTCCAATTTATATATATATATATATATATTGCTTACTGCAATTCAACTAGTCACAGTCCATAAACTCAGCCTGCACACGTTTTCTTGCAAAAGTCTTTGTTCAGCCTGCACACATCGTGCGGCCAATTTATATATATTGCTTACAGCAATTCAACTGGTCACAGTCCATAAACTTAGCGTTGCTTAGGCATCTGTCGGTGATAACTTTTGGAAATTGAGTAGGCTGAGAAAACGTCTACCGACTGCATCCCCCTCAGCGTCGTCGCCCTAAGCTTTGACCGATGACAGTGATGTATTGGTTTTGATTCTGCGTCGAAGTCCAGCATGATTTTGTACCGTTGTTAGTCGACATAGTTAATTTTTCATTTCGCTGTAGAATTATCGGTGGTGAAAGCTACTGGAGCTGCCAAAGTGATGGAGTTGCTGTCACATCCTATTTCGTGTTGTTGCAACAGTTGTGATAAAGGACCGAGCAGTAATTGATTACTGATCATGAATTTTAGGTGTGATGTATTACCAAACAATATATGATTGTCCATGAATTCTAGGTGCGATCTATTCCCAGACGATATATGAATCATTTCCAGTGGTATAAAGCACGAACTTTGACCTCCAATGAATCCTTGCCAATTTTAGGTGGCACTATTGGAGCGTCATGGTTCCAATTTAGTTTAAGCACATGCGGTGATCACTGTTCTTTGTTTTATTGGGTAAGAGTACCAGATGTATGAATGTATCATGTGTCTAATGAAATTGTTTTTTCTTCCAGATGATATAGTGGCAAGATTTAGACTGTAGAAGAATGTTTCCGAGCTCACGGGAAACATGTTCAAGCATGTACTGGACATCTATGCGGAAGTCGGCGTCCCTAACTCCATTATATGCCCCCACCACATCTTTTATTTCACTGTATTGATACGTTCTTCCACAAGTGTTGACTGATGCTTGAATGCCATGTTTCCCCTGAGCTGGCCAAGATACGGCAAGGAGATGACAGCCATGTTTTCCTTCGGCCTCGTGCTTCTGGAGATCATCACTGGCAAGAGAGCGGTCCTGTCCGACGAGCTTGACGAGGACAAAGAGACTCTGGTCTCTTGGGTGAGTCGTTTTTACCCTGAATCCTATCCCCTCAACGAACTGTACTTTGTTTGTCTTACTTTTTCTGAAGTTCAGTTGAGCTATGGAGATAAACATGCTGTGGTTGCTTGTCGCAGGTTTTCCTTACCGTTTACAATGCTCAATTCTGTAACATGCTCGTCCATTGCCAATTACTGCTTGCTTGATCTATATTTGGTTCATAACCTAAGTATATATATACCAAAATTGATCCCACAATTGCGATAATTCTCTCTAGCTATGGGAAACCCTGCTTGAATTGACTTTGAATCTCGCTGAACCTGTCAGATTCTTACTAATTGCCTGAGTTTGAGTACCCAAACCAGTTGCATCTTTAACCATGTTTTTTTGCTGAATGTTTTACGCCTTTTGAGGCTGTTCATCACTATCCTACGCAAAAGAGTGCTAAAATGCCATCACTGTCCTGTATAGAGAGTAGTGCCTACTACTGCAATCAAAATATAGTTGCATGATTATGTCCCAATCAGTTAAAAAAAGATTGTCCTCTCAAACTAATGGGCTCTCTTTTTAATTCGTTTATATACTTAGCTCAACAACACCAGCTCTAACATGTTTGTTGGTTTTGGAGCAGCAGACATCCTTAGTGGACAATGATGACAACCAGGGCATCCACCACGACGACGACGCTCCGCACATGGTCCAACTCGGCTACAACCTCCTCTACCGCGTAGAGCGGCCGCGGTTATCTGCAGCATCAAGTACAGCCTCCTCTCCGGTGAGCCCACCTCCTACCTCTAGCTCCCTCTTTTGTGCTGCTGTAGAAGTACCTTCCTCTGTTCCATGGCCATCATATTTTTTTCAAAATGCTCTAGTGAACAGGATTCATACATAAGTTGGCTACTTTTCCTCAAGTTATTTGTGCATTTATAAACTATTTGAACTTTTCTATTTCTTGAATGCATCCATCCATAAATGTTTTATACAGATAGTTTTGGAATGTGTTTTTTTGTTAGCTTATGTCGTGCATCACAAATGGATCAAGTTCCAGTTTTAGTTTTGTTGTTATTAATCTCTACAATCCTGTCAGCATAATAAGTATGTGAATGAATCCGATCGAGTATCTGAAACTAGATGTTTTGTTGCCCATAGTAATTAAAAAGAGCGGTCAGTTTCTCATTACACACTATTATTATCACTTCATGACTTGATCTATTGTGTTAGGCTGTTTTAGGTGCTGAACTGTGATCATGTTTTATGGCCCACATGCATGCTACGTGTTGGCTGACTTGGCATGACGTGCATGGAAACTTCTGGGCACTCATACTGAATAGCACTTCTTGATTTTCATGCAGACTTGCTTTAGCTCTTCTTAATTTTCATGCATGTTTCTTTCCGGACTTAATTTTACTAAATAGCACCCCATCACTTGCTGCTGTTGTTATTCACTATATCCTTGCTGTTCTGTTTTCTTGTTGGCAGATATTTTTCCTAAATTCAAGACGAAAGAAGATGTTCAAAGAAGCTCCAAGACATTTTTGTATAGCAAGTTATGTAATAATAGCTGGGTTATCTGGGCATTGTGAACTCCAGAATTTCATGTATCTTCTCTCTGTTTTTGAATGAAATGTTGTATGTGTGTTGATGTAACAAATAGTTGCTTCTTGTTATTTGAAGTATTACACATGTTTTCTGTCTATTTTGATTTAAATATTGGTTGTTTAATTATTGGCATATTGAAATCTGAGGAACATGACCATGACAGCTAGGACCCAGAAACCAGAATCGGAAATTTGGGACCCACTTATCATAACCTGACATTTGGGACCCATTTGAAAAAAGCAAAAACAGGCACAACCCAAAAATAAAAAGGCCGAATTATAGGGCCTAGCCCGTGTAGCTTACCCAAATTGAAAGAAAAAAACAACAAATGGGATGAATTAATGGGCTCGGCCCATGTAAAACGCCAAAACGGATCGGGCTGATTCTTGTGCCACATCAGCTTGCCACGCTGGATGCCTACATGGCCTGAGGAGGTTGCTAGTGACCAAAAATGTGGTCGTGGAACCAACGACTTTTTACATATCACAAAGAAGGTCATTAATTCAGTTTACGACCGCCAGCTTTTGACCTTCTGTTTTTTGTCACAAAAAGGTCACAAATGAAAAACTATGACCTTTCAGCGGCCAATAGTGAGGGTCACAAGTTGACATATTTCTTGTAGTAAGATGACGCCAAAGGGGTTGGCACACCGAGCGGTGCATCAAAGATAGAAGCCGTCCGTGTAGCAGTGAGGACAATCCTCAGACTACGGCCCTCATCCGTACAATTTCTTATAATATCTTTCAACTTATTCTTTCTCTAGGAACGTATTAAAACAGGGAGCTAAAGTGCGAGCTATTGATCTACAACATAATTTGCAAAGACAATTTAGACTATGTTCATGATAATTAAGTTCATCTAATCAAATTATTTAATGTACTCCCACTCAGATAGACATCCCTTTAGTCATCTAAGTGATACATGATCCGAACCGAATAAGCTGTGTCCGATCATCACGTGAGACGGACTAGTCATCAACGGTGAACATCTCCATGTTGATCGCATCTACTATACGAATCATGTTCGACCTTGCAGTCTCTTGTGTTCTGAGGCTATGCCTGTACATGCTAGGCTCGTCAAGTCAACCCAAGTGTTTCTCATGTGTAAATCTGGCTTACACCCGTTGTATGTGAACGTTAGAATCTATCACACCCGATCATCATGTGGTGCTTCGAAACAATGATCCTTTGCAACGATGCACAGTTAGGGGAAACACTTCCTTGAAATTTTGTGAGGGATCATCTTATTTATACTACCATTGTTCTAAGCAAATAAGATGTAAACATGATAAACATCAGATGCAAATCATAAATTGACATGATATGGCCAATATCATCTTGCGCCTTTTGATCTCCATTTGAGGCGCGACATGATCACCTTCGTCACCGGCATGACACCATGATCTCCATCATCGTGTCTTCATGAAGTTGTCTCACCAACTATTACTTCTACTACTATGGCTAACGGTTAGCAATAAAGTGAAGTAATTACATGACGTTTTTCCTTGACACGCAAGTCATACAATAAATTAAGATAACTACCATGGCTCCTGCCGGTTGTCATACTCATCGACATGCAAGTCATGAATCCTATTACAAGAACATGATCAATCTTATACATCACATATATATAATTCATCACATCCTTTTGGTCATATCACATCACATAGCATACCCTGCAAAAACAAGTTAGACGTCCTCTAATTGTTGTTGCATGTTTTACGTGGCTGCTATGAGTTTCTAGCAAGAACGCTTCTTACCTACGCAAAAACCACAACGGTGATATGCCAAATTGCTATTTACCCTTTATAAGGACCCTTTTCATTGAATCTGATCCGACTAAAGTGGGAGAGACAGACACCCGCTAGCCACCTTATGCATCAAGTGCATGTCAGTCGGTGGAACCAGTCTCACGTAAGCGTACGTGTAAGGCCGGTCCAGGCCGCTTCCTCCCACAATGTCGCCGAATCAAGATAAGACTAGTAACGGTAAGCAAATTGAACAAACCATCGCCCACAACTACTTTGTGTTCTACTCGTGCATAGAATCTACGCATATACCTAGCTCTGATACCACTATTCGTGAACCTAGTAATAATTCAAAATTTTCCTACGTGTCACCAAGATCAATCTAGGAGATGCTAGCAAAGAGAGAGAAGGAGAGAGAGAGAGAGAGAGAGAGAGAGCATCTTCATACCCTTGAAGATCGCTAAGCGGAAGCGTTACAAGAACGCGGTTGATGGAGTCATACTCGCGGCAATTCAAATTGCGGAAGATCCAATCTAGCGCCGATGGACGGCGCCTCCGCGTTCAACACACTACAGCCTGGGGATGTCTCCTCCTTCTTGATCTAGCAAGGGGAGAGGAGAAGTTGAGGGAGAACTCCAACAGCACGACGGTGTGGTGATGGAGGAGCTCGTGGTTCTCCGGCAGGGCTTCGCCAAACACTACGGAAGAGGAGGAGGAGTTGGAGAGGGGAAGGGCTGTGCCAGGGGAATGGTCACGACTTCCCTCCCACCCCCTCACTATATATAGGGGAAGGGGAGAGGGGGAGGCGCCCTAGGGTTTACCCTAGGGGGTGGCGGCCAGGGCAGATTGGATCTCCCTAAGAAAACCCTAAGGAGACTTGACCCCCAAGCCAAGCCAGGTGGAGGCTTGTCTCGCAAGTCAGGTGGAGGCGCCCCACCTCCCCAAGAAACGTGGAAAAGGATGCGGGGGCGCACAACCCCTTAGTGGGCTGCTTTGCCCCCCTCCCCTTGGCCCATGAGGCCCTGCAACACTTGTCGGGGCTCCCGAAACAACTTTCGGTCATGTTGGCCATAGCCTGGTACCCGTGAAACACTTCCGGACGCCAATACCCTTCGTCCAATATACCGATCTTCACCTCCGGACCATTCTGGAACTCCCCGTGACCTCCGGGACTCCAAACTACCTTCGGTAACCACATACTATTCCCGTTACAACTCTAGCGTCACCGAACCTTAAGTGTGTAGACCCTACGGGTTCGGGAACCATGCAGACATGACCGAGACACCTTTCTAGCCAATAACTAATAGTCGGATCTGGATACCCATATTGGCTCCCACATGTTCCACGATGATCTCATCGGATGAACCACGATGTCGGGGATTCAATCATTCCCGTATATAATTCCCTTTGTTTATCAATATGTTACTTGCCCGAGATTCGATCGTCGGTATCCCCATACCTTCTTCAATCTCGTTACCGGCAAGTCTCTTTACTCGTTTTGTAATGCATGATCCCGTGACTAACTCTTTAGTCACATTGAGCTCATTATGATGATGCATTACCGAGTGGGCCCAGAGTTACCTCTCTGTCATATGGAGTGACAAATCCCAGTCTCGATTCGTGCCAAGCCAACAGACACTTTTGGAGATACCTGTAGTGCACCTTTATAGCTACCTAGTTACGTTGTGACGTTTGATACACCCAAAGCACTCCTACGGTATCCGAGAGTTGCACAATCTCATGGTCTAAGGAAATGATACTTGACGTTAGAAAAGCTCTAGCAAATGAACTACACAATCTTGTGCTATGTTTAGGATTGGGTCTTGTCATCCACCACATCATTCTCCGAATGATGTGATCCCGTTATCAACAACATCCAATGTCCATGGTTAGGAAACCATAAGCATCTATTAATCAACGAGCTAGTCAACTAGAGGCTTACTAGGGACATGTTGTGGTCTATGTATTCACACACATATTACGGTTTCCGGTTAATACAATTATAGCATGAACAATAGACAAGTATCATGAACAAGGAAATATAATAATAACCATTTAATTATTGCCTCTAGGGCATATTTCCAACACAGTAGGCATATAATTCCTTCCTGCGGAGCTTGTGATGTTGTAGGTTGTGTCTAATATAGACATGGAAAGCTACTCGCAAAGTTCAGTTGTTGAATTATTTTCAGTTTGCAGTAGCATGTGTCATGCATGTGAAGGTGTATCTCCCACGTTCATATGAAAAGTGACATTATTCATCCGTTTGGTTCAAAGGAACATAGGGTAGATTAAATGGATGAAAATTCCTCTAATGTCAATTATATTGAAAAAATACATGAATTTTACAATCCTTTGACACATATTTTTAGAACTTCCTTCAAATACGAATTAAATCTAGGTATTCACAAGCACAATAATATGTGAACTCTGAGCTTGATTTGGCCATGTTTATTATGGATTTTTGAATTTGGCAAAAGAGGTACTAGAGAAGATTCCCTCGGTACACCATGCATAATCAACAGGTAAATGGATAACACACACACACACACACACACACACACACACACACACACACACACACACACACACACACACACACACACACACACACACACATATATATATATATAAACAAAGATACCTAGGAAAAAACTATGGAGCGATGAATAGGGCTAAATTTGCATAATGCCACTGATCATAAACAAGTACAATACAAGGTTCCAATTTTACTTTAGACAAATCAATTAATATATTCACATTATTTAAGTTTATAAAATTCTAGCCCATGCATTGAGCGGGCCACTCTACTAGTTAGTGTAAAAAACGTCAAAACAGGGGGTAAAACGAAATATACTCTTCATTTGCTAAGAGTTAGGAAATATGATGGCATTAGGCAAATTCAAACATCTTTAATTAATCCTAACAAAATTATTTAATCAAACTTTGACCAGCTTGAGAGTTTTCATTAAGATTGATCGTGTAAGCATGTGAAAATAAGTTGACTCTTTTCCCCGATCGATATAGTTATGTTGGGGCAGGGTTGGTTGGTGAAGGGCGATTGGATTTAAATGCCTTCACGAGAAATCACTGGAGAAGGGACTGCTAAAGAAACCAAGTGAGCTCTATATATTGGGACTTCAGATGCGAGGATACCAACTGAAAGGATTGCACCTACATTAGAGCATAGTAGTAAAATACATCCTTTGCCAGGTTAGGCACAACTGATGTATTTGGTTATGGCAGAGAAATGTACTAGGCAACGACATGATGGTGCCCAGCTTTCCTGTATTACGGCAGAGAAATGTACTTTGCCATGACGTAGGACTGCTTCAGACCAAGGTTTTGGCTACTGAGAGGCACTTTTTTCTCAAGGGTCACTGAGAAACTCGGTTACCATGGTTTCCGCGAGAGAAAATTTCGGACGCATTTATTTTTTATTTTTTTGAATCTGAACAAAATTCGTCAAAATTAATTCAAATTCAAAAATTCGAATTTTTTTTTTCTTGGGAAGTTGCTTTCTCGTGGGGTACTGGAAACGCGATATTCGCCCAGGAACTGGTTTTCTCGGGCAGTACCCAAAGCGCTGCTTCAAACATGCATTGCATCAGAATGGTTGGGTGTCTTGACTCTGAAATGGCAGCCGTAGGATAGGAATTTGCGTTGGGAACAGGGGAAAAGGAGTTGTGGCATGGCGAGTGATTTGTAGATGAGGACCTCAAGTTGAGCTGTTTACTGGAATCATGAATGCCCAGAGCATGAGGTGAGTGATCCATGCAAATTGACAAAACAGCTGCACGAGATTCCCGTGGCGAACAGCCACCACGCGGGGATTTGTCTTGGCGATGTTGAGTGGAGAGGAGGCAGGGAGGAGGTCGCCTAAGCTGCGTGTCACCTGTAGCGACCGACGCAGGGCCTTGGGGTTGTTTTTCGACAAGTAGCGGGATCTAGAAAAAAGTGCAATTATCATGACATATTTTTTATTAGTGTACTCACGTAAAGCGGCTGTAAGAATTCAAAGCAGACACGTTTGGGGACAAACATTAAGGGGTTGTTTGGATACTGGGATTTTATCAAACCAGTTTGGCGTACACACGTTTTCGGTTACAACAAACTAAAACTATGTTTGGTTAACATAACAGATCCATGGATAAGTAAATCTTAGTTTTACTAAAACTGAAAAACTGAGTTTATGAAAAAATCACAATTAGACTTTTTTCTATAAACCAGTTCATCATCCGCCGCGCGCGACCAGCATACAACACAGCTGGCATGCATGTTGCCGTCGCCATCAAGTCCTTTCCCTGCAACAATTCATCAATGCATACCGCATCGCCCGCGACCCTCGCCGTCGACGTTGCCGCCGGCGGCCGGCGCCATCAAGTCCTTTCCCTGCAACAATTCATCAACGCACACTGCACCGCCCGCGACCCTCTCCGTCGATGTTACCGCCGGCCGCCGCTGTCAGAGGCGACCACTGGTCCTATTCCAACGACAACTCATCTCGCGTCGCTCACGGCCGTCGCCATCGTCATCGCCATTGGCCATCGGTCCTGCCCCGGCGAGCCCTCATCCCGCTTCGCCGGCGGTCGTCACCAACACGCCATCATAGTCGACCATTGGTCCTTCCCGAGCGGGCACTCTTCTCACGTCTTCCTCGCCGGCGGCGGTCTCTTACAAATTTGATCTTAGTCCGGCTAGCCTTCTTTCAGGCAGGAAGCGGGCCTAAACGACGAGCGGGCATCTCCCGCTACGCATGCAGCATTGTTCGCCACCACCCGAGAAGCAAAAGATTCGAGAGTCATTAAGGTCGTCACCCTATAGCCGGAAGTCTCTATCGTTTTCTTTGTCTGTTAAGCTTCACAGGGAGTGACACAATCAATCAAATTTGACTGGTTGGTTCCCCTTATTAGTCAATTGCTTTTGACGTGGGAATGGGAGAGCCTGTTTTCTTTCCGCAATGGGTTCTTCATTTGAAGAGTTAGTTGCCTGTCCTACCGGGCCACAGATGTAAAGAGGTTGCCCCACCATCCTCTTGAACTGCGAAATCAAAGCGATTGAGATTTTGTGGGGCAGCAGCTGATTCCATGCATGCTCGTTCTTGTTCTTGAATGATTGGTCATTCTCATTACCGTCGCACATGCAACAATTCACTTGCGAGCATTCTGATTGCTTTTGATGATGGATGGGTATGGCAGGAAGGACTAGTAGTAATTTGGCTGTTAACATGATCTCGTGCTCGAGCAAGCTGGTTTCCTCGAGACCACAACGTTGCATCTTGGTCGGCCCCCACCTTCACTGCTGCCCAAGGAACCATCGCCGGCGATGATGTCGTCCAAACCAGCCAGTTGTGGCGCTACTCTCTCTTCGGCTGCGACAATGATGGACCCCATCCAGGAAGTACGATGAGATGGCTGGCATCCAACTGGAGGCATTCATCTCTTATGCGGCGGCGACGGTGCAGCCCTCGTGTTTAAACATGTTTTATCATCCAAACAAGGTTTTGTGTACACCCGTTCCTAACTGAATTATTAGTAAAACTAGTTTTCTGAAAAAATCCAACTAAAACACGTTTTGTTAAAACTAGGCGTTAATCTTATCTATCCAAACAACCACTAAGTGTGGCATGTTATGCCCAAGGATTAGACTAGCCACAGTGGAGAGTAACATACATTAATAACATACACATATCTAGACTATGTTGCTATATTCATATTGGGTAGTAACATAAGTGTGGTGTCATGCAAAGTTTCATTTATTAGGTTATAGACTCATATTGCATTGGGACATGTGATGTTACGGTAACTAACTAACTTACTAAAACTATCTCTCTCCTCATTAACTCAATGCCACATAAAGAAATTTGATGAGTTGGACTCGATGTTACTGCTGAAGTTACTGAAGGAAATATGCCCTAGAGGCAATAATAAAGTTATTATTTATTTCCTTATAATCATGATAAATGTTTATTATTCATGCTAGAATTGTATTTTCCGGAAACATAATACATGTGTGAATACATAGACAAACAGAGTGTCACTAGTATGCCTCTACTTGACTAGCTCGTTAATCAAAGATGGTTATGTTTCCTAACCATGAACAATGAGTTGTTATTTGATTAACGAGGTCACATCATTAGTAGAATGATCTGATTGACATGACCCATTCCATTAGCTTAGCACCTGATCGTTTAGTATGTTGCTATTGCTTTCTTCATGACTTATACATGTTCCTATGACTATGAGATTATGCAACTCCCGTTTACCGGAGGAACACTTTGGGTACTACCAAACGTCACAACGTAAATGGGTGATTATAAAGGAGTACTACAGGTGTCTCCAATGGTCGATGTTGGGTTGGCGTATTTCGAGATTAGGATTTGTCACTCCGATTGTCGGAGAGGTATCTCTGGGCCCTCTCGGTAATACACATCACATAAGCCTTGCAAGCATTACAACTAATATGTTAGTTGTGAGATGATGTATTACGGAACGAGTAAAGAGACTTGCCGGTAACGAGATTGAACTAGGTATTGGATACTGACGATCGAATCTCGGTCAAGTAACATACCGATGACAAAGGGAACAAACGTATGTTGTTATGCGGTCTGACCGATAAAGATCTTCGTAGAATATGTAGGAGCCAATATGGGCATCCAGGTCCCGCTATTGGTTATTGACCAGAGACATGTCTCGGTCATGTCTACATTGTTCTCGAACCCGTAGGGTCCGCACGCTTAAGGTTACGATGACAGTTATATTATGAGTTTATGCATTTTGATGTACCGAAGGTTGTTCGGAGTCCCGGATGTGATCACGGACATGACGAGGAGTCTCGAAATGGTCGAGACGTAAAGATCGATATATTGAAAGCCTATGTTTCGACATCGGAAGTGTTCCGGGTGAAATCGGGATTTTACCGGGTTACCGGGAGGTTACCGGAAACCCCCGGGAGCCATATGGGCCTTCATGGGCCTTAGTGGAAAGGAGAAAGGGGCAGCCCAAGGTGGCTGCGCCTCTTCCCCCTCCCCTAGTCCTATTAGGACTAGGAGAAGGTGGCCGGCCCCCCTCTCTCCCTTCCCCTCCGAGGAATCCTAGTTGGACTAGGATTGGGGGAAGGAATCCTACTCCCAGAGGGAGTAGGACTCTCCTGCGCCTCCCTCTATGGCCGGCCAGCCTCCCCCCCTCTACTCCTTTATATACGGAGGCAGGGGCACCTCTAAACACACAAGTTGACACAAGTTGATCCACGTGATCGATTCCTTAGCCGTGTGCGGTGCCCCCTGCCACCATATTCCTCGATAATACTGTAGCGGAGTTTAGGCGAAGCCCTGCTGCTGTAGTTCATCAAGATCGTCACCACGCCGTCGTGCTGACGGAACTCTTCCCCGACACTTTGCTGGATCGGAGTCCGGGGATCGTCATCGAGCTGAACGTGTGCTCGAACTCGGAGGTGCCGTAGTTTCGGTGCTTGATCGGTTGGATCGTGAAGACGTACGACTACTTCCTCTACGTCGTGTCATCGCTTCCGCAGTCGGTCTGCGTTGGGTACGTAGACAACACTCTCCTCTCGTTGCTATGCATCACATGATCCTGTGTGCGCGTAGGAAAATTTTTGAAATTACTACGTTCCCCAACAGTTACTCCCACTGTGGCTAGTCTTAATATGCAGCAAATACTCTACTCCAGAGCCGGTACCTAACTCCAAGGATCAATAATTTTTGACAGTTATATAGATGGCCCAATTCATCATATAACTTACAACTAACAGCCGACCCAATAAAAAATAGCTGTAATAAAGAGAAATCAAATGCATGAGACATCATTAAAGAAAAAAGAATTATGACATTTTTCCTCTAATAAATCATCAGTAATTACCTTTGTAAAGAAAATCTCACATCAATATCCGGTGGCGAAGCATGAGAACTGGATGGCTCAGTATGGCCGTGTGTACAAGGACACCACTGAGAAGGCACGTCGGTTCGAGGTTTTCAAAGGCAACGTCGAGTTCATTGAAACATTCAATGCCCAAAATCACAAGTTCTGGCTTGGCGTCAACCAATTTGCTGATATCACAAATGATGAGTTCAAGACAACCAACACAAACAAGGGATTCAAAGCAAACTCCACGAGAGTTCTTTCTTCTGGATTCAGGTATGAGAATTTGAGTTTGGATGCCCTTCCAGCAATGATGGACTGGAGGGCCAAGGGAGCCGTCACTCCTGTCAAGGATCAAGGCCAGTGTGGTAAGTAAAAAAACATTGTGATGCACGGCATATATGTGTTAATATTTTGTTGGATAACACTATAACAACAAAATTATTTCTAGGCTGCTGTTGGGCATTTTCTGCTGTTGCCGCGACAGAGGGCATTGTAAAACTGAAAACCGGGAAGTTGATCTCACTGTCGGAGCAGGAGTTGGTTGACTGTGATGTTCATGGTCAAGATCAAGGCTGCGAGGGAGGACTCATGGATGATGCCTTCAAATTCATTATCAAGAATGGAGGCCTTACTATGGAGTCAAGCTACCCATATACTGCAGCTGACGGCAAGTGCAAGGCTGGATCCAACAGTGCCGCAACCATCACCGGCTTTGAGGATGTGCCTGCCAATAACGAGGGTGCCCTTATGAAGGCGGTGGCAAACCAACCAGTGTCTGTAGCTGTGGACGGAGGAGACATGACGTTCCAATTCTACTCTGGTGGGGTGATGACTGGGTCCTGCGGCACTGACTTTGACCATGGAATTGCAGCCATTGGATATGGAAAGACTAGTGATGGCACGAGCTATTGGTTGATGAAGAATTCATGGGGCACAACTTGGGGCGAAAATGGGTACTTGAGAATCGAGAAAGACATTGCAGACAAGAAGGGCATGTGTGGTCTTGCCATGGAGCCTTCTTACCCAACAAAATAGGAAGATAGCCAAATGCGACCTAATCATGCATATGCACGGTTCTCAAACAACTAAGGTCCCCATATCCTATGTATAGTTCATATGTGCCCGTAAATTGTGTACGAAGATGTATCTTATGTACATACATTGCTATACTTTGTAAAGTAATACTATGTATGATATATTGTATGAGAAAATTGGATTAAGAATTATGATATATATTCCATGAAGCTTTCAAATGTCTAAAACATTTGACTATGTTAAGAGTAAACTCAAAAGGTTATTTTCGTATATATGGTTTTTATATAGTGTCATTTGGTATTTATAGGAATGTGTCATTGGACAACGCCCGAGTGTTACTAAATCTTACAAAAGGGAATAAATGGAGTATATGTTGGGGAAAAGAAATTTTGTCATTGGTGCACTATGTATTTCTCAACCGTGATATTTTTTAGTGTATTATCTCATGTCAAGTTACTGTATGAGCGTGTTCTCTACATCTTACACAACAAGATAAAATCCTAACTCTCCACGACCATAGATCAACAGGAGTATGAGTTATAGTCAATTCAGCTATCGCCATAAACCCGATTCTTATAAAGGCGACCTATACAAGGAGCTTTAACTTCGTACCCGACTTCTGATGAGATTCTATTCTATAGTAAAGAGGAAGAATACTCCTCTATCAACACATGTACGTTGAATCAGCCAATCATTGATGAATTAAACAGTTTCACTACAGACAATCCTGGATAACTGGATCTAAATTGAACTCCATAAATACTTGGATGCAACCTTTTCGTATCTGAACTCCCTCCTTCATGCATTGCCACATTTGCCTTCTTCATCCACTTTGCAACATTTGTACGACACTTCTCATTTTTTTTCTCCTCATATATCAACATCAAGATGCAGCTCTCCACCCCCCCCCCCTCCTCAATGCATGGGCCACATCCGCATGTTGATCTCACATGCGCTCTCCACAGACATTGATGTGATTGGCTGGTTGGTGGACCGTGGCATTGCGACCATTGGCATGCTATCAACCATTACTTCTGTCGCTAAATTTCATCCATAGCGCATCATGGAACAACATGCAAGTTAAAAGTGCAATATAAAACCCCTCATAAAATTTATATTTGTAGCAAAAAAATACAAAATTTCTCATATGATGCCTATGGTCATATGCGCCAGCGCCAACACCCCAAGTGGTGGACACCAAGGCATGATTATCCCTTCTTCCATCGGTCACGGAATTATTCAGATACTAGCACAATGCCCCGGGGCTTAAGAGATTGTCCACAGATGTCATTGTCTTGTGGCTGTTATGTGATTCGTGATTAAAAAGACAAAGAAAATATAGCGAAAGCTCATCCATCATTCGGTTGATAATCTTAAGCGGTCATAGTGCGTATTTTGCAAGATAAATAGTGTATAACATTTTGAATTGCAATTATAAGCACATAGAAAAAGATCTTTATTTATTTATTTGTATGGTCCCATATGTGGATAGAAAATATAACGAAAGCTCATTACTGGTCTCACATGTGGATAGAAATGCATTTATTTATTAGACTCACATATGAATTCATCGCCAGCTTCAACATTTATAACTGCCTAGAAAAGATCTTTTGTGCCTCACTAGACATCACAACCGAGAGAAAAGGCTTTGCCAGAATTGCAGAGCCCATTTCCAAGCTCGGCAAGGTCGCCGGCATCAAGGTTGTAGACCGTCCATAGGCGCTGTTGTCGAGGAAGAAGGCCGGCACCATCGGGCAATGGTCTTGGTGCACCATCTTGACACCATGTAGTTGGCCTCCTGTGGTTCAAGGTCGCGGAAGGAGTTGACAAGAATGTATCATGTGGCGCGACAAGGATGGGGCGGAACAGCGGAGGTCTTGGTACGCCAGGTGCCGGCCTAATTGGAGCATTGGGTTCGTGTGCCTGCTGTCTGATAGACTCGTGCATCTCCCAGATGACGACCAACCCGTTCAGGTGCTCGTGTACGACTCACAGAAGCAAAAGTTGAAAACAAACCTTGAACTTGTAGAAGAAATCTAAATCGACCCTGAACTTTCACTCTCGGAAATCAACACATCGAACTATCCGGTCCCGGTATATTTTGAACCTTGAGAGAGTTTCCAAACAGGGATTGTCGACATGGCATGTTGAATCCCGGAATTGCTGACTGCGGTCGCAACTGGGCCGGCCCAATAGACGTGTTTTTTTCGTAACCTGTTTGTTCATATTCCTCTAGAGTTTCATATATGAACGCTCATGTCCGTTCTTATATACGATGTGCGATATATAATAACTAGCAGCCTTCAGGGCGATTGGCTAGGTGCGATCAAGCTCACTGATGGCTGCTAATATTTTTTGTCTCTCCTGTAAAAGGGATTGTGTGCATCGATATTCTCATTGATCGTGCACTAGGCACATATATAGGTACAAGGGGTGCGACGCTACCTCTTTTAGCACTGCGTTCGTTTTCCCCGAAGAAGAAGGGATAATGCAGCAAAGTAGCGTAAGTATTTCCCTCAGTTTTTGAGAACCAAGGTATCAATCCAGTAGGAGGCTACGCGCGAGTCCCTCGCACCTGCACAAAACAAATAAATCCTCGCAACTAATGCAAATAGGGGTTGTCAATCCCTATAGGGCCACTTACGAGAGTGAGATCTGATAGACATGATAAAATAATATTTTTGGTATTTTTATGATAAAGATGCAAAGTAAATAACTAAGTAGTAGGAGACTGATATGATAATGATAGACCCGGGGGCCATAGGTTTCACTAGTGGCTTCTCTCGAGAACATAAGTATTCTACGGTGGGTGAACAAATTATTGTTGAGCAATTGACAGAATTGAGCATAGTTATGAGAATATCTAGGTATGATCATGTATATAGGCATCACGTCCGAGACAAGTAGACCGACTCCTGCCTGCATCTACTACTATTACTCCACTCATCGACCGCTATTCAGCATGCATCTAGAGTATTAAGTAAAAAATAGAGTAACGCCTTAAGCAAGATGACATGATGTAGAGGGATAAACTCATGCAATATGAAGAAAACCCGATCTTGTTATCCTCGATGGCAACAATACAATACGTGCCTTGCTGCCCTTACTGTCACCGGGAAAGGACACCGCAAGATTGAACCCAAAGCTAAGCACTTCTCCCATTGCAAGAAAGATCAATCTAGTAGGCCAAACCAAACTGATAATTCGAAGAGACTTGCAAAGATAACCAATCATACATAAAAGAATTCAGATAAGATTCAAATATTATTCATAGATAGAATTGATCATAAACCCACAATTCATCGGTCTCAACAAACACACCGCAAAAAGAAGATTACATCGAATAGATCTCCACAAGAGAGGGGGAGAACATTGTATTGAGATCCAAAAAGAGAGAAGAAGACATCTAGCTACTAACTATGGACCCGTAGGTCTGAAGTAAACTACTCACACTTCATCGGAGAGGCTATGGTGTTGATGTAGAAGCCCTCCGTGATCGATGCCCCCTACGGCGGAGCTCCGGAATAGGCCCCAAGATGGGATCTCGTGGATACAGAAAGTTACGGCGGTGGAATTAGGGTTTTGGCTCCGTATCTGACCGTTTGGGGGGACGTGGATATATATATATAGATATATATACATATATATATATATATATATATATATATGAGGAAGAAGTATGTCGGTGGAGCAACAGGGGGCCCACGAGGGTGGGGGCGCGCCTGGTAGGGTAGGGCGCTCCCCCCTACCTCGTGGCCTCCTGTTACTTGCCTTGACATAGGTTCCAAGTCTCCTGAGTTTATTCGATGAAAAAATCACGTCCCCGAAGGTGTCATTCCGTTTGGACTCCGTTTAATATTCCTTTTCTTCGAAACCCTAAAACAGGCAAAAAAAATAGCAATTCTGGGCTGGGCCTCCGGTTAATAGGTTATTCCCGAAAATAAGAGTGCTCCACGATACCACATAATGGAACTCAGTTGTAAGGATTTATAGAAATAGAAGAAGAAAGTTGTCAATATTCAATATTTGTATCTAGCTCGAGAAGGCCAACAAATTGCTCATGTTTTAGAAATCGGTTGTCATGTAAGTCAGGGAAGTAGGATAGGGAGGTGTTAGGAAATGTGTGAAAACAATTCCCATATTGTTGATGCTGGCAGAAGACATGGGGATGCATTGACATCGGCAATCAAAAGAAATTTCCTATGTAATCAACCTCTAGAATTGCACGAGCAACACCCTGGTCCATGACATGAGTAAGACCAAATGATCCCATGAAGTAATTACCATACAAAACAGCCAAAAGTTGCGCCCTCTACTCGGAAGCCAGCCAGCGGTATTACTCACATGACTTCTATCTGGCCGGTTGTATCCCATAAATGCTTCCCAATCTTCTCACCCATCTCCTGCTCATCCATGCCAAAGCGCAGCTCCTCTCTCCAGCTTTGTGCCGGGATTGTTGTGACGCTGGTTGGATGGTGGAAGGGATACTGCTGCAAGCCTGCAATAAGCACACCTAGATACTATCCCATCGCTAGTTGCTCTGTTCACTGTTTGTTTATATGTTATCTCCACTACCTAGGTCCTGAATTCCGACCACTATTATTGCAACCATATATAGAATTAGCACATGTTTCAATTTTTTTGGTTTAACAGGAAGTCACTTTAATTATTTTTTGTTTTATTTTTTAATCGTGGATTTCTTTTGTATGTGAGTTCTAGAGCATCCTATATGGAATTGACAGGTTGAAATGTTGGTGGTTATATGCCATCATGTGTACTCTTGAAATTCAAGATATAGCTAGATGTTCATTATTTATGTATATGATTTCATACATTTTTATATGTCTAATCAGATAAAACAGAGAACTTTCTCTATCTAATAAAGTAGACCAGATTACACAACACAAGCTTGAAGTCGCATAAAAAATGTGTGCAGCGTGTGTTGCAATTCTGAACTTAAAATTGCTCGTAATTCTGGTAGATAAAGAATCTTTAATTCAACTTGACCACTTTGTAATAAAAAATGATTTACGTAGAAATAAATACCATTAAAATAAATGGCAATTGCCACATTTTTTCTACATACATATAGGTTTTTGGTTTTGTTGGAACTATCTTCCTAAAAATTGACCAAAAGAACACTGGTGTATTTTCATCTAGCTCTGCCCTGTCGAAGGAAAGTTCTGTTTTTTAGTAGGATTTTTTTTCTTCGACACAAATTTGGATCCTTGACAAGTATGAGATTTTTAATTCTAGTGGAATCCATTAGAAATCAGGCACATCATATCAGACCGCTAATAATTGCTTGCTCTTTATATCAATAGCCTTTGCTTACCTATTTTCATATTTAATTCATTTGCCTGCTCAAAAAACATAACTATTAGTTTATCGTGATTAATATCATTATAAAATGTGGATTGCTAATTAAAATACCTAAATTGTTGCTTGCTTATTTCATTATCCGATATCTTTTTGGAAGTGTTCATTTTTTTTACTATTGAGCTAGCATTGTGCCCTCGATTTGTTGTGAAACAAATATATGGATAGTTAGATCGATAAGGTATGGCCTAGATTACACCCTAGTCCATCCCGCATCTAATGAGAAAATATGTACGATAACTACTATGTAGTTCGTAAGAATCGTGGTCAAGTTGATCGAGTCTCGGTAGAGTGGTTTGGTGCGCGTGGTCACGAGTAAGTGTTATACTTATAAAGTAGAATTAGAGGGGCATCGATGTGAAGAAGAGTGCACAAGGATACAACGGAGCTGAACTCAGTTGTAAGGATATATATGAATTAAAGAAGAAAACTGAAAGTATAATCTATGGATGGTAGTTTAAACTGAGAGTCATTTACTTAACCACTTACTATGCACCCTTCAAAGTTAACATAAAATTTTCGTTGGTGATGCATAGTGTATGAAAGCATTTATATATCTAATTAGTTAAGTGGAGAACTTTTTATTTCGAATTAAGAGGACCAAATTACATGACACAAGCTTGAAGCCGCACAAAAAATTATGTACAAAGCATGACGATTATGAACCTAAAATTGCATGCAATTTGAAATGTGCACCTACTCGGGTTTCTTCAGAAAAATTCTTTCACAACTGAATCATTCACTTTATGTCAATAAAGGAAGTAAGTGTTATATTTGTAAAGCAGAATGGGAGGGGCAGTGCTGTGAAGAAGAGTGCAAATAAAGTAAGTGCTTTATTAACTCAAAATGTCGCATTAAGAGGATGCGGAGCATAACGAGCAAGAGAGGGGGTGGGAGGCACTGCAGTGGCGGTCTGTGATAATCAATATTCAGAGTGACATGTGAAGTGTGTGGTTGTGTTGTGCGTGAACCAGTGCATGTGCCATGGGTGAGTGTGTTGTGTTGTCCGACGTGCGTGGGCTTGCTGTTTTCTGCGTGGGTGTGCTATATGTGCGCTTGATCACATTGTGCGTGCGCCATCAGTTGTCGATGATGTGTGTAGGTGTTAACACGGGAGGGGCCAGAGGGCACGGGGGAGAACATAACTGATTAGGATGGTGTAGACAGCTGGAGGCTCGGAGGGAAACAAAAGAAGGTGCATCAACATAAAGGAGGCGTCCACCTTCGATGTTGAGACCGTGGAGTCCATTGGTGAGAATGGCGGTGATCACTTGGGCGAGGATGGTGAGAGACTACTGTAGCATCACGACTTGGGATTTGATGGCGTCTTATAATTCCTCCTTAAATCTCATTTGCAATGTGCAATGGCGAACTTCACAGTTCGGAGCTCTTAGTGGCGGCCGGCCTTCGACGTAGGCTCGTAGCTCGACTGCCTGCTTCTGCGAGGACGATCTTCACTTGTGGGGCATCGCACATCAATACCGTGTTATGCATGTAGCTGTTAGATCACGGAAAGTGGTGGAGACATCAAATGATAACTTGGATTTGGTGGTGCTTCTCAAGCATAGTCTCGAGCTCTAGGTGAAAACTCGAAGTCTGGCTTTATTAGTTATATTTGGCACTGGCGATGTTTCTTGTGTCATTTCCTTGTTAAAGGAATTGTTCAGATTTGTTTGGACATGTTCTTGAGGGTGAAAACTCATGATTTGGCCTTCGATTGTTGGATCCAGCATGGCGACGCTTCAGCGTCGTTCCCTTTCTCGAGGTGTTGTTGTTGAAGAATCTTTTTTGTTGTGCTAGTGATGTTAAGAGATGTTCGGTGAGGATATTGTTGCCAGTGTAGTTTTTTATCATTTTTTATCACTTCAGATATTTGTTTCTTTTTACTCCACCAGGGCATAACTTCGGTCTTGTTTGACTTTGTTAGTTGCCGGTGTCATTTTTCTGTGTGTATGTTGGTGCTCATTGTTTTTGTGTCTCCATGATACTCAATTTAGAGTGAATAAAAATCCACCCTTTGTCTAGGAAAAACTTCTAGTCCATCCATTCACAATTATAAAATGTTCTAAAAAAGTTGAATTTGATGCATATAGACATGTTTTAGTGTGTTTGTTCACTGATTTTAGTTCTTATGTAGTCCCACATTGAAATATACAAAACATCTTATATTTGTGAATGGAGGGAGTAAAATATACAAAAATACACTGACAAAAATCTAATGTGAGTTATGCTATTACAGGTGTGGAAGGAGCAATTCCAAAATGAAACGGAAAAACAAAGAGAAAATAACAATGTATCGTAATTAGAAATTAGGGACTCCTTTTTCTGGACCAAAGGTCTCCAACTAGAAATTTATTGCTAAAGTTTATGTAAGGTGCTTCAAAAATAATCGAACATCAGCAAAAGTTTGAAACATTATTCGAGGAAAAAATGAAAAGAAAAAAATAGCACGTGTGGTAGGCACAGGTTGATGACTAGATAATGAAGGATGAATCAATATGTAAAGAAGGATTTGAGCAAAAACGGCTCGGATAGGCTGTTCATTCCCCGTTTGGGTATTATGTAAAGTAGGATCCTGGTATTCACAGGTTCAACATTTAGTCCAAAAAAGGAAACAAACTCAGTGCAGATACAATAAGAATGTTATGCATATCACTTCTCCTTTAGAATTTTGTCTATGTTGAAGTGTTAGAGATCTCTCTTTTATTATAATACTACCTAACCAAATGATATAAACTGAGACTTCTACGTGGTTGGTTTCATCATGGATTGACTTGCATGACCAAGAATTATTAATTCTAACGGTTATCACTTAAGCTAAGCAAACACATCCTCCCCTAATTACATTTGTACATATTTTTTGCGCATGTGCACTGATGAACTAAACATCGTCGTACAGAAAAATTCTCCTTAGTGTTTGCTTGACCATAGGTCAAATTATCCGTCCGGTACTTGTATATGAAAATAAGTTTCCTCTTCCTTCATGTTCAACTGATGGATTTTATGAAGCTTGACTAAATAGTAGTAAAACCGAGACGAGAGCCAAAACAAGCAGAGGGGATAGCCGGTAAGAGGCTCTCATAGCACATATGCAATAGTAGACTACATATTGTTCATAAATTTGCGGCTTCAGGAAAATTCAAACTTCAGCAAACCGAGGAAGGAAATTACTATGCATGCTCAGGAAGTTTAGGGAGACACTGACTGAGTAATGTCAATGTACTGCCCAAACACACTGATGTGAATTTTCCTTATTGATTTTAATATGTCCCACTTCAAATAATGTAATTCAGGTAAGTTAGGAAAGGAAACATAGTATATTGAAAACATGTGATGTATATATGGTTTTGCGCTAAAATTAGCAAGCGCTTAAAGTAGGAAGCGTCGATGAATGCGACCACACAAATTAACTTCGTTTTAAGCAGCCAACACATCTCTTTAGGACCATCTATAATAACAATTTGACAAGTTTAGTATCAGAACTGTATTTGAGAAGGACCCAATAGATAGTTGCATTTTGAGGGTTTATAAAATGAGTATGTTGAGCGGGCTACTGTTTTCCGATGCTACATTGAGGTCACACATGGAAGGTTCATTTTAATGCCAATGCTTTTTCAATCAACTTGTGTGCATGATAAAGTTTGAACGAACTTCTGTCCTATTGTTATACATTATGTTTATGTACTCTAACAATGAGGAAGGAGGCGTGATCTGTATTGTGTAGGAGGTAAGGCACATGCTGAACTAATCATCACGGACTCAGCTACAGTAGTTTGGTGAATATAATCACTGCAAGTTATGGCTTCTCTCTTATATATAAAGCAGGAGGAGAGGGGCAATGAAGTGAAGCGTGCTATTGAATATGACAGAATTCAACTTGGTTGAAATGAAGTAATAAGCCTATAAAATACTCCCTCCATTCCAAAATATAGTGCGCCCGCGCTTCCCGAGGTCCAACTTTGACCATAAATTTAACCAACAAGACCAACTGCGGTGGGAGAAAAAATTATATAATTGAAAACTTCTTTCGAATATGAATTCACTAATATAATTTTTGTTGTCGCCGCAATCGGTCGTGGTAGTTAAATTTGCGGTCAAAATTGAAGCACGTGGATAGAGGAAGCACTACATTGTGGAATGAAGGGAGTATTCAGTGGATCACCTCCTTGCTAGATATTATAGGTTATTTACTCTTAGCGCATGTTTGTGAAACCTGACGGTCAATATATCACAGAAGTAGGATTGGGAGGTGTTGGGAAAAGTAGGAAAACGTGGAGCATCTGTGCAGCTATCCAGTGAATAAACATGCATGGTTACTTCCAACCAACTCACGGGCCTCTGCTTTATGTTAAGCCTTTATCTCTTCCCATAGCGCTTGACCATCCTCCTTCTTACCCCACGATCCACTCAGCTGTCCCATCCTGTGATAGAGATATGGAGTAATCTCATCTTGTAAGAGATTCATGGGACCAGAAGGGTAAGCGCTCCGACTACACAGGGAGAGGACACATTCCATCCATTTGGATCCCGCATTGGCACTAGTGTACGAGCTTGAAGTGTCCAGATCCGGTGACACCGACAGTTCCAAAGCTGGGGAACAACCGGATGCACTTGTGGAGCTCATGATTGGAGATATCAATCAGCGGCCAGTTTGGGAATCAGCGTTGGATGGTGCGATCTTTATGTTAATGGCCACACGAATGTAAGCATGCTTCCCTATGGAGTCATTTTAATTATCTAATATGTGTGAATGTAAGCATGTTTCCCTATGGAGTCATTTTCTTCGTCGCTTCTCTTCGTGAATACTGTAGTAAATTAGCGCCCTTCGATCAATATTCCAGAAATGCACCCCTCAGACACCCAATAGGGGGACCTTATCATTTCGGGCTGCCTTTCACAGTCTTGATGTGGGTTACATAAACGTACTCCCTTGTGCCTGAGAAGCACCGTATAACGGCCGGGATGATACCATAGTTTGTGTGCCACCTGTCGTACACAAGCGGCTGGCTTGCTGGCATGAAGCGATCCCGCTGTGCTGGTTGTTCTGAACATACGGGGCAGCCGCAGTAGCGCCTATTTTTTGCTGCGACGATCAAGTCCAACCTGTTTCATTTTTTTTAACTTTTATCATGTACTTTGCGGTGGTAACATGAGTTCAATTAAAGTGCATGCTTTGTTTCGTTTCAGTATGGATCAAGTTTGGCATGACCACTTATTTAACCGAGCAAAAAAATGAGACCAACCAAGGGATAACCCTCGTTAGCATTTTTTTATAGGAGAAACTCCATGAGCACCGCGCGTTCGAGTCGGGACTCGAACTCGGGGTTCAGCCAACGGGTCGATGCCCCGTCCTCTTAATTAACCGAGCACAATGTGGATTATATGGGTTACTTATTTTATGGTGATACCAGCAGACCTTACAGTGTAGAGATAAAGTGTTCCAGGTTAAAAAATTGTTGCAACTAACACTACCGAACTAAATGGGATTGCCTTTAAATTTCACCGGTTCCTAGTTGAATAAAAGTCCATTTCTATGTTGTTTTATACGAGTGCAGCGTTCCTGTGCCCAGACTCATTTGCATCTGGTCAGAAAAAAAACAAACAAACACTAGACAAATTCCAAAAAAAATTGTGTGGTAGATAATTTGATGCGTGAGTTTCGCTCCAATTTTTAAATCATTTGAACATCTGAGGAACTCTCAGAAAAAAAGACAAATCGGGTCGGAACAGTGTGTGAACAGTAAACATTTTTACATACCCGGAATTTGTCCTTTTTTGCCGAGAGCTGCTCAGATGTCCAAATGATTTGAAAATTGATGCGAACCTCACGCATCAAATTATCTTCTACACACAAAAATTGGAATTCTTTGAATTTTTCAAGTATTTGTTTTGATTTTTTTTGTCAGGGCGGGTTCACGGTACGTATCAAAGCAGTTACTTGATTCTTTTGTACAAACTGGTGTCACGTCCACGGTACTCTTCTGAAAATTTATTTTCATGGACACGGTTCTTCTTTCTTTCAATAAATCTCTCAAGCAGGGATCACTGTCAGTCAGATGTACACCCCGACATAAACAAGCAGGAGTCGCTATCAGATGTACACCAAGCGTACTTCTTTGTTCTGCCGTATCATTTTTATACAATGTGGCCGGCCAATCAGATGTGCGCGTCATTTTTATACCACTAGCCGGCCACCATAATCCACGGCAACGCACAAGCCCTTTTCCACAAAATAACTTCGTACAAACACCGTATCTCTCAGTCTCCTATTTTTAATACGTACTTGACACTATATATACCACCAAGTGCCATCCAACAAACCAGACCAAAGTACAGACACTT
>NC_041382.1:30276638-30277620 GCF_002162155.2 Triticum dicoccoides
TATTGACAATCAAAATATGATCTGAACTGTAAGGAGTTAACTGAAAAATGAGTGTTAACTGAAGTTTTTGGTTCTAATTTGAAAACCCAAAATTTCATCAACACATTAATTATAATTTGTTTGTGCAAATACTTCTCTCAGGCAGCCACACACATCTTTCTTCATCCAATTTTTTCCTACAGCATCGTTGAACATCTGAAACTTATCAGCTCAACTTGAGAAAAAAATGGATAGGCAGGGACATTTGTGCTTTTTGCCATCTAATCTAATCTACCTCTGCTTGATTAACTATTGTTTTGGTTTTCACTTTGTGCTAGCCCATTAGATTAGTTGGTAAAGTACATGCTTCATCTTACATTCCCTACCTGTGTGTACATGCATTTGCAGGCTTTCAGGCCCTGACTAATTAACTACATTGCTGATCAGAGACCCTGCTGTTTACTGGGAGGTGGCAATACTACTGTACTAGTGTGCTAGTACTGGTTTTTATTCTTTGGAACCTTCTACTTATGAAGCTCTCTCAAGTAAAGATTTTCAACAAGTAGTACATTTTTGTATGGTGCAAAAGTCCAGCAGCACTAGAACTGAATTGATTGATCTATACATGTTGTAGGAGGAGCTATATCATTTTCTCCATGGGGAAGGAGGAGACGGAGGAAGGAGGAAGGAGGAGAGGTACCTGGGCGGGCGCGGCCGGTCATCGGAGGGGTTGGGGTCAGGGTTGGGGTTGCCGGCGGCGGCGTCGAAGGGATGGCTCGATTGGTCATCGGGGAGGCCTCCTGGGCGCCTCGGTTGGTCGTGGGGAGGCCGGCGGCCGCGGTCGTCGTCCTGCGCCCCGTGCCCGGACTGAGGTAGAGGCGGCGCAGGGAAGGGGCCGATGCCGGGAGGCTGTCGGCGACGGCGAGGTCGCGGAGGCGTCGGCTATGGAGGAGCTGCAGTGGTGGGGGCGCGGGGGCGGCGGCGCACGTAGGGGCGGCGGCGA
>NC_041382.1:30277630-30281380 GCF_002162155.2 Triticum dicoccoides
GTTTGATTATTTTTTATTTTGCTTGTTTCTTACTGTTTGATTTTTAAGTATTTCAACTTTTGGAGTCCTTCAATTATTTTTATTGTGGAAATGAAAAAAATTAGATTTACTGAAGTGTTATTTCTTGATTTCACTAGCCTATTAAAATTTAAAAATCAGATATTAGGGAATTTATGTGAATAGACAGGAATACTAGGTTATATATGAGAAGATTAACCCGTGAGTTGGTACCAGTTGATTGGCTAGGTATGTCCCACTACCTAGTGACACCATTATAAATGCATTAGAGGGTAATGCACGATTTGCCACGACATTCTTTGGTTTTAAATAAATTATATTTTTCTGTTATGGGTTTTTATAGCAATTCACATTTCGTATATACCGCGAAGTTGGTTGAGCGACCACAGACCCCTGTTGCGCTATAGGGTAAGCCATGTAGACTGGTCCTTCATTATTAGGAAAAGGCCTACTAATGGCGCACTGGTTTTGTCTACTAATGGCGCATTACCAGTGCGCCATTAGTAGCACGCCATTAGTATATCTTACTACACGTGCGCCATTAGTATCTGGTATACTAATGGCGCACCAACTAGTGCGCCATTAGTATGTAACAGCATGCGCCATTAGTGTGCCTCCCGGGGGGCCATACGTAAGTATGGCTTTGTCATACTAATGGCGCATTCTCTGTTGATGCGCCATTAGTATCCTTTGGCATACTAATGACGCACCTGGTGGTGATGCGCCATTAGTATGAATATTTGGTTTTTTTTCCTTTTCTGATTTTTGCGCAGGTTACAAAATATATTATTAGACAGAATATAAAATATATTATTAGACAGAATATAGACAGCAGCACACAACAACATCAGATTCATCGAATACAATAGAAGATTAGTCTCCGAATACAATTCATCATATTAGTCTCCGAATTCAAAAGACCGAACAAAGATAAAACATTACTAGTCTCAAGACCGCGAGTATCGAGTTTGTCGGAAGTAATACTAATCCTAACAAGTCCTACTAATCATCATCATACAACTTCTACTCGTTATTCATAACAAGTCATACGATCATCATCTTGATAGTCTTCGAACCAACCCTACTTAATTGTTCTTAGCACATGATCATCAGTATTAGGCAGGACCTAAATACCCTATTTAAGCTAAAATAGCATAAAACAATATAGACCCTGACTCTCCATTATGGAGAATGAAGAACATCCTGTCTCCAATTCTTGTGCTTCGCTTCCTTTTGCTTTCAAGAAGCTCCTTACGACTGTCCATACATTTTTCCCATCCTTTGATTTTCATGTCTCCGCTTCTTTTAGAAATCTCGTATGGACAGTTGAGATTCGTAGGACGACCTAGCTGTATGTTCAAAACATTAACACTACCTTTCAGATACATCATATGAGGCACACAATTCTCTGGGATTATCTGTTGAAAAACATAGTAATAACTTCATAGTTAGCAATGATGTACTAGTTTTAGAAGTATGCAAAAGATGCACGTATGTCGTAATAGTAAAAATCTTACTAGGGTATCTCCATGGTAGTTACCGTAGTTGAACACATGCACTAGTGGCACGTATTTACCATAATGTTGAGGAGTTTGATTGTAGATATTGTAATTCTCAATGTCAGTACAAAATCCGACCTAATGATTTTTCTCCTTGTAAGTTGTCAATTTGGAGCCATCGGTGTAGTGGGTTTTGTCTACCATCTCCCGCACATTCTTTGAACAATAAAAATAAGCTGTCAATGGAAATAAGTTGTCCACTATTTTGAAATAAACAGTATAAATTAGCTAATAACTATGTTTGAGAAACTCACGTAGCGGTAGAACTGGAGGCGTATCAACAAGGACCCAAATGTCCATATTGTCTTGGTTGATGTCAGGATTACCAAGATCCATGGTGATAAGCATACCCTCATCAAAACCATACATCTTGCAAAATGCTTCCCAATTTTTGCAACCAAAATGGGTTACGCTCTCAGAATTATATAGATTTACTTCAAAGTCAACATCGTGATGAGTCCTTAGGTGATTTTTCTTTGTTTCAGAAATTTCATGGTCTTCAAAATCCATCCTCTCCAAGACATAGCGTCTTGCATGGCATGGGATAAGCTATACTTGAATTGTAAAAGATGAAAATTACACGTTGAAATAGTTGAAGTCATGCTTAATTATGAAAATAACACTTGTCGTCATTGTGTACCGTTTCAACTTTGAAGGTCTCCTCGAGCTTAATGTTGAAGCGCCGATCATCGTCCAGGTGAGGCATGTCGCATAGACCTCAATCGTCGTGGCACCAGTCGCACTCCGTCGGGAGACTTTCGTCGTCCGATGATGATGACGACATATCCTGGGACAACTCCCAGAATTGCTTGCCGCCCGAACCACCGGCCTCATCGTTGTGGGCCATGTTTCGCTCTAAATAGGAAAAAAAATTGGTCAAAAAGTTGGTTATTGTCAAGGAACAAGATCATGGTCTCATCATTTAGGGTTTGTCGACACCGAGGCACCCTAAAAGCCTAAGCTTTCATCACTTAGGGTTTGTCGACGCCGAGGCACCCTAAAAGCCTAAGCATACATCATTTAGGTTCTCATCGACACCGAGGCATCCGGGGCAGCCAAGTTAAGTTTTCATCATTTAGGGTTTATCAATGCCGAGGCACCCTAGGTTGGGCCTAATCACTTGGCACTAATCACTTGGCTCTATTGCCACCTATGGTTTAATATAGCAAGAATAAAGGGGCAGTTGATCTTACTTAATTAAGTACTAAGATACCCTGGGCCATGCATTAGTAGCAAGTACCCCATATGTCCGATTTTTAGCAAAGTCATGCTAAAATTCACGGAAAATTTCAGCATGACCTTTGCTGAAAATAGGACATATGGAGTACCCGAATTTGCCAGAACGGAAGTTAATCGACATTCCGGCAAACTCAAGGGCCTCTCGGGGTACCTGCAAAATCATCACGACACGAAGGGCCTCTCAAGGGCCTCAAGCAGCAGCGGCCCTTCACGAGCGAACTCAATGAGTGTGAACCAACAGAGTGTGGGTCACCACAATATGCTTGCAAGTAATTTTTCTGTAACTAAGGCACAATATGCTTGCAAGTAAATCACAATATGCTTGCAAGTAATTTTTCTGTAACAGTCTTGCCCCTATTTGAAGGACAAGCAAATATATACAATGTGTAGCTTTGGCACAATCCTAAGGCACAATCCTCTGACTAATTCATCACTGTAGGCCGGCATGAAACACACTCCTCCAAAAAAGCCTAAAATTCCACTATTATTGCATGTAAAAAGCCTAAAATCCACTAGTATTGCCTCTAAGAAAGCCTTAAAAGTCCACTATTATTGACAATCAAAATATGATCTGAACTGTAAGGAGTTAACTGAAAAATGAGTGTTAACTGAAGTTTTTGGTTCTAATTTGAAAACCCAAAATTTCATCAACACATTAATTATAATTTGTTTGTGCAAATACTTCTCTCAGGCAGCCACACACATCTTTCTTCATCCAATTTTTTCCTACAGCATCGTTGAACATCTGAAACTTATCAGCTCAACTTGAGAAAAAAATGGATAGGCAGGGACATTTGTGCTTTTTGCCATCTAATCTAATCTACCTCTGCTTGATTAACTATTGTTTTGGTTTTCACTTTGTGCTAGCCCATTAGATTAGTTGGTAAAGTACATGCTTCATCTTACATTCCCTACCTGTGTGTACATGCATTTG
>NC_041382.1:30282142-30286662 GCF_002162155.2 Triticum dicoccoides
GGTGGAGCGGGCCGGGGAGGGTGCGGTGGGTCGGCGGCAGCGGTGGAGCGGGGGAGGGTGCGGTGAGTCGTCGGCGGCGGTGGAGCTAGTGGGGGACGGTGCGGGGGGGATCGAGATCGAGATGAAGGGGGATAGCGATCGAGATTTAAAAATATTCATCAAATTTGAAAAAATATTCATGAATTCGAAAAGTGCCCATGAAATTTAAAAATATTCATGAGTTTAAAAATATTCATGAGTTCAAATTTGATATCGTACGCCTTATAGGTCATCAGGTTGTGCTCGGCGCCCTGTGACAAGGCGAATATGAGTTGTTCTTCCGCGGAAGAATCTTCATGTAAAGGGTACGATAGAAGTTTCTGCTTGAACCAACGCGTGAAACATGAGTTGTGCTCTTTACTAGTTTAAACAACGAGTGAAACGCGTGAATCTTGAAGTAAAAAAAATAAATATATATACTAATGGCGCACCGGGTATTAGTGCGCCATTACTAGTTTAAACTAGTAATGGCGCACTGTGAAACGATGCGTCATTAGTAGTTTTGCAAAAAAAAAAATTACAGTAATGGCGCACTGTCTGCTTGGTGCGCTGGCACACTTCGACCTGATGCGCCATTAGTATGTATGGAAAAATGGAAAAAAATAATTTAATACTAGTGGCGCACCCAGTTCCACACTAATGGCGCATCACCAACCGATGCGCCATTAGTATATAGTAGTGGCGCACTGCTTCCATGGTGCGCCATTAGTACCAATCCTATCTATAGCCCTTTTCCTAGTAGTGCTTCTTTCTTTGGGAAGGTGGCATTCAGTTTTTTTCTTTTATTTTCTTCCATATTTTTTGATGTTTTAGTTTCTTGTTCACTTATATATATATTTTAAAAAAAATCAAATTTATTAATACTTTTGAATTTATGGAAAATAAATAAAGTACTATTTTTTAAAAAATAATTGTTTTATTCAAAATTATGTGCATTTTTTAAAAATGCACGGAGATTATTTTCTTATATTTGTGAAAAATTATCAAATTACATCAACACAATTGAAGTCCGGGAATATTTTTGAAATTTTTTGACATTTTAAAAAAAAACTTTGATAATTGTCCCCAATTCTTGATTGAAAGAGACACCAAAGGCCTCTACCCTCCCTCTCTGTCTATCCAAGAGATGGAAGGGTAGAGCTTTTCTTTGGTTTTTTCATCTTTTCGTCAAAGAGTTGAAGTCCATCCGAACCCTCCAATGCAGAAATATGAGGAGAGCAAAGCGCCAATGGCGCGTGAAGCGCATGCGGAAGGGGCACGGAGAAATAAAGAAGTGTGGGGAGAGAAACAGCCAAGCTCATTCCCTTCGCTTCATGGGCCAAAAGTAGTGCTTTGTTTCCTGGCCACAATGAAAATAGATGGCAAGTGCCTAATCGCTACGGCTTCGGTAGGTTGCGTTCCCTTAACCAAGCCACTGCCTATGAGTCGCCAAAAACTCATGAACATTTTTTAAAATCAATGAGTAGTTTTGTACTCATGAAGAATTTCAAAAATTATGAACTTTTCTTAAATTCATGAATGTTCTAAAATTTTATGAATATTTTTTTAGTTCAGATAAAAATATAAATCTTGAATGCTTAATTTATTCTTAAATTGCTTTAATAGAATGTTGGTTTTGGTACTGCTATGTGGAACCACAACCGGAAAACGGGCATACGCCGACGGCCAAAGCTATGCCTACGGCTGCCGTCGGCCTAGTTCGACATATGCCGACAGCCCAGTCCTGGCCGTCGGCTTAAACTGGCCGTCGGGTTACATGGACCTATGCTGACGGCTGCCGTCGGCACAGAACGGCCATCGACCTAGCCGCAGACATGCCGACAGCAGCCGTCGGCATAGATAGGCCGTCGGTATAACTGTGGGCCCGGCGACCCCGCCGGTGACTAGTGGCTAACGCCGTCAAACCTATGCCGATGGTCTGGACGGGCGGCCGTCGGCATATCTCCGCATGCCACGTCACCGATCCGCGGCGAAGGTATGCCGACGGCAGCCGTCGGCATATCTGCCACGTCACCGATCCACGGCATGGCGCCCATTAGAACTCTGCCGTGTCTATGCCGACGGCTTTGCCGTCGGCATAGCTATTTTTTTACATACTTATTTTTCATATGTTTTAATGCTTTTTTTACATACATTTTTTTGCATATGTTTTTATGCTTTTAAAAAAATATGTGTTCATGCTTTTTTATGTATTATATGAATATGTATGTAGTTTGTAATTTTTTCCATAGATTATGAATATATATATATATAGTTTGTATTTTTTTAGCACATTAATAATATGCTGTCATGTTCTTTTGAATATAGGTCCTTAAATTTTATTAAAATCAAAAACAGCTATGCAATAGAAGTTGAGTGGCGGTTGCAAACGCCCGGCACCCATCTCCGGAGTGTGACCCCCTCACGTCCGCGGTGTGCGCCCCTCACGGACGGCGCCGCCGCCGGCATTTGGAGGGCGGAAACAGCCGCATCGGGTCTATACGGAGGGAACGTTGCTCTCAAGTGTTTCTATGGGATGACCTACCACAACTGGGTGGTGTTGTGGCATGTTCGAAGAGGCGGCACGCATCTCCGGGGCGTGGCCCCCCTAACGGACGGCGCCGCCGCCGGCACCTGGAGGGGGAAAACGGACGCATCGGGTCTACACGGAGGGGATGTAGCTGTCGGTTTGGCCCAGATGTTGCTCCTAGGTGTCCCTCTGAGCTGACCTTACACAACCGGGTGGAGAGGTCCACTGTTCAAAACCCGCCCGTGAAAAGTCAAAGGGCTAGATCTCGTGGTCAATCGCTCCAGGGTTAGGCGGGACGGGGGCCCTGAGGGGGTAGCAATGCCACCGGAGCGTCGCACTAGCCTCACATACATGCGGGGTGGTGTGGTGGCATGTCCGAAGAGGAGGCATGCGCCTCCGGGGTTTGGCCCCCCTTACGAACGGCGCCACTGGAGGCACCTGGAGTGGGGAAACGGACGCGTCGGGTCTACACGGAGGGGATCTTGCTGTGGGTCTGGCCCGGTTGTTGCTCCAAAGTGTTCCCATGGGCTGACCTAACACAACCGGGCGGGGAGGTCCGCTGGTCAAAGCCCGTCCGTGCAAAGTCAAAGGGCTAGATCTCGTGGTCAAATGCTACAGGGTTAGGCGGGACGGGGGGCCTGGGGGGGTGTAGCAATGCCACTGGAGCGTTGCACCAGGCCCTCATACATGTGGGGTGGTGTGGTGGCATGTCCGAAGAGGCGGCACGCGTCTCGGGGGCGTGCCCCCCCCTCACGAACGGCGATGACACGGTAGTAGACGTTCTGTGGTAACGATGCGGCGTGAATATTTTTAAATACTCGGAGCGCGATAAAATCATGAGTTTTTTTGCACGATGTGGGAACATGTGCTATAGGAACGATGGTATTTTTTCATAATTTTTGGTTATGGTGAAGTATCCAAGAAAATCCCTCTACGCGGATTGCCCTTCGCGCGTCTACGGCTGTGGCCGGCGGCCTACGGGGGCTAGCATGCCGCCAAATCTTGCGTAGGCAGCCTCTCACAAGTCTGGAAGTGTTGTGGCGGTTGCAAACGCCTAGCACGCGTGTCCGGGGTGTGCCCTCCCTCACGGATGGCGCCGCTGCCGGCACCTGGAGTGGGGAAACGGACGCGTCGGGTCTACACGGAGGGGATCTTGCTGTGGGTATGGCCCGGTTGTTGCTCCAAAGTGTTCCTATGGGCTGACCTAACACAACCGGGTGGGGAGGTCTGCTGGTCAAAGCCCGTCCGTGGAAAGTCAAAGGGCTAGATCCCGTGGTCAAACGCTACAGGGTTAGGCGGGACGGGGGCTCTAGGGGGTAGCAATGTCACCGGAGCGTCGCACCGGGCCCTCATACATGCGTGGTGGTGTGGTGGCATGTCCGAAGAGGCGGCACGCGTCTCCGGGGCGTGGCCCCCCCTCACGGACGGCGATGACAAGGTAGTAGACGTTCTGCGGTAACGATGCGGCGTGAATATTATTAAATACTCGGAGGGCGATAAAATCGTGAGTTTTTTTGCACGACATGGACACATGTGCTATAGGAACGATGGTGTTTTTTCATAATTTTTGGTGATGGAGAAGTATCCGAAAAATTCCCTCTACGTGGATTGCCCTTCGCGCGTCTACGGCTGTGGCCGGCGGCCTACGGGGGCTAGCATGCCGCCAAATCTTGCGTAGGCGGCCTCTCACCAGTCTGGAAGTGTTGTGACGGTTGCAAACACCCGGCACGCGTGTCCGGGGTTTGCCCCCCCCCCTCTCACAGACGGCGCTGCCGCTGGCACCTGGAGGGGGAAAACGAACGCGTCGGGTCTACACGGAGGGGATCTTGCTATGGGTCTGGCCCGGTTGTTGCTCCAAAGTGTTCCTATGGGCTGACCTAACACAATCGGGCGGGGAGGTCCGCTGACCAACCCCGTCCGTGCAAAGTCAAAGGGCTAGATCTCGTGGTCAAACGCTATAGGGTTAGGCGGG
>NC_041382.1:30287034-30287657 GCF_002162155.2 Triticum dicoccoides
TCGCACCGGGCCCTCATACATGCGGGGTGGTGTGGTGGCATGTCCGAAGAGGCGGCACGCGTCTCGGGGGCGTGGCCCCTCCTCACGGACGGCGATGACACGGTAGTAGACGTTCTGCGGTAACGATGCGGCGTGAATATTATTAAACACTCGGAACACGATAAAATCATGAGTTTTTTTGCACGACGTGGGCACATGTGCTATAGGAACGATGGTATTTTTTTCATAATTTTTGGTCATGGAGAAGTATCCGAAAAAATCCCTCTATGCAGATTGCCCTTCGCCCGTCTACGGCTGTGGCCGGCAGCCTACGGGGGCTAGCATGCCGCCAAATCTTGCGTAGGCAGCCTCTCACAAGTCTGCAAGTGTTGTGGCGGTTGCAAAGGCCAGGCACGCATATCCGGGGTGTGCCCCCCATCACGGACTTCGCCGCCGCCGGCACCTGGAGTGGGCAAACGAACGCGTCGGGTCTACACGGAGGGGACCTTCCTGTGGGTCTGGCCCGGTTGTTGCTCCAAAGTGTTCCTATGGGCTGACCTAACACAACTGGGCGGGGAGGTCCGCTGGTCAAAGCCCGTCCGTGCAAAGTCAAAGGGCTAGATCCCGTGGTCAAACGCTATAGG
>NC_041382.1:30287775-30295125 GCF_002162155.2 Triticum dicoccoides
CAATGCCACTGGAGCGTCGCAACGGGCCCTCATACATGCGGGATGGTGTGGTGGCATGTCCGAAGAGGCGGCACGCGTCTCGGGGGTGTGCCCCCCACCCCCTCATGGATGGCGATGACACGATAGTAAACGATCTGCGGTAACGATGCGGCGTGAATATTATTAAATACTCGGAGCGCGATAAAATCATGAGTTTTTTTGCACGACGTGGGCACATGTGCTATAGGAACGATGGTATTTTTTCATAATTTTTGGTGATGGAGAAGTATCCAAAAAAATCCCTCTACGCGGATTGCCCTTCGCGCGTCTACGGCTGTGGCCGGCGGCCTACCGGGGCTAGCATGCCGCCAAATCTTGCATAGGCAGCCTCTCACAAGTCTGGAAGTGTTGTGGCGGTTGCAAACGCCCAACACGCGTGTCCGGGGTGTTCCCCCCTCATGGACGGCGCCGCCGCCGGCACCTGGAGTGGGGAAACGGACGCGTCGGGTCTACACGGAGGGGATCTTGCGGTGGGTCTGGCCCGGTTGTTGCTCCAAAGTGTTCCTATGGGCTGACCTAACACAACCGGGTGGGGACGTCCGCTGGTCAAAGCCCGTCCGTGGAAAGTCAAAGGGCTAGATCCCGTGGTCAAACGCTACAGGTTAGGCGGGACGGGGGCCCTGGGAGGGTGTAGCAATGCCACTGGAGCATCACACCGGGCCCTCATACATGCGGGGTGGTGTCGTGGCATGTCCGAAGAGGCGGCACGCGTCTCCGGGCATGGCCCCCCTCACGGACGGCGATGACACGGTAGTAGACGTTCTGCGGTAACGATGCGGCGTGAATATTGTTAAATACTCGGAGCGCGATAAAATCATGAGTTTTTTTTTTGCACGGCGTGGGCACATGTGCTATAGGAATGATGATGTTTTTTCATAATTTTTGGTGATGTAGAAGTATCCGAAAAATTCCCTCTACGCGGATTGCCCTTCGCGCGTCTACGGCTGTGGCCGGCGGCCTACGGGGGCTAGCATGCCGCCACATCTTGCGTAGGTGGCCTCTCACAAGTCTGGAAGTGTTGTGACGGTTGCAAACGCTCGGCACGCATGCCCGGGGTGTGCCCCCCCTATCGCGGACGGCGCCGCCGCCGGCACCTGGAGGGGGGAAACAGACGCGTCGGGTCTACACGGAGGGGATCTTGCTGTGGGTCTAGCCCGGTTGTTGCTCCAAATTGTTCCTATGGGCTGACCTAACACAACCGGGCGGGGAGGTCCGCTGGTCAAATCTCGTCTGTGCAAAGTCAAAGGGTTAGATCCCGTGGTCAAATGCTACAGGGTTAGGCGGGACGGGGGCCCTGGGGGGGGGGGTAGCAATGCCATCGGAGCATCACACCGGGCCCTCATACATGCGGGGTGGTGTGGTGGCATGTCCTAAGAGGCGGCACGCGTCTCCGGGGCGTGGCCCCCCCTCACGGACGGCGATGACATAGTAGTAGACGTTCTGCGGTAACGATGCGTTGTGAATATTATTAAATACTCGGAGCGCGATAAAATCATGAGTTTTTTGCACGACGTGGGCACATGTGCTATAGGAACGATGGTATTTTTTCATAATTTTTGGTGATGGAGAAGTATTCAAAAAATTCCCTCTACGCGGATTGGCCCTTCGCGCGTCTACGGCTGTGGCCGGCGGCCTACGGGGGCTAGCATGCCGCCAAATCTTGCGTAGGCGGCCTCTCACAAGTCTGGAAGTGTTTTGACGATTGCAAACGCCCGGCACGCGTGTCCGGGGTGTGCCCCCCCCCCTCACGGACGGCGCCGCCGCCGGCACCTGGAGGGGGAAACGGACACGTCGGGTCTACACAGAGGGGATCTTGCTGTGGGTCTGGCCCGATTGTTGCTCCAAAGTGTTCCTATGGGCTGACCTAACACAACCGGGCGGGGAGGTCCGCTGGTCAAAGCCCGTTCGTGCAAAGTCAAAGGGCTAGATCCCGTGGTCAAACGCTACAGGGTTAGGCGGGACGGGGGCCCTGGGGGTAGCAATGCCACCGGAGCGTCGCACCGGGCCCTCATACATGCGCGGTGGTGTGGTGGCATGTCCGAAGAGGCGGCACGCGTCTCCGGGGCGTGGCCCTCCCTCACGGATGGCGATGACATGGTAGTAGACGTTCTGCGGCAACGATGCGGCATGAATATTATTAAATACTTGGAGCGCGATAAAATCATGAGTTTTTTTTTGCACGATGTGGGCACATGTGCTATAGGAACGATGGTATTTTTTCATAATTTTTGGTGATGGAGAAGTATCCGAAAAATTCCCTCTACGCGGATTGCCCTTCGCGTGTCTACGGCTGTGGCCGGCGGCCTACGGGGGCTAGCATGCCGCCAAATCTTGCGTAGGCGGCCTCTCACAAGTCTGGAAGTGTTGTGACGGTTGCAAACGCCCGGCACGCGTGTCCGGGGTGTGCCCCCTCCTCTCGCAGACGGCGTCGCCGCCGGCACCTGGAGGGGGGAAACGGACGCGTCGGGTCTACACGGAGGGGATCTTGCTGTGGGTCTGGCCCGGTTGTTGCTCCAAAGTGTTCCTATGGGCTGACCTAACACAACCTGGCGGGGAGGTCTGCTGGTCAAAGCCCGTCCGTGCAAAGTTAAAGGGCTAGATCCCGTGGTCAAATGCTACAGGGTTAGGCGGGACGGGGGCCCTGGGGGTAGCAATGCCACCGAAGCGTCGCACCGGGCCCTCATACATGCGTGGTGGTGTGGTGGCATGTCCGAAGAGGCGGCACGCGTCTCCGGGGCGTGGCCCCCCCTCACGGACGGCGATGACAAGGTAGTAGACGTTCTGCGGTAACGATGTGGCGTGAATATTATTAAATACTCGGAGGGCCATAAAATCATGAGTTTTTTTGCACGACGTGGACACATGTGCTATAGGAACGATGGTATTTTTTCATAATTTTTGGTGATGGAGAAGTATCCGAAAAATTCCCTCTACGCGGATTGCCCTTCGCGCGTCTACGGATGTGGCCGGCGGCCTACGGGGGCTAGCATGCCGCCAAATCTTGCGTAGGCGGCCTCTCACAAGTCTGGAAGTGTTGTGACGGTTGCAAACACCCGTCATGCGTGTCCGGGGTGTGCCCCCCCCTCACGGATGGCGCTGCCGCCGGCACCTGGAGGGGGGAAACGAACGCGTCAGGTCTACACGGAGGAGATCTTGCTATGGGTCTGGCCCGGTTGTTGCTCCAAAGTGTTCCTATGGGCTGACCTAACACAACCGGGCGGGGAGGTCCGCTGACCAACCCCGTCCGTGGAAAGTCAAAGGGCTAGATCTCGTGGTCAAACGCTATAGGGTTAGGCGGGACGGGGGCCCTGGGGGTAGCAATGCCACCGGAGCGTCGCACCGGGCCCTCATACATGCGCGGTGGTGTGGTGGCATGTCCGAAGAGGCGGCACGCGTCTCCGGGGCGTGGCCCCCTCTCACGGATGGCGATGACACGGTAGTAGATGTTCTGCGGTAACGATGCGGCGTGAATATTATTAAATACTTGGAGCGCGATAAAATCATGAGTTTTTTTTGCACGATGTGGGCACATGTGCTATAGGAACGATGCTATTTTTTCATAATTTTTGGTGATGGAGAAGTATCCGAAAAATTCCCTCTACGCGGATTGCCCTTCGCATGTCTACGGCTGTGGCCGGCGGCCTACGGGGGCTAGCATGCCGCCAAATCTTGCGTAGGCAGCCTCTCACAAGTCTGGAAGTGTTGTGGCGGTTGCAAAGGCCCGGCACGCATATCCGAGGTGTGCCCCCCATCACGGACTTCGCCGCCGCCGGCACCTTGAGTGGGCAAACGGACGCGTCGGGTCTACACGGAGGGGATCTTGCTGTGGGTCTGGCCCGGTTGTTGCTCCAAAGTGTTCCTATGGGCTGACCTAACACAACCGGACGGGAAGGTCCGCTGGTCAAAGCCCGTCCGTGCAAAGTCAAAGGGCTAGATCCCGTGGTCAAACGCTATAGGGTTATGCAGGACGGGGGCCCTGGGGGGTAGCAATGCCACTGGAGCGTCGCACCGGGCCCTCATACATGCGGGGTGGTGTGGTGGCATGTCCAAAGAGGTGGCACGCGTCTCGGGGGTGTGCCCCCCCCTCACGGACGGCGATGACACGGTAGTAAACGATCTGCTGTAACGATGCGGCGTGAATATTATTAAATACTCGGAGCGCGATAAAATCATGAGTTTTTTTGCACGACGTGGGCACATGTGCTATAGGAACGATGGTATTTTTTCATAATTTTTGGTGATGGAGAAGTATTCAAAAAAAATCCCTCTACGCGGATTGCCCTTCGCGCGTCTACGGCTGTGGCCGGCGGCCTATGGGGGCTAGCATGCCGCCAAATCTTGCGTAGGCAGCCTCTCAGAAGTATGGAAGTGTTGTGGCATTTGCAAACGCCCAACACGCGTGTCCGGGGTGTTCCCCTCTCATGGACGGCGCCGCCGCCGGCACCTGGAGTGGGGAAACGGACGCGTCGGGTCTACACGGAGGGGATCTTGCGGTGGGTCTGGCCCGGTTGTTGCTCCAAAGTGTTCCTATGGGCTGACGTAACACAACCGGGTGGGGACGTCCGCTGGTCAAAGCCCGTCCGTGGAAAGTCAAAGGGCTAGATCCCGTGGTCAAACGCTACAGGTTAGGCGGGACGGGGGCCCTGGGAGGGTGTAGCAATGCCACTGGAGCATCACACCGGGCCCTCATACATGCGGGGGGGTGTCGTGGCATGTCCGAAGAGGCGGCACGCGTCTCCGGGCATGTCCCCCCCTCATGGACGGCGATGACACGGTAGTAGACGTTCTGCGGTAACGATGCGGCGTGAATATTGTTAAATACTCGGAGCGCGATAAAATCATGAGTTTTTTTTTGCATGGCGTAGGCACATGTGCTATAGGAACAATGGTGTTTTTTCATAATTTTTGGTGATGTAGAAGTATCCCAAAAATTCCCTCTACGCGGATTGCCCTTCACGCGTCTACGGCTGTGGCCGGCGGCCTACGGGGGCTAGCATGCCGCCAAATCTTGCGTAGGTGGCCTCTCACAAGTCTGGAAGTGTTGTGACGGTTGCAAACACTCGACACGCGTGTCCGGGGTGGGCCCCCGCATCGCGTATGGCGCCGCCGCCGGCACCTGGAGGGGGGAAACAGACGCGTCGGGTCTACACGGAGGGGATCTTGCTTTGGGTCTAGCCCGGTTGTTGCTCCAAATTGTTCCTATGGGCTGACCTAACACAACCGGGCGGGGAGGTCTGCTGGTCAAAGCTCGTCTGTGCAAAGTCAAAGGGCTAGATCCCGTGGTCAAACGCTACAGGGTTAGGCGGGACGGGGGCCCTGGCGGGGTAGCAATGCCACAGGAGCATCGCACCGGGCCCTCATACATGCGGGGTGGTGTGGTGGCATGTCCTAAGAGGCGGCACGCGTCTCCGGGGCGTGGCCCCCCCTCACGGACGGCGATGACATAGTAGTAGACGTTCTGCGGTAACGATGCGGCGTGAATATTATTAAATAATCGGAGCGCGATAAAATCATAGTTTTTTTGCACGACATGGGCACATGTGCTATAGGAACGATGGTATTTTTTCTTAATTTTTGGTGATGGAGAAGTATCCGAAAAATTCCCTCTACGCGGATTGGCCCTTCGCGCGTCTACGGCTGTGGCCGGCGGCCTCCGGGGGCTAGTGTGCCGCCAAATCTTGCGTAGGCAGCCTCTCACAAGTCTGGAAGTGTTTTGATGGTTGCAAACGCCTGGCACGCGTGTCCGGGGTGTGCCCCCCCCTCACGGACGGCGCCGCCGCCGACACCTGGAGGGGGGAAACAGACGCGTCGGGTCTACACGGAGGGGATCTTGCTGTGGGTCTGGCCCGGTTGTTGCTCCAAATTGTTCCTATGGGCTGACCTAACACAACCGGGTGGGGAGGTCCGCTGGTCAAAGCCCGTCCGTGCAAAGTCAAAGGGCTAGATCCCGTGGTCAAACGCTACAGGGTTAGGCGGGACGGGGGCCCTGGGGGTAGCAATGCCACCGGAGCGTCGCACCGGGCCCTCATACATGCGCGGTGGTGTGGTGGCATGTCCGAAGAGGCGGCACGCGTCTCCGGGGCGTGGCCCCCTCTCACGGATGGCGATGACACGGTAGTAGATGTTCTGCGGTAACGATGCGGCGTGAATATTATTAAATACTTGGAGCGCGATAAAATCATGAGTTTTTTTTGCACGATGTGGGCACATGTGCTATAGGAACGATGCTATTTTTTCATAATTTTTGGTGATGGAGAAGTATCCGAAAAATTCCCTCTACGCGGATTGCCCTTCGCGTGTCTACGGCTGTGGCCGGCGGCCTACGGGGGCTAGCATGCCGCCAAATCTTGCGTAGGCGGCCTCTCACAAGTCTGGAAGTGTTGTGACGGTCGCAAACGCCCGGCACGCGTGTCCGGGGTGTGCCCCCCCTCGCGGACGGCGTCGCCGCCGGCACCTGGAGGGGGAAACGGACGCGTCGGGTCTACACGGAGGGGATCTTGCTGTGGGTCTGGCCCGGTTGTTGCTCCAAAGTGTTCCTATGGGCTGACCTAACACAACCTGGCGGGGAGGTCTGCTGGTCAAAGCCCGTCCGTGCAAAGTTAAAGGGCTAGATCCCGTGGTCAAATGCTACAGGGTTAGGCGGGACGGGGGCCCTGGGGGTAGCAATGCCACCGGAGCGTCGCACCGGGCCCTCATACATGCGTGGTAGTGTGGTGGCATGTCCGAAGAGGCGGCACACGTCTCCGGGGCGTGGCCCCCCCTCACGGACGGCGATGACAAGGTAGTAGACGTTCTGCGGTAACGATGCGGCATGAATATTATTAAATACTCGGAGGGTGATAAAATCATGAGTTTTTTTGCACGACGTGGACACATGTGCTATAGGAACGATGGTATTTTTTCATAATTTTCGGTGATGGAGAAGTATCCGAAAAATTCCCTCTACGCGGATTGCCCTTCGCGCGTCTACGGATGTGGCCGGCGGCCTACGGGGGCTAGCATGCCGCCAAATCTTGCGTAGGCGGCCTCTCACAAGTCTGGAAGTGTTGTGACGGTTGCAAACACCCGGCATGCGTGTCCGGGGTGTGCCCCCCCCCTCACGGATGGCGCTGCCGCCGGCACCTGAAGGGGGGAAACGAACGCGTCAGGTCTACACGGAGGGGATCTTGCTATGGGTCTGGCCCGGTTGTTGCTCCAAAGTGTTCCTATGGGCTGACCTAACACAACCGGGCGGGGAGGTCCGCTGACCAACCCCGTCCGTGGAAAATCAAAGGGCTAGATCTCGTGGTCAAACGCTATAGGGTTAGGCGG
>NC_041382.1:30295700-30298265 GCF_002162155.2 Triticum dicoccoides
GGGGGGGGGGTAGCAATGCCACTGGAGCGTCGCACCGGGACCTCATACATGCGGGGTGGTGTGGTAGCATGTCCGAAGAGGCGGCACGCGTCTCGGGGGCGTGGCCCCTCCTCACGGACGGCGATGACACGGTAGTAGACGTTCTGCGGTAACGATGCGGCGTGAATATTATTAAACACTCGGAACACGATAAAATCATGAGTTTTTTTGCACGACGTGGGCACATGTGCTATAGGAACGATGGTATTTTTTTCATAATTTTTGGTCATGGAGAAGTATCCGAAAAAATCCCTCTATGCAGATTGCCCTTCGCGCGTCTACGGCTGTGGCCGGCAGCCTACGGGGGCTAGCATGCCGCTAAATCTTGCGTAGGCAGCCTCTCACAAGTCTGGAAGTGTTGTGGCGATTGCAAAGGCCCGGCACGCATATCCGAGGTGTGCCCCCCATCACGGACTTCGCCGCCGCCGGCACCTGGAGTGGGCAAACGGACGCGTCGGGTCTACACGGAGGGGATCTTGCTATGGGTCTGGCCCGGTTGTTGCTCCAAAGTGTTCGTATGCGCTGACCTAACACAACCGGGCGGGGAGGTCCGCTGGTCAAAGCTCGCCTGTGCAAAGTCAAAGGGCTAGATCCCGTGGTCAAACGCTACAGGGTTAGGCGGGACGGGGGCCCTGGGGGGGGGGGGTAGCAATGCCATCGGAGCATCGCACCGGGCCCTCATACATGCGGGGTGGTGTGGTGGCATGTCCTAAGAGGCGGAACGCGTCTCCGAGGCGTGGCCCCTCCTCACGGACGGCGATGACATAGTAGTAGACGTTCTGCGGTAACGATGCGGCGTGAATATTATTAAATACTCGGAGCGCGATAAAATTATGAGTTTTTTTGCACGACGTGGGCACATGTGCTATAGGAATGATGGTATTTTTTCATAATTTTTGGTGATGGAGAAGTATCCGAAAAATTCCCTCTACGCGGATTGGCCCTTCGTGCGTCTACGGCTGTGGCCGGCGGCCTACGGGGGCTAGCATGCCGCCAAATCTTGCGTAGGCGGCCTCTCACAAGTCTGGAAGTGTTTTGACGATTGCAAACGCCCGGCACGTGTGTCCGGGGTGTGCCCCCCCCCCTCACGGACGGCGCCGCCGCCGGCACCTGGAGGGGGGAAACGGATGCATCGGGTCTACACGGAGGGGATCTTGCTGTGGGTCTGGCCCGGTTGTTGCTCCAAAGTGTTCCTATGGGCTGACCGAACACAACCGGGCGGGGAGGTCCGCTGGTCAAAGCCCGTTCGTGCAAAGTCAAAGGGCTAGATCCCGTGGTCAAACGCTACAGGGTTAGGCGGGACGGGGGCCCTGGGTGTAGCAATGCCACCGGAGCGTCGCACCGGGCCTCATACATGCGCGGTGGTGTGGTGGCACGTCCGAAGAGGCGGCACGCGTCTCTGGGGCGTGGCCCCCCCCTCACGGATGGCGATGACACGGTAGTAGATGTTCTGCGGTAACGATGCGGCATGAATATTATTAAATACTTGGAGCGCGATAAAATCATGAGTTTTTTTGCACGATGTGGGCACATGTGCTATAGGAACGATGGTATTTTTTCATAATTTTTGGTGATGGAGAAGTATCCGAAAAATTCCCTCTACGCGGATTGCCCTTCGCGTGTCTGCGGCTGTGGCCGGCGGCCTACGGGGGCTAGCATGCCGCCAAATCTTGCGTAGGCGGCCTCTCACAAGTCTGGAAGTGTTGCGACGGTTGCAAACGCCTGGCACGCGTGTCCGGGGTGTGCCCCCCTCGCGGACGGCGTCGCCGCTGGCACCTGGAGGGGGGAAACGGACGCGTCGGGTCTACACGGAGGGGATCTTGCTGTGGGTCTGGCCCGGTTGTTGCTCCAAAGTGTTCCTATGGGCTGACCTAACACAACCTGGCAGGGAGGTCTGCTGGTCAAAGCCCGTCCATGCAAAGTCAAAGGGCTAGATCCCGTGGTCAAATGCTACAGGGTTAGGCGGGACGGGGGCCCTGGGGGTAGCAATGCCACCGGAGCATCGCACCGGGCCCTCATACATGCGGGGTGGTGTGGTGGCATGTCCGAAGAGGCGGCACGCGTCTCCGGGGCGTGCCCCCCCCCCTCACGGACGGCGAGTCGGCGGCCATGCGCTCCCAGACCCGCGACCAGGCCACGGCCTCGGCAGACGAAGCTACTCGAGTTCGGCGCCTCCCCTCCCCTCTGTGTGGTTCCGGGAGAGGAGAGGGCCGAGCGGTTAAAAAAACATTAAAAATCCATATGAAATAATAATACATAAAAAACATAAAAAAGAACAAAATACAACTATAAAAAACATTAAAAAATCTATATGAAATAAAAAACATAAAGAAGGAAAAAAATGAACTACTAAAAATATTTAAAAAAATGAAAAATATGAACTACTAATAACATTTAAAAAATAAAAAATATAACTATGCCGACGGCAAAGCCGTCGGCATAGCTGCGGCCATAGGGGACGTGTCACGGGGATCGGTGACGTAGCTGCGGCCATAGTTTACCTTATCCCCTCACGTCGACCCTCAT
>NC_041382.1:30299225-30311005 GCF_002162155.2 Triticum dicoccoides
GGCCCTCCCTGCGTGGACGCCGCCCCGGCCGGCCCACGGCCTAGCCTGGCCGCCCCCCTGCTGGTCCGACCGGCCGGCCCCTCCGGCGACCGCCCCCTGCCGCTCCGGTGGTCGTCCCCTGCCCCGACCGGCCGCCCCCTGCTCCGGTGGTCGCCCCCTCATCCGTAGGTAAGATTTTTTTTTACCTTTTTTGTGTAGTAATGTTGTATATGAATGCATATATATATATGTATATTAATAGATGATTAGATAGATGAATGAAATGAAAGAGAGTATAAATCTGAAAAAAATTAAGTGCACAATGTGAGATAGATAGATGAGATGAATGGATATTTGTGTAGTTTTACTATGTTTTTAGATACATACTCAATATTATAGATATATGTATTGTGAAGATGAGATGAGAGGGAAGAGTAATTTTTTGTGAAGATAGATAGCGAAAGTTAAAATTTGGATATGATGAGTGGTTACTTCATCAAGTTGGTCTTGCTAAAACAAGTTTGTGATATGATGTGATGTGTGATGATGCTTTATATGTGATGTGATGACCTAATTTTTTTCATTTGGTGGAATTTAGAGGATTTCTGGTGTTGCCTCCGGTGGAGTGATCATTGACGTTGGAGCTCTTGGTCTTTGATTGTCCCTTCACTGATCGACTACATCATCTACATCCGAGGGTGAGCTACAAATCCACCACCTCATACATTCTTTTAATCATGTCACTAGATTAAATTTTCACATCAAGTCGCGTAACCTAGGTCTCCCGTCCGAAAGGGTTGCATCGATAAATATGCATTCAATTGCATATTTATCACCACAACTCTTTCGGATTGTCCAACGCTTTCCACGGACAGCCCGAGCATGTGTAGATTGGGTACGTTGTTCATGCTCTACCCCGTTCCGAGAAAGGAGTTCGGTGGCACCTCCCTATTGTTCACCGGATGCACATTCTCTCGGCATTTTGCTGAGACGTGTATTTGGAGAACAGCGGGGAGGTGCTGCCGGAATTTTGTCTCGGAGTGGGGTAGAGCATGGACAACGTACTCAATCTACACATTCTCGGGTGGGATTAGGACCCATCTTTACCTATTAGAGATGTAGGTGGACTAAATGTCGTTTCTCGTCAACCTTGTAAAAAATAAAATATTGATGTGAGTAATTTAAATGAATCCTTAATTTTGTTGTGTGGCTTCCAATAAAGCAGAGATGGCAGATAATCAGTTGATGTATAGTGGGTTTTTCCGTCGGAATCAAGTAACAACAGAGTGGGTCGAGAAAACTGATGTGTTTTTGAAAGAGATATTCTGTAGTCCAATGAGGATGGTGCCAGAATGCCCGTGTGTCAGATGTAAGAGACGTATCCGCAGAGATAAGAGTGAGATGACTAGGCACCTTCGCACGCATGGATTTATGCCCAACTTTAATATGCCGATAAACTTTGCCCAGCAGGACCGTGGTAGAGAGGATGTGATACGACAACGCGTCGCTGGTTATGAGGATGATGGGGTTAGAGACATGCTAGATGATGTCTTTGCTGCACAGCCGACACCTCCATCACATTAAGCGAATGAACCGGAGGAACCGGAGGAAACCGCAAAGGCCTTCCTGGAAATCTTGGCCTCGTCAAAGAAACCTCTCTATGAGGGTGCCAAGCTGTTTGTGCTGGATGCCATCTCGCAACTGATGGCAGTCAAGGCTGAGTATGGCTGTAGCCGAGGTTGCTTCGAAGCATTTCTGGGAGTATGGGCTAATAGCCTGCCTGAGGGCCATGAACTGCCGAAAACCATGTACGCTACGAAGAAAATCATGAAGGCGCTCTCCATGGACTATGAGAAAATACATGTTTGTCCAAAGAATTGCCTTTTGTTTAGGCATGAGTATGCGGATGACAAGTACTGTAGGAAGTGCGGTTCCTCTCGGTATATTGAGGTGGTCGATAAGCATGGTCAGAAGTAGCAGCTAAAAATCCCTGTGAAGGTTCTTCGGTATCTTGATTTTATAAAAAGACTGCAGCGCCTTTTCATCACCGAGGAGTCTGCCAAAATGATGAAGTGGCACAAGGAAGGGAAAAGGTACAATCCAAAAAAAATTGTGCATCCATCAGGAGGTGAAGCATGGAAGTCATTCGATATAGAGTACCCGGAGGAAGCAGCCGAGGCTGGGAATGTCAGAATTGCTATAACAGGTGATGGGTTCAATCCATATGGTATGTCGTCTAATCCATACAGCTGTTGGCGCGTATTTGTTATTCCGCTCAATCTCCCTCCCGGCGCCATAATGCAATGCAAGACCATGTTCCTGTCGCTTATAATTCCGGGGCCTGAATATCTGGGGAAGAATTTGAGTGTGTTTATGCAGCCGTTGGTGGATGATTTGCACCATTCTTGGTACTTCCCGAGGTTGACATACGACCGACATCTGCAGAAAAATTTCTTGATGAAAGTTTGGCTACAATATTGCATGCATGACTTTCCCGGTTATGCCCTGTTCTGCGGATGGTGTACAAGTGGAAAGATGCCTTGCCCAGTGTGCATGCAGGCCTTAATTTTCATTTGGCTGAAGAAGGGTGGCAAGTATGTTGCATTTGACCTGCATCGACAGTTCCTCCCTCCAAACCATCCTAATAGGGAAGACAAGAAGAACTTCACAAAAGGCAAAGTTGTCCATGAAGTAAACGAGATTCCAACGTTTTCTGGTGCGGATGTGCTTGCTCAGCTGAAAGCTCTTAAGCCTGCCGGTGAAGGGAAAGGCAAAGGTAAAGGCAAAGGCAAAGGCAAAGGCAAAGCCACAGGCGAAGACGAGGGCGAGGGCAAAGGAAAAGGTAAAGGGAAAAAATTGAAGGATATGGTGAGACGCACAACTGGACTCACATTACCCCCTTCACGCAGCTTCCCTATTTTAAGGACCTCAAACTTCCATACAACATAGACGTGATGCACACCGAAAAGAATGTCGCAGAGTCCCTTTTTCACACGATCCTCAACATTCCTGATAAGACAAAGGATAATGTTAATGCTAGAGTTGATCAATAGAATATTTATGATAGACCACGTCTACACATGCAGCCTCCCACTGGCAGTCGAAAATCTTGGTTCAAGCCAGATGCTGACTTCGTACTTAAAAAGGATCATAAGATGGAGGCATTCAAGTGGCTGAAACACATCGTGAAGTTCACTGATGGTTATGCGTCGAATATAAGTAAGGGGGTCAATCTTTCAACGGGCAGAGTGACCGGGCTCAAGAGTCATGACTATCGTGTATGGATTGAGCGGATTATGCCGGTGATGGTTCGGGGCTATGTTCCCGAGCGTGTCTGGCGTGTGCTTACGGAGTTAAGCCATTTCTTCCGCACGCTTTGTGCTAAAGAAGTATGTCCTGAGAAGATAAAAGAAATGCATAAGAAGGCGCCGGAGTTGATATGCAAGCTAGAGAAGATCTTCCCGCCAGGCTTCTTTACTCCGATGAAACATCTCATTTTGCACCTCCCGGACGAGGTATTGTTGGGGGGGCCTGTGCAGAATCGTTGGCAGTACGGCCCTGAGAGACAGAACAAGCATCTGAGACAGAAATGTGGAAACAAAGCTAAGATTGAAGCTTCCATAGCTGAGGCAGTTATCCTAGAGGAGGTGGCAGACCTCAGGACAACCTACTATCCGGACCATGTTCCCACGTTGCACAATAAGGTGTCTCGATACAATACAGAAGAACCCAAGTATAAACCAAAGTTGCCTCTATTCATCGGGCAAGGTGGTAGGGCTGGATGCTCGAAACCTTATCTCATGCCACGAGATGAGTGGGAGGATGTCATGTTCTATATCTTGCACAACATCAAGGAAGTTGAGGATGAGTGGATGAGGTAATACCTTTGCACCATTCTTTTAGTCAATTCGTTATGTTCACTTTGCCTAGTTCTTATACCGATGTTCTTATTGTAGTCGATTCGTTGAAGAAGAATGGACGGGAATGCTGCCTCCTACTGAAGCGGAGGCACTTGCTCTTCTCCGAAAGGGTGCTGATGGAAGGAAAAATTTCGTTGCGTGGTTCATGGAGAAAGTAATTTTTCACACTTCCCTATTACCTATTTCAATTAAACTCATGCACCCTATAATTTCAATTAAACTCATGCACCCTATAATTTCAATTAAACTTGTAGGGAAATGATCCGACCAAATCAATGGATGAAAAATTGAGATGGATTTCCATGGGTTTTGACCCTGTCGTCATGACATGCCAAAAGTATGATGTGAATGGGTATCGCTTCCATACAGAGGAGCACCAGAACAGTCGGCCTGATCCCAAAACCATAAATACTGGAGTCTTCACTGAAGGAGATAATAAAGTAGATTACTACGGAAGGGTAGGAAAAATATACGAGCTTACATTCAAACGTGGCCGCGAACACCTAAGTCTCACTGTGTTCAAATGCCGATGGTTCGACCCCAAAAAGGCTCTGAGACATACGCCTTCTGTTGGTTTAGTTGAAGTTAAACCATCAACCGTCTATGCCGGAGCTGATCTCTTTATCGCCGCTACCCAGGCCACACAAGTATATTATCTGCCTTACCCATGCCAGAAAGAGTACCTAAAGGGTTGGGAAGTTGTGTTCAAGGTGTCGCCGCATGGTAAGCTACCGGACCCGAACGATGATGATTACTACAACATAAACCCCATGACATACGAGGGAGTGTTCTATCAAGAGGAACATGATGACGTGGTCTGAAACAACGAGGATGATAACTTGGGTTATGTTGACCTGGACCCAAACGACGACGACGCACAGATTGATGGTGAGGCAGTTGTGAATCAAAGAGACATGATTATGCTTGAAAAGTTAAATGAAGACGCTGACGATGAGGAAGAGCCTCCACCTCCGTCAGACAACAAAGATGATATGTGCGATAGTGATGATGAGACCGGTCCACAAATAGATTACAATAGTGATGATTCATATGGGTTCTAGAAAATGTAAGTTCTTTTAATGATCATTACAATAGTATGCTTAATGTGCTCTTCTGGTATTAATGTTTTTCCTGTATGCTTGTTTAATTGATATCCTTACTAATTGTTTATTCTCTTCTCAATGCAGGTTTGCTAATCATGGGCAAGTCCAGCGGCGCCAGTTTCCTCAGTAAATTCAAAGGACTTACTCGGAGTGGACGAGCCCACAAGGTTCCCTCCCGACTACGCGAGGATGACACCTCACAGGGAGGTGGAGGGGTCGGGGGAGGAGACCCTAGAGGAGGAGGCGGTGGGGGAGAGCCCCTAGAGGAGGAGGAGGTGGGGGGAGAGGCAGCCGGGGCAAAAAACTCCGGGCCGTGTCCGAAATAGGAGGGTCTTCTTCGATGCCCTCCTATACAGAGGCACCTTCTGAGTCTGAGGAGGAGGAGTATGTTCCTGATGGCGAGGAGGAGGAGGGTGAGGAGGAGGAGGGCGTGGAGGAGGAGGGCGAGGAGGAGGGTGAGGAGGAGGGCGAGGAGGGTGGAGGGGATGTTGATCCCGAGTTGTGGGGTGACTTGCCACCGGGTGCTCCGCAGGGGTGGCTGCGTGGTAATGCCGGACTACCTACACCACCTTCTATCGAGGAGCACAAGTGGCTCATTGAACCTGTGGGGACAGAGTAAGTGCCTCTCGATCATATTTTCAACACATGACAACATTTTCTTATTGTACACATGGAAATCATTTGATTCTTTTGCAGAAACTGGATCCTTCGCGGAAAGGGCCATAAACCGAACGGTCTTATCACTGTCCTATTGAAGGAGTTTTGGCCTGGCCTATTCTGCCCGCGGCCAGACAGGGACCCGCAGCTGCGGGTTTTGGCCACGAGCTGGGCCCACTACGAGGCTTGCAGCAACGCGGAGTACGGGACGGCCGCTAAGGCCGTGATCACCAAATTTTGGGTAAGTTCTCTTCTGAATCACTTGTCTTCAGTTTCGTTCATAGTTTATCGTTGAATCACTCAACTCATTCCTTGTTTGCTTCTGGTTTATGCATGATTGCAGCAACTCTATAGAGTTCTTGACGAGCACAAGGCCAGAGCCGACGTGGTCTTGCTTGCGGCTGCGAAGAAGAAAGCTCATCAGTTGCAGTACGAGGTGCGCTGGGTTGCCGTCTCGCAGTACTACCACATCTACCTGCAACAAAAGATGACCAAAACTCAAGCGCAGAGGCAACGACTTACCTTGAACAGGGAGCAGTTCATGATGGTAACTATTACTAACTTATGATTGTTTCAAGCAGTCAACTATATGTTTCGTGCTCACATGTCATGATTCCAAAATTTGCATAGGTTATTCATCGTTGGTTCTATGGAAGGCATGACGGATGGGCAAGTTTGGTGGACAGGTGGCTCGGCGACGATGCAGAGTTTGCTGCCAAGAGCATCAAGGACCGGGCTAACCGTGGAAAAGACGGGACACACGGCCAAGGAAACAGGAACCACTGGGGCTTCAATGCCATGAAGGTATATCTATATGCATGATGCATTTTTGTTCTTCTTTACCGTCATGTTCTTATGTATGGCTAACTTCTGTTTGATGTTGCAGGAGGACAAGTTGAAGAGGCCGCTCTCAGAGATTGAGTCGTGGAAGCTGGCCCGCGAGCGGAGTCATCCCAAGGAGGGCGAGATCCAGTACTATGGCAAGACCGAGGAGCACCTGGAGTCTTACACTCAGCACTATCAGAAGTTGCATCCAGATGTTCCTGTTCCTGAGGTCGCCCAGTCTCAGATCGATGACACGGCGGTGGTGGCCATCCAGGGGAAGTCACATGGCCGGTATCCGTGTTTTGATGGCTTGATAACTCCTTCGATCTTGTACACACGGCTTCGGTCTACCAACCCGAGCCAGTTAGAGAGTACGGGGCGTTCACAGACTACCTTAGCCCGCCAGCATGCTGTAAGTACTTCCCCTTTATCTTTTTCTCTCTAGCATTCTCAGTTCATTTTCAGCATTGCTCACTTAGAAACAACCTAAATTATGTAGGCATATAAGGCCTTTGTTGAGCATAGGAATCTCGAGGTGCGAGAGTACTTGCAACGAGTGAAGGAAAATGATGATTACAACCGTTAGATGATGGCGGTTAGTTTTGCCCTCTTAAAACCAAGCTAAATTTTTGCACTTTCTTTCCTTCTAACCTTCTAGTTTGCTTGTTTAACTAACATCCAGGCTATGTTGGCGTCTTGGAGTAACCGCACGGATCCACCACAAATGGGACCCCCACCACCACCTGCGGGAGAACCCCCACACGTGCCCACGTTCGATGAATGGGTGGCACTAGGCAGTGATGGTCCGGTTAGTACATTTGCCTAACTACTGGCAAACTAGTTCTCGTTCATTCAACACTATCATATCATATTTACCGTTAGAATCTTTTCTGAAACATGTAGGGGACCGCTGGCTCGACTACTGCTCCGTCGACCCCAGTCACTCCGATCTGGTAGAGTGATGGTGGTCGCGGTGGTGGTTTTGGCGGAGGTGGTCTTGGTGGTGGTGGTTTTGGCGGAGGTGGTCTTGCTGGTGGTTTTGGCGGAGGTGGTCTTGCTTGATGTCGATGATGATTCCGTGCATGTGGCCGTCGTGCCATGCCTTTCATGTTGCTACTTTTATGATGTTCCATGTCTTGCACTACGTTTATGCTCATGAACTTCCGCCGGTGATGATCTTTAGATGATGATGATGAACTTGACTATGTTTAGATGATGATGATGAACTTGAGTATGTTTAGATGATGAACTGTCATATTTCTGCATAATTCCATATTATTCTGCTTTGAAATGCTGTCAAATGAATTGAAAAAGAGAAAACAGGGAAAATAAAAAAAATAAAAAAATAACTATGCCTACGGCAAAGCCGTCGGCATATATAAGCCGAGGAGTTACCAGGGCTTGCCACGTGGCAGATCTATGCCTACGGCAATGTTGTCGGCATAGATTTTCATCTATGCCGACGGCTTTGCCATAGGCATAGCACTGCCACCAGGAGCACCACGGGACGCCACGTGGTAGAGGTACGCCGACGGCTAGGCCATCGGCATAGATTTCTACCTATGCCGACGGCCAAGCTGTCGGCGTACCTTTGCCACGTGGCATCCCATGACTCGTCAGCGCTTTTGACGGCGCCGTCCGTTGCCGTCAGACGGAAAAACACTGCCGACGGCTAAACTACGCCGACGGCTGACCCCGGCTGTCGGCGTAGGTCCCTATGCCGACGGCTATACTACGCCGACGGTCTGACAAGACTACGCTGACGATATCTACGCCGACGGGTCTATGCCGACGGCAGCCATAGGCATAGATCTATGCCGACGGCAAATGACCTATGCCGACGGCCCCTGGCCGTAGGCATAGACCGCGAGTCCGGTAGTGAACACATGACCTGTCCAGACCCTTATAGATGGGTTCCACTTCAAGGAAAAACTCTCGAGCTTTTTCTATGCCTCTATTCCTAGTTTGCTTAGTTTTGTAAGGATTTCATGTCGTCCAAACAAGAAACCATGTGAGTGAATGACTTGGTAATCTCTCTGTTATTCTGGTTTAATCTAAGGCCTCAGCCAGGTAAATTTCTGAAATCTCAAAAGCACAATTGACTTTGCCTATCATAGGCTTTTAGTTTGTTTGTTTTCTGCATGAATTTTTTTGTCCATGTATGTCCTTTGATACTTTTTTTTAATTGACGTCCTTTTTGTTACTTCAGTGATGATAAAATATCAATTTCAAGATTTGGGCTGGACATGAGGGCGCCGGTCAGGCTGAGCATTTAGCGCCGGTATGAGGGGTCTATCTAGATCCTTTTTTTACCGGGTCGTCGCCCTGGACGTATAGGGAGGGTTTGGGAGCCTGGCTGTAGATGCTCTAAGAGCATGTCCAACAGCCGCGCCAAAAGGCGCGCGGGCGGTAAACTTGGTTTTTAGCGCGCGGGGGATGGTTTCCCGCGCTCCAGCGGTGGCTGGAAACAAGCACGCGCGGGAAAGGGCGGCAGCTCACGCGCTACTTTTGACGCGCCACTTCTGGTGCGCCTATAAATTGCGGCGCTCGTCAAGCGCCTATCCACAGTGCCACGCGCGCCTCGTAGCCTCTTCGCCGCTCCAGCGCCTCCACCGCTTCCTCTCCTCGCCGCTCCAGCGCCCCGCCACCGCCGCGCCACCATGCCGCCGCGCCGCCGAGGAGCGTCGGGCTACCGCGGCGTCCACCAGCGCCCCAATGGCTGGTACTCTGCCGAGATTCGGTCCAGCGACGTCCGGCTTGGCCTCGGTACGTTCTAGACATTGTACGAGGCCGCACGCGCCTACGACGCGGCCGCGTGGCGCCTGGACAGGCCACGCCAGCAGATGAACTTCCAGGATGTCCACACGCGCCAGCAGGCGCAGGACAGCGCCCCTCCGCCTCGTCTTATCACGGACCAGGAACGTGCGGAGCATGCTCGGCGGCAGCGCCGCCTCTTCGTCGCAGAGGAGGACGAGCGGGCCATGGCGAAGTGGCGCCGGCGCCACCCGGAGGACGTCGCCAATGAGGAAGCCTTCTGGGCAAGGCGCCGCGAGGAGCAGACGGCAAAGCGCCCCGTGAGTGGTTGGATAGATGTCAGCGGAAGGCCCTGGTGTTATCGCAGTGCGAAATCGCTGAAAATGGTGGGCAGACGATCTTTTCGTCTGATGACGACCATTGGGAGGACATGTGACTCGATACCTCAGACCAGACCAGCGAGGATGACGACGACGATGATGATGATGATAACGACTGGGAGTAGGCTGTAGTTGCACTATGTAGTTGCACTATCTAGTATTTTTTTATTATGTCGTTGCACAGTAGTTTTTTAATATATCTATGCTATGGAACTATGTAAAATATCTATGTATCGTTCTTATGTATGAATTTTATTTATAGTTTTTATATAAAAAGATGTACGCAATGTTTAGCGCGCGCTACATTTTAGCGCGGCCGCTGGAGCTACGCGTGCGCACTCAATTTTAGGGCGGCTGCTGGAGCCAGCACTGCCGGCCGTGCCAAACCAGGCAAAGGGCGCGCGGCAAATGAGTTTTTAGCGCGCGGCGCGTTGCGCGGCCGTTGGAGATGCTATATAGAAAGCATATCTAGTACACCCTCTCTTTTCTGTTTGTGAAAATATCTAGTACATCCTTTCTGCGCATATGCACAACTAAGCCAGGCTGGATTCATCAGTTGACTGCCAAAGATATCAGTGGAAATATGGAAACAAAATAGTTGGATGAATTTTGAATTAGGAAATTGGAACCCTTAGGAGAATCGGTGTGTATATGATCCCCGCAAAAAAATATAAATAAATGTTGAGCATCTTAGTATGTTTACCAAGATCATCAAATATTGAAAGAGTAGGGATGTGAGCATTAGTTTTTCATGTTTGGGGTCTACATAGTTAAGTAGGAGTCAGAATATTTGAGGCCCGTTTAAGAAGCCCGTCTGGGTTTCATCGGCGGCGGCGGATCCTCCTAGGCCGTTGCCATTGGCTCGCTTCTGCACTCCACCCATAATCTTTTACCGAGTAGTGTAGGTCACCTGGACAAGCATGCTCTGAGATTCTACCACCAGGATCTCCTGAGCCCGGAGGGTTAAGATAAGCCGCAACACCTGGGATATTGTCTCCGACGCTGCTACCAGCGTGTCCTGAGGACAGCAGATCATGACCAGCCGCAACACCCACTCCTTGAATACTCTTTCTCCGAAAATTCTTCCCCCACTCTTGGTTTGAGGATTCTGCAGCAGAGGACTCTGCAGGTGTAGCAAGACAAGTAACGGTAAGTTGGTGACAGTAGCTTCCTGAAGCCAAACATGTTGCGTGATGCAAAGCAAGGAATAGCACTTTAAGCAAGCAATCTGATTAATCATCATGTGATTCTTTCTAACATACAACAGCTACTACGCAGAAAATGTAACTGACGCATTTCTAAAGTCGTTGCGGCTGCTATAATCAGTTGGAGCTATGAACAACTGAGAACCAACAGCAAGTAAGCCTACTTCTTGTCAGGACAGACCTTGCGAGTGAAGGCCGGTTTCCACAGCTTCGGCGATAGGCCAAGGTTCAGCTTCAACTTCATCTTCCACTTTGGATTCAAATCCAGAGGGGAACATTCTTGAGAGCTCGGATGCGGTCCCATATCTCCCGGGGAGGTCAGGTTTACGCGAGAAGAAGCGGTCGAGCTCGGATTTGGTTGGTCTTGACATTGCGCACCACCCGCCGTGAGGGAGGGCGGAGGAGACGGTCTACCAAGGACTGAGTGCTTTCTTTTGTGTGTACTACTACTAGCAGAGAGCTCGCGGAGTTAAAGCGTGAAATGACAGGTCAGTAGATGCTGGGTGGTACAGTATCAATTTAATACCTTTGCTTCTGAAGTGTGTATAGCATGTATAATAAGGGGACGTAAGCTGGCAGTAAGGATTTAAATACTGTATTATTGCTTAGTTGGAAGAGAGAGAATAGGAGAGAGAAGGAAAGCAAAGCGGGCTGAGCTCCAAGAACATTTGTGAGAGTGGAAGGTGGGCCATATGTTGACAAAGTAGTACTTTCTTATAGCCAATTATTATACGTGTTAGCTATTACATTGGCCGTGAATGGCATGGCAACATGTTATAGCCGGCAGCTGGCTCTATTATTAACCATGCTCGTACAACCACCTTCTGACGGTCTTCGAAATTAGTGCATGCTTTCGACTAACTAGTTAGATTGCTCTCATCCTCAACTTTAATGTTCTCCTTTTTCCTTTTTTGTTTTCCTACTTTCGCACATCAACCACCGCCCGCACCCCCCCCC
>NC_041382.1:30311015-30311512 GCF_002162155.2 Triticum dicoccoides
CGTAGGCGTTGCACTGTGTCTCGTGCATTTTTTTGTCGCTCCAATCGGCGGGCCGGAAGGAAAAAATACAAATAAGAAAACAACGCGAAAACAAGAAAACGACATATCTCATATTTTGGAATGGAGGAAGTAGATGTGATATAGTGAGATCCTTTTTAGAACGAAAACTGTAGCAAAAGTTTGCTGCATCTGGCAGAAGACCTAAATTAGCATGTAAAAGTTGGTATTTGATGCGGGCGGTTGCAACTGCTTCATATCGAGAGCGCTTGGTGAAGAATATCTGATCGGATTCCGACGATTCCTCCCCGGCCGTCCGAATATTGTCACCGTATTTTCTCTAAACACCAACAGGGAGGGTTCCCCGGCTCCATCCATTGCATAGAAGCCCGAAACACAAAACGGGGTCCGTTACATAATTCCACACAAAACAAACCAAAATACAGAAAGGAACAGGCTCCTGGTGGTTGTTATAAGAGGACCAGCCACAACTAAACACA
>NC_041382.1:30311522-30313665 GCF_002162155.2 Triticum dicoccoides
AAAAAAAAAGTTCAAAATTTGTAAGAAAGGTTTGAAAAAAGTGGAATATAGTGTTCAAATCTTGACGCTGGACTATGTTCTGACATAATCTCCTCTTCCTAAAAAATGGTAGCAACTATGGGCTGGAGTGGTACGAGCCTGCGATGACCAGTACACATGGTTCAGAGTTTGGATTCGTAGGCGTTGCACTGTGTCTCGTGCATTTTTTTGTCGCTCCAATCGGCGGGCCGGAAGGAAAAAATACAAATAAGAAAACAACGCGAAAACAAGAAAACGACATATCTCATATTTTGGAATGGAGGAAGTAGATGTGATATAGTGAGATCCTTTTTAGAACGAAAACTGTAGCAAAAGTTTGCTGCATCTGGCAGAAGACCTAAATTAGCATGTAAAAGTTGGTATTTGATGCGGGCGGTTGCAACTGCTTCATATCGAGAGCGCTTGGTGAAGAATATCTGATCGGATTCCGACGATTCCTCCCCGGCCGTCCGAATATTGTCAGCGTATTTTCTCTAAACACCAACAGGGAGGGTTCCCCGGCTCCATCCATTGCATAGAAGCCCGAAACACAAAACGGGGTCCGTTACATAATTCCACACAAAACAAACCAAAATACAGAAAGGAACAGGCTCCTGGTGGTTGTTATAAGAGGACCAGCCACAACTAAACACAGAGCTAACAGACTGAAACCTGGACTACATGCTAGGACCTAGGAATAACTAAAAGACAGGCAAACATTTTTTCAGAAAGCACAAAATACGTAGTGCATCTCGCAGCAAAGAGCAAATAGGAGAGTGCAGCATCTTTCTGCCTAGGCTTTCTTATAAGGAAACCAACTGTGGAGTTGGGTCGAGCCAGCGAACAGCAGCTATTCAGAATAGATGTAGGGCTTGCTAAGCTTCCGCCGTCGAGCTCGATTTGCGATGAGTGCTCGCTGTCAGCAACATGTTCTTTCACCCCCACTCCAGGAGCGCTGTACTTCCCAGCAGCATCTGCAGATGTAGCCACTAGTAGAAAACGGAGCTTTAAAACCGGTTCGTAAGGGTCTTTAGTGCCGGTTTCATAACCGGCACTAATTGGTGGGCACTAAAGCCCCCCCTCCCCCCGCGTGGCGTGAGCTCGCGCCCTAGTATGGGGGACCTTTAGTACCGGTTGGTGTTACCAACCGGTACTAAATGTTTTTTTTGAAAATTTTGGAAATTTTTTTGATTATTTTTTTTCAATTTTTAATTTTTCTGAATTATTTGGTGATTTAGTCTCTAATCACCTCTCTTAACTGCTCAAGTGTGGATCACTCATTCCAAATCATCTAACTTCCCGACCGGTCACCTATCCCTCTCACTACTCCAGCCCGAGCACGCTTAACTTTCGGGTTCTATTCTCCTTCATTTCCAAGTCTGCACTTGTTGTTTTTCTGACAATAGTAAGATGCCAATCCTATTAACCCTCAGGAGTTTAGCTTGAGCATAAAGTCACACATTTCACTGTTTGAATTTAAAACTATTATTCTAAAAAACAGTAATTATTTAGTAACACTAATATTTCTTGAATAAGTTTGACCATAGTTTGACCACAGTTTGACCAGATTTGACCAAAATTCAAAAAATTGAAATAATTATTTAATAACACTAATATTCTTGAATAATTATGTAGTAACATTAATACTTCTTGAATTAGTAGTTTGACCAGATTTAACAAAAAAAAATTTAAAAAACTTAAATTTGATAATATCTTTTTTTTCCTTTTGGAATTTGAGGATTCTAGAAAATTGCAAACAGGCCGTAGGCGGTCTCCATCGGATGCGGATTTTCGTGCTGAATTTTTTGATATATTATACGTTTTTTTCCGACATCGTATGCAAAAGTTATAGCCGTTTTACATTTTCCCTACACTTTTTGCAAAACATGTCCAAATTTAAGTTTTCAAATTTTCTTAACTAGTAGATGTAGTAATATAACTACCTCTCGAAGGATTTTATTTTTTGAAGTTTTTATCATTTTCATTTGATTTTTTCTGAACTGAAATGGCGACACGGGGGGTAGAGTTTGAAAGTTGTCCTATAGTACCAGTTTGTGTCACAAACCGGTACTATAGGCCAGACCTCTTTAGTACCGGTTCGTGACACAAACCGATACTAAAGGTT
>NC_041382.1:30313675-30319710 GCF_002162155.2 Triticum dicoccoides
CCAGTTTGTGTCACAAACCGGTACTATAGGCCAGACCCCTTTAGTACCGGTTCGTGACACAAACCGATACTAAAGGTTAGCCCTTTAGTACCGGTTCGTGCCATGAACCGGTACTAAAGGTGATCGTGGGGCCCCAGCCTGACGCGAGGCTGCCATCACCCCTTTAGTACCGGTTCGTGGCAACACGAACCGGCATTAATACATAGTCGTTCGACCCGGCACTAATGGTACCATTAGTGCCGGCTCAAATTCAAACCGGCACTAATGTGCTTCACGTTTGATCCTTTTTCTACTAGTGTGCCAGAACCTATCTGTCCGCTCCTGCATATGATGTTCTTTTAAAAATATGATGTTTGAAGAGCGATCGCCATCTCCTGAGCATTCCTAAGGTCAGCGACCAGATCTTGGTCAAGGAAAACCAAACAACTCAATTAAAGATCATGGCATTCCTGTGTTTCCACAAAGCCCGGAGCACAGCAGCTACAGCAGTATTCAGAGCGTCAAGTATTTTACCAGCAACCCAAAGGGAAGTAACTGACTCTACTAAAACTCCAATTTGCATAGAGAATAAGCAACTGATTTGCTTCCATACAAGTCTAGCTACCAAACAGTCACACAACAGGTGCTGTACACTCTCAGGTTCAGAAAAGAAAAACAAATCAATGGACTTGTTCAAATTTCTCTTCAGCAGGTTATCCCTAGTCATAATTTTAATATAAGAAAGAAGCCAGAGATAAAATGTGGATCCTTGGAGGAACTATTATTTTCCAAACAGAAGGAATAAAGACAGGTGATACTCCTATCTGCCTCCCCTTAATGAAAGCGTTTTGTTGGATACTAAACAATTTATGAGCATACTTGCTGACTCTAAGGTAGCCCCAAAATAATTCTTGCATCCTCGAGAACCACTTCCATATTGCTCCAATGAAAGACGAAGGTAGCGGTTTCAGGGGCCCAACGGTCGACTAGTGCATTGATCAGACTGGGATCCTTCAAAAATCCGTCCACCATTCGAGCCAGCGATATAAGTTGACCAGCCGTCCAGCTGTTGAAGAATTGTTACAATAAGGCATCAGTCCACTGCCAAAAATAAATAAATAAATAAATATGTGTGTGTGTGTGTGAGAGAGAGAGAGAGAGAGGGAGAGAGAGAAATAAGCGTGCGACATTCTGTTAGAGCATACCTGTCTAGCGTATAATGGTTGATCGATAAACGGACAAGTGGCGCTGCTGATCGGAGTACCAGATGTTCCTGACAGTGCACGTCCTGCGGGTACAAGATGTATAGTTGTGATGCACAGAAGGAATACAAGTATCGTGTACATAGAACGCCTAAATTTTGTTGGCAAAATGGCCATCAAAGATGCAGCCCAACAAGATCAACTACCCCGTGATACTTTTGAAATGCAGACCTTGATCTGTCTTGAGGGCTGCGGCCCATCCAAGTATGGCAATTAACCAAGCACAGTGTTTATCATATGGGTTACTCCTTTTATGATGAGACGAGCAGACCTTACGGTGTATACAAGTATTCCAGGTTAAGAAAACTGTGTTAGTAACATTGCCGAACTAAATGTGATTGTCTTTAAATTTCGCCTGCTACCAGCTGCATAAAAGTCCATTTCTCCGGTGTCTTATACTTCTGTGAAATTATTTTTTCCTTCTTTCCTGTTACACTACGAGCAAAATACAAGCTGGGGTGTGAGATAGGGAATTTCGAGGCTAAGGAACCAACCTTCCGGAACTTAGACAACTCTTGTTGAATAGTATGTCACATCATCATGCTATTTTTTGGCAGGCAGGAAATTCATGTCGATACTAGCAAGCGGTTACCTGATTCTTTTGTACACACTGGGCGTCGCGTTCACGGTCCTCTTCAGAAAATTTATTTGCAAGAACACGGTTGTTCTTTCTTTGATTAAGAAATTTCTCAAGCATGGATCACTATCAGACGTACACTCCAGAAATAATCAAGCAGGGGTCACTATTAGACGTGCACCAAGGGTACTTCCTTGGGTCCTATCACTTTTATACAATCTGGCCGGTCAATCAGATGTGCGCATCATTTTTATACCATGTAGCCGGCCACCATAATCCACGGCAACGCACAAGCCCTTTTCCATAACCACCTTCGCTCAAGCACCGTATCTCTCAGTCTCCTATTTCTAACACATACATGACACTATATATGCCACCAAGTACCATCCAACAAACCAGACCAAAGTACAGAGACTTGCCATCCTAGGTTTCATCTACCTCTTCAGTACTGTCATTGCAGTTCGGTGCCTAACCGAAGATGGCCATCCACAAGGCTTTGCTTCTTGCAATCCTTGGTTGCATCTGCCTCGGTGGTACTGTCATTTCAGCTCGTGAGCTGAACGATGACTTGTCGATGGTGGCGAAGCATGAGAATTGGATGGTTCAGTATGGCCGTGTGTTACAAGGCGCGCCGGTTCGAGGTTTTCAAAGCCAACGTCGAATTCATTGAAACACTCAATGCCCAGAATCACAAGTTCTGGCTCGGCGTCAACCAGTTCGCTGATATCACCAATGATGAGTTCAGGACAACCAACACAAACAAGGGGTTGAAATCAAACTCCATGCGAGTTCTTTCTACAGGATTCAAGTATGAGAATTTGAGTTTTGATGCTCTTCCAACAACGATGGACTGGAGGGCTAAGGGGGCTGTCACCCCTATCAAGGATCAAGGCCAGTGTGGTAAGTACACAAAAAATGTGTTGCACTGCATATATGTTTTAAAATTTTATTGGATAACACTATAACAACACAATTATTTCTAGGCTGCTGTTGGGCATTTTCTGCCGTTGCCGCGACAGAGGGCATTGTAAAAGTGAAAACCGGCAAGTTAATCTCACTGTCAGAGCAAGAGTTGGTTGACTGTGATGTTCATGGTGAAGTTCAAGGCTGCGAGGGAGGACTCATGCATGGATGATGCAGCCGACGGCAAGTGCAAGGCTGGATCCAACAGTGCTGCAACCATCACCGGCTTTGAGGATGTTCCTATCAATAACGAGGGTTCCCTTATGAAGGCGGTGGCAAACCAACCAGTGTCTATAGTTGTGGACAGAGGCGACATGACATTCCAATTCTACTCTGGCGGGGTCATGACCGGCTCCTGCGGTACTGACTTGGACCATGGAATTGCAGCCATTGGATATGGAAAGACTAGTGATGGCACAAGTTATTGGTTGATGAAGAATTCATGGGGCACAACTTGGGGCGAGAATGGGTACTTGAGAATGGAGAAGGACATTGCAGACAAGAAGGGAATGTGTGGTCTTGCCATGGAGCCTTCATACCCCACCAAATAGGAAGATCACCAAATGCCACCTAATCATACATATGCGCAATTCTCTAATAATTAATGTCCCCATGTCCTGTGTATAGTTCATATGTGTCTGTAAGTTGTGTATGATGATGTATCTTATGTCCATACATTGTTATACTTTGTAAATTAATACCGTGTGTGGTATATTATACAATATGTGAAACTTTGATAATGTTGATATATATTCATGAAGCTTTCAAATGTCCAAAACATTTGACTATGTTAAGAGTAAACTCTAAAGGGAATTTTCGTATATATGATTTTTATATCGGGTCTTTGGGTATTTATAGGAATGTAATGTCTTAACTGAAAATTGGAGGCATCCTACAGGTGATTTGTATTAATAGAGAATACTACATGCACTGTTTTAAAAGATTCAATCCATTGCAACAAGATTATGAGGAAATTCCAACTTCCCAAAATGGCCTAACGCATGACACCTTATGATAAGGTGATAGGCTATGACAAAGGAGACGCGATTATGTTATCATAAATATGCATACTATGATGTTTATTGAGATCATAGGTTAATCTTTTATGTGTCTTTCCATGTATCTGATCAACTGAGACATTTATGGGTTCTTGTTTTATATACATTTAGGCATTCAGTTTCAACTTTCCGCACGGAATCAAGCTTACAGAATTCCAAGTTCCGCAACAATCAAAATATGTATCCAAAGCAATTTTAGGATGAACAGAAAATCATCTTCTTGCATTAATTAATTATAGGAAAGTATTTTATCATGTGGAACAGTAAGAATATCCGTGGACATAATAAAGTGAAAATTGCTATGAAGTTTTATAGTCTCCATATGATTTGTTTGAATTGATTCTATAACATGTAAATAGTTTTTTCGCATGTTGTTAGTACACTAAAAATTGCACATCCTTCTACATGGTGATAAGATAGCACTTTACTTACAAAAGTAAAATGAAATTCTCTCTAAAAGAATTGTACCACTGGAATCACTGCCTACTTGCTTATCTTGAAGTAAGGTATGCATTGGTATGACTTCTAGTTGACATATATTCCGCAATGAAGTTGGCAATATGTTTATCTGAGCTTCCTCCTTCCTATGTTGCATCCTTGGCCTTTTGCATCCACTTTGCCGATTTTGTTTTGTACTCATCCTTCTATCCTTGTCCCCTTCTGTACTCACACGCCCATGCCCCACGCTCTCTCCGCATACTTTGCTATGGTGGGTTGGTCTGCCCAAAGTGGGATTCCCACAAGAGGAACACCACTAACAACTGCCTCCAAGGTCGAGTTCCACCCACAGTGGGCAACAAAGCGACCTACATGTATATTCGTGAATTTAAATCTGAACAGTTGTCCTTATTTTAGTACTTTGTAAAACCTTTTTATATTCTTGTACATAAAAATAAAACAAATGTATTTTGTGTTACCATATCAATAGCCTTGTGTGACAAAACCTCAAGTTGGGGGTAGCACTCAACAATTGATCCATTATTCACACATCTCACCTTGAGTTCTACAGATAACTTGTGTGACTTGTTGGATCTGACAACCCCAAAAAAGGGTTGGGCAAAATTGCATAGTCCATTGTGATTCTCATCCAACTGGGTTGTGTCATAGTTAGAGACGGTCCCATAGGATACAAGCACAATACAGGAAATGCGGTGCTTCTCTACCCAATCCATATACGTTGCATCACCACTGAACAAGTTGAAACCATAAGACTTGTTGGATGATAGGTTGGGCCTATCATCTTAGCTCTCCATGTTAACTCCATGTACTCTGCCTCCTGCTCGGTTGGCAAATTTTGAAAGATCAAATTTCATCTAAAACCGACGAGAAAGAATCAAGTATAGATATGTCATACTCAGAGGAGCGTATTTGTTCGTTCCTACCCATATGAATCGATTCACATGATCAATCTGATGTGACATAATTAATAGTGGAGGGTAGAACACATGTATGTAATGGTTGTGCAGGTACTTGTAGCACATGAGGCCCTTATGCCGCCTCAGACAGTTTAAACTGAATTGCAGTTTGCACCCTCCTTACGATTAGAAATGTGGAACAAAAGATGATAGAGTAGTTGACAATGTCCTCCTTACGCCCTGTCATGTGTCAAACCATGTGTCTACAACGCTAGTGTGGCGCATTACTCCTCTTAAATAAAGAAATAAAATATACAATGTTAATTGAAAAAAAGCAATATGTGGTTTCTTGTTATGATATGTATCACTGATGAATGCAGTAAAAATTCACATTTGTAGTTCATTTGTCACGTTTTCCAGTCCGGTGATTCCTGGTTTGCTGAAACATTCCAGTGACCTCGAGTTGCACAACGCTACATATGAAGTTTGACTAAAAAGGAAAAAATACCCAATGGAACTTTGGTCTAGGCGCATCCAGATTGAAAAAATACATTTTAAAAATAGCAAAAGAGAATACCAAATAATTCTGTGTGACGAACATGCTCTAGTGTTTTACTCATGTGTAAAGTTTCGAGAAGAAATGACGTGGTCTTCTTGTATGAAAAAAAACAAAATCAAATTTACATAAAAGGTGTGACGAACATGCTCTAGTGTTATACTCATGTGTAAAGTTTTGAGAAGAAACGACATGGTCTTCTTGTGTGAAAAAAAACAAAATTAAATTTCCATAAAAGGTACTATTCAAGAGTACATGGAGTTCGACAACAGAAGCAATTGTCAC
>NC_041382.1:30319912-30320259 GCF_002162155.2 Triticum dicoccoides
ACGTGCATCAAGGAGGTGATAGGTGGGGAGGAGTACAAGAAGGATGTTTCTAAGTGGATGCAGGAAGGAGAGCGCTCTGATAAGAATATTGCAGATTTTGCAGTGAAGAATTTATCGAACTAAGACAATTTTTAGTCTAGAAAGATCTTCCCAAGTTCCTTAGCCTACACTGAATGTTCGAGTCCTTTGTTCTTAAATCGATCTGTATAATGAAATCAAGTGGTAGCTGAAAACTAGTACTTGTGAAATAGAGTTACTTTTGTTGTAAAATCAAGCAGTTGCTAGAAACTACTTGTTGGAGATAGGAAGGAGCAAAATGAGATCATCTGATTCAGTATAGCAATGCT
>NC_041382.1:30320269-30443259 GCF_002162155.2 Triticum dicoccoides
TGGGATCCAGACTTTTGAAGCCTGAATTTGGGATTTTCTCACGTGTACCTAGCAGAGCATATATGAACATAAAAAATAAGCTCATTTTGGTTTAGAGAATCATGCAGGTCATTCATATGTTGCTAGCAGACGTCAAAGGATTCATATGCAAAGTAATGGATCCTCAATACCAAAAATATTTTACATTGCACATCGGTACGCTTCTTCTTTGCTTATGTCAAGAATCAGTGCAATGTAAAATTATAAATCAAGGAAATTTTCTAACAAAATGATAAAAGGTATAAGAGTACCACAGGTAACAATATTTTTTTAATAACTGATGTAGTCTAATAATATTGATAAGCTCAATCAAACATGCAGGGAAGGCCAAAAATGAAATGGTACCGGTGTTTCAAGCTATATTGGCCAAAGATATTTAACCATGAAGTTCAAAGACATGTATAATCAAAACAATGCATGCCTAAAGACCATTGTTCTGATGATAATTGATCTGCATGATGATTAGGAGGACATGATCCACAAAATACATATAAAACATGCTGCCGCAATCAAAAAGTTTTAAGGAGCATATACTATGGGAAACTGATGACACAGGTAAAGCGGCAAGCAAGCTATCGTTAGTCCATAGTATTTCTGACTCTCACCAAACATCGGACCACGAATTTAACATAAAATCTGCAACGTAATACCACCAAAGTCAGGTGCCAAAAGAAGCAGATACCAAAAAAACTCCATTGCCCCACACAGGCCCGAGCCCATGGGGGTGCAACCTGTGCGCCGGCACAGGGCCCCCAGTTTTTAGGGGCCTCAGATTTTGTATGCACGGCTAGGCAAAGTCCAATTGGCTGGGTCTTTTATCCTTTGTACACGAGCCTCCTTCCGTCTTTCCTCTGGGTGAAACAGGCCCTGATTGGGACGTGCGCCTCATCCAGCGATCGATCTGCCTTCTCTCCAAAAAAGCGATCGATCTGCCTAAGAAAAATAAAATCCAGCGATCCATTGAGACGAACAAAGCCAATCTATTGATTTTCTCCTCCGGCGGCCGAGTTAAGCTAAATTGCAGGTTATATCCATTCTTCGCTCTCCTCCTTACATCAGGAGAGCAGGACCACGAACGGCAGCGAGGCAGGGAGGACATGAAGGAATGGAAGGTTCAAGCCATCTTCCGATCTCCAATTTCTTAAGCATCATCGCTTTGATAACCGGCGATCACGTGAGGCCTTGATTGTGAGTTGCAATTTACGTCCGCTATTTAGTTCTGCAAAATTCTTCTAGCTATTTATTTTTTTCATCTATTAGGTGTCTCGTATTGCAAGATCCAAGTCATGTCTTTGATTAGAAAACATGAATCTGGTTACCAAAAGCGTAGAAAGAAACAAAAAAAATCAAAGATTTAGTGAGGTAAGGCCCATTTTCGAGTTTGGCACAGGGCCTCGGATTTTGCCGGCTCGGCCCTGGCCCCACAGATATTAAGCTATGTTGCGAACCTCCACCATTGTGAAAGGGTCCTCAAAGGAGTAATCAGTTCCTTTCTTGAAGCTCCAGGGCTTGCCTCCTTCAGGACATGTGCTCCCGAGAAGCAACATTTGGCAGGATCTACTGGCCATCTTGTTAGAAGCTTTCTCCAATTTAGAAGTCGCCTCATCCATCGAGAATGACGTGAAGCTCGGGTTAGCCATGGAGATGGACGCAGTCCTCAGTGCCCTCGCACTCTAGAAGGACTTGAGGAAGGCAACCTCCCCGAGCTCCCCTCAGAATTCTCTGTAAGAGAACACCTTGATGCACGACTTGATGCATTCAGTGGGCTTGGCCAGCTTCCAAAAGTTGAGGTTCAGCCTGGCACTGTCAGCTTCATAATCACATTTTTCGGACTGCAGGAAAAAAGCACTTCAATCACTCACAGTTCAGCTTCAATGAATCATGCTGAGTATATAATACCAATACATGCCATGCAAATTAATACTCCCTCCGTTGCATAATTCTTGTCATGATTGGGGGTTTAGTTCAAATTTGAACTAAAACCATGACAAAAATTATGAAACAGAGGGAGTACCACGTAGTGCTTCATGTTAATTGAAAAGCGGCAGATATTGTGCAGTGAAACAAACATCATAACATGCATACATAAATGTTGGTTCTAATATATGGGAGAGATATGACATGCCAATGCTTTCCATGCATGAAGCTAGACGGAGTACCAACAACAACTAAGGCGGGCCTCATGATTACAGTTCATGCATAACAATTACGAAGTGAGGCAACACATTCGAGCCACAGTGTAGCTCCCCTAACACGTGCAAAATTTACCAAATACATTCTTCAAGAAGAATTTTCATGACACCTTCTTTGTAATTAGTTAATCAGACATAACTGGCTGATAAAATGCGGCATAGAAACACAGCAACAATATGATATTATGGCATGCAACACAGACCTCCAACAAACTGGTGGCAGCAATGTGCAACCCAGTTTCATACCAAATGTCACAACTTACTGAAATTAACATGCAATCCGAGCATTATCATTTGGTACTCTATTCTCCATGGCTAAGAATAAATAGAAGCCTGACCAGAACTTTGTAGTAATTAGTGAGTCGGACATGACTAATTGCAGATGTAGTCTAGTAGCAATGCATTAAGCTGGCATTATGGTAATACCACGCAATTCACCAGCAAACTGTAGGCAGAAATAGGAATGTGCAAGGTAATTATATATAAGTTTCATGAGTCTGAAACAAGCACTGCATGCCACTTGCAACATTCGCAGCAGAAATACAGGTCCTGAAGGGGGAGAATGCCTTCCTAAAGTTGGTGTAGTTGAGTAGAGAAAACCTGATTGCTGATAATAAATGGAACGCTTGGCATTTAAATTACAACTGATTAAAGATGTAACATATCATTTATGTTTGATTAAATAAACATAGGAATCACATTTCACAAGAAAAGAAACCAGAAGCACTCTGATGATCATTGACTGGATAGAGCAATGCAAATCAATGATCATTACTTTCACACATGAAATTAATTAGCAGAAAGTAACAACTACCAGTAGCCAACTACCAAGTAAGAAGTAACACGCATGAAAGATCAGAAATTGATATGATGTATGCACTATGCAGTCTCTCATGTTTGTTATTCGCATATAACAAGTTGTAGAGTATCTCCAAAGATCTCATTCAACTATGCATGTGCTTGCTACCATTGTCGATCGCAACTAAAACATGGTCCGGTCAATCAATGCTGTTGCTGAAGAAATCAAACACATATTCTCCATTGATGAAAATTCTGTAAGATGGGGGCCCTGACAGGTGCATAGTTTACCAAATATAGCCATGATGGAGGTCCTAACCATGTGCATATTTTGTGAAATGTGTTCTTTAAAACAAAATTCCAGATGTGAACCATGAAAAATATCTTGCTATTAAATATTAATTAACCATAAAGAAGGACCTGATATGACACCGTTTAGAGTAATATGATAAACTACACATGCCTCCAAAAAATTGTAGGTAGCAATGTGTTGGTTTGTCATGTGTAAATTCCGTAAGTCCGAAAGGAGCACTGCATGCCACTTACAACATCAACAACATGAATATTGCCAAGTAGTATGATATATGACCACGGTGAGAGATGCTATAACAATAGATTAAGAAGGAAAGCATTGACATCAGGAGAATTGCATAGTACATTATCTACAATTAATTAATCAAAAGCTTAAACCACACCATCTGCAGTGAACAAAATCTGCTGCTACAAATGGAATTCGCTATGAATGTAAGCAAAACATGAAATGGAAAGAAAAATATAGTAATGTACAGTGCCTTCAAATTGGGAAAGCAGCCGAGGAAGGAGAGAACCATCTTTCCATCGGTGTGGTTTCCGAAACGCACATTCAGACTCAGGATCTTGACGCTGGTTGCCATGGTGCTTGGGCTCGCCTTCATCCCGCCCTGCAGGAAAGAACCCAAATTAACAAAAAACAAAAAAAATCTAATATTTAGTCATGGACCTCCATGAGCTGGACATTTTGCTAACTGAACAAAAAATGTTAGAATGCCAACAGGGGATGTATGTACCATGAAGATGCCGTCTCGGATCTCTAGGATGGTGCTCCCCGGTTCCAAGATTCCTAATGCGTGCAGCTTGGGAGCATCACCAATCCTCACCATGGTGGACAAGCCACCGGCATTGCTCCGAAAATCCTCCAGGATGAGCCACTCGAGGCGAGGAGCCTTTACCATCGCGATGTCCTCCAGGACGGAGCCGCAAATTTGGACGCACCGGAGGCTGTGGCCGACGAGGCGAAGGTGAAACCCCTTGTTGCATCCATGGATGTTGAGGGTCTCCGGGACGGGGCTCTTGGTGACGACCAAGTCGATGTCCCCGTCTTCCATGACGACGCTGCAGATGCCGAGCTCCCGGAGATGGGGGAAGGAGGTGTGGCGCAGCAACCTGGCCACGTCCGGGAACTTCCAGAGGCTGATGTAGAGGCAGGTGAGGGTGGTGACGGTGAAGAGCGCCACCGGGAGGGGCACGTCTGATAAGTCTCCGTCGTATCTATAATTTTTGATTGTTGCATGCCAATATTATATCACTTTCACATACTTTTGGCAACTTTTTATATGATTTATTGGACTAACCTATTGATCTAGTGTCCAGTGCCAGTCCTGTTTTCTGTATGTTTTTTGTATTGCAGAGTATCCATATCAAACGAGGTCCAAATGCAATAGAATTTCATAGAGAATTATTTTGAAATATATGTGATTTTTGGGAGTTGGAATCACCGGACGGAGGCCCGTGGTGGGCACAACCCACCAGGGCGCGCCAGAGGAGCCAGGCGTGCCGTGGTGGGTTGTTCTCACCTCGTACGTCAGTTGGACCTCTACTTCGGGCGCAAGGAAGCTTATATCCGGAAAAAATCGTGTTAAAAGCTCAGCGCAATCGGAGTTACAAATCTCCGGGAATATAAGAAACGGTTTTCGGCTAGATCTGGGGAACGCGAAACATAAGAGAACGGAGGGGGAGATCCGATCTTGGAGGGGATCCCGCCCCTCCGCCATGCTACCTCTTGAGCATGCGTTGGTTTTCCCCGAAGAGGAAGGGATGATGCAGCAAAGTAGTGTAAGTATTTCCCTCAGTTTTTGAGAACCAAGGTATCAATCCAGTAGGAGGCTACGCGTTAGTCCCTCATACCTGCACAAAACAGATAAATCCTCGCAACCAACGCAAATAGGGGTTGTCAATCCCTACTCGGCCACTTACGAGAGTGAGATCTGATAGATATGATAAGATAATATTTTTGGTATTTTTATGGTAAAGATGCAAAGTAAAATAAAAACAAAGTAAAAGCAAAAGGAAATAACTAAGTATTGATAGATTAATATGATGAAGATAGACCCGGGGGCCATAGGTTTCACTTGTGGATTCTCTCGAGAGCATACATATTCTATGGTGGGTAAATAAATTACTGTTGAGGAATTGACAGAATTGAGCATAGTTGTGAGAATATCTAGGTATGATCATGTATATAGGCATCATGTCCGAGACAAGTAGACCGACTCCTGCCTGCATCTACTACTATTACTCCACTCATCGACCGCTATCCAGCATGCATCTAGAGTATTAAGTTAATGAAAACAAAGTAATGCCTTAAGCAAGATGACATGACGTAGACGGATAAACTCATGCAATATGATGAAAATCCCATCTTGTTATCCTCAATGGCAAAAATACAATACGTGCCTTGCTGCCCCTACTGTCACTGGGAAAGGACACCCCAAGATTGAACCCAAAGCTAAGCACTTCTGCCATTGCAAGAAAGATCAATCTAGTAGGCCAAACCAAACTGATAATTTGAAGAGACTTACAAAGATAACCAATCATAGATAAAAGAATTCAGAGAAGATTCAAATATTGTTCATAGAGAGACTTGATCATAAACCCACAATTCATCGGTCTCAACAAACACACCGCAAAAAGAAGATTACATCGAATAGATCTCCACAAGAGAGGGGGAGAACTTTGTATTGAGATCCAAAAAGAGAGAAGAAACCATCAAGCTACTAACTACGGACCCATAGGTCTGAAGTAAACTACTCACACTTCATCAGAGGGGCTATGGTGTTGATGTACAAGCCATCCGTGATCGATTCCCCCTCCAGCGGAGCTCCGGAACAGGCCCCAAGATGGGATCTCGTGGATACAAAAAGTTGCGGCGGTGGAATTATGGTTTTGGCTCCGTATCTGATTGTTTGGGCGTATGTAGGTATATATAGGAGGAAGGAGTACGTCGGTGGAGGAACAAGGGGCCCACGAGGATGGAGGGTGCGCCTGGTGGGGGTGGGCGCGCCCCCCTACCTCGTGGCTTCCTCTTTTGTGTCTTGACGTAGGGTCCAAGTCTCCTGGGTTTTGTTCGTTGAGAAAATCACGTTCCCGAAGGTTTCATTCCTTTTGGACTCCGTTTGATATTCCTTTTCTTCGAAACCCTAAAACAGGCAAAAAATAGCAATTCTAGGCTGGGCCTCTGATTAATAGGTTAGTCCCAAAAATAATATAAAAGTGGATAATAAAGCCCAATAATGTCCAAAACAGTAATAATATGGCATGAAGCAATCAAAAATTATAGATACGTTGGAGACGTATCAAGCATCCCCAAGCTTAATTCCTGCTCATCCTCGAGTAGGTAAATGATAAAAACAGAATTTTTGATGCGGAGTGCTACTTGGCATAATTTCAATCTAATTCTTCTTAATTGTGATATGAATATTTGTTGGGGAACGTAGTAATAATTCAAAATTTCCCTACATGTCACCAAGATCAATCTAGGAGATGCTAGCAACGAGAGAGAGAGGGAGTGCATCTTCATACACTTGAAGATCGCTAAGCGGAAGCGTTACAAAGAACGCGGTTGATGGAGTTGTACTCGTGGCAATTCAAATCGTGGAAGATCCGATCTAGCGCCAAACGGACGACGCCTCTGCGTTCAACACACATACAGCCCGGGGACGTCTCCTCCTTCTTGATCCAGCAAGGGGAGAGGAGAAGTTGAGGGAGAACTCCAGCAACACGACGGCATGGTGGCGTTGGAGCTCGTGGTTCTCCGGCAGGGCTTCGCCAAGCACTGCGGAAGAGGAGGAGGAGTTGGAGGAGGAGAGGGCTGCGCCAGGGAAGGGGGTGCGGCTGCCCTCTCTCTCCCTCACTATATATAGGGGGAAGGGGTGGAGGAGGTGCCCTAGGGTTCCCCAGGGGAGGGGTGGCGGCCACAGGGGAAACCCTAGATGGGTTTGGGCGCCCCCACCCCTAGGAAACTTGCCCCCCAAGCCAAGAGGGGTGGCTGCCCTAGGGGAGGCGCCCCCACCTCTCCACGTTACGTGAGATGGGGTGGGAGGGGCGCACAACCCCTTAGTGGGCTGATGTGCCCCCTACCCTTGGCCCATAAGGCCCCCCAATGCTTGTCGGGGCCTCCAAAACACCTTTCGGTCACGCTGGTCGTCACCCGGTACTCCCAGAACAATTCCGGACTCCAATAACCTTCGTCCAATATATTGATCTTCACCTCCGGACCATTCCGGAGTTCCTCGTCACGTCCTGGATCTCATCCGGGACTCCGAACAACCTTCGGTAACCACATACTATTTCCCATAACAAATCTAGTGTCACCGAACCTTAAGTGTGTAGACCCTACGGGTTCGGGAACCATGCAGACATGACCGACACATCTCTCCGACCAATAACCAATAGCGGGATCTGAATACCCATATTGTCTCCCACATGTTCCACGGTGATCTCATCGGATGAACCACGATGTTAAGGATTCAATCAATCCCGTATACAATTCCCTTTGTCTATCGGTATGTTACTTGCCCAAGATTCGATTGTCGGTATACCCATACCTCGTTCAATCTCATTATCGGCAAGTCTCTTTACTCGTTCCGTAACGCATGATCCCATGGCTAACTCCTTAGCCACATAGAGCTCATTATGATGATGCATTACCGAGTGGGCCCAGAGATACCTCTCCGTCATACGGAGTGACAAATCCCAGTCTCGATTCGTGCCAACCCAACAGACACTTTCGGAGATACCTGTAGTGCACCTTTATAGCCACCCAGTTACATTGTGACATTTGGTACACCCAAAGCATTGCTACGGTATCCGGGAGTTGCACAATCTCATGGTCTAAGGAAATGATACTTGACATTAGAAAAGCTTTAGCAAACGAACTACACGATCTTGTGCTATGCTTAGGATTGGGTCTTGTCCATCACATCATTCTCCTAATGATGTGATGCCGTTATCAATGACATCCAATGTCCATGGTCAGGAAACCATGACCATCTATTGATCAACGAGCTAGTCAACTAGAGGCTTACTAGGGACATGTTGTGGTCTATGTATTCACACATGTATTACGGTTTCTGGGTAATACAATTATAGCATGAACAATAGACAATTATCGTGAACAAGGAAATGCAATAATAACCATTTTATTATTGCCTATAGGGCATATTTCCAACAGTCTCCCACTTGCACTAGAGTCAATAATCTAGTTCACATCACAATGTGATTGTAATGAATCCAACACCCATGGGGTTTGTTCATATCTCGCTTGTGAGAGAGGTTTATTAGTCAATGGGTCTGAACCTTTTAGATCCATGTGTGCTTTAGAAATCTGTCTGTCATCTTGTAGATGCAGCTACCACGCGCTACTTGGAGCTATTCCAAATAACCGCTCTACTATACGAATCCGGTTTACTCCTCAGAGTCATCCGGATTAATGTCAAAGTTTGCATCGACGTAACCCTTTACGACGAACTCTTTTACCACCTCCATAATCGAGAAAATTCCTTAGTCCACTAGTTACTAAGGATAAGTTCGACCGATGTCATGTGATCCATTCCTGGATCACTCTTGTACCCCTTGACTGACTCATGGCAAGGCACACTTCAGGTGCGGTACACAACATAGCATACTGTAGAGCCTACGTCTAAAGCATAGGGGACGACCTTCGTCCTTTCTCTCTCTTCTACCATGGTTAGGTCTTGAATCTTACTCAATGCTCACAGCTTGTAACACAGCCAAGAACTCCTTCTTTGTTGATCTATTTTGAACTCCTTCAAAGTCTTGTCACGGTATGCATTCATTTGAAAGTACTATTAAGCGTTTTGATCTATCCTTATAGATCTTGATGCTCAATGTTCAAGTAGCTTAATCCAGGTTTTCCATTGAAAAACACTTTTCAAATAACCTTGTATGCTTTCCAGAAATTCTACATCATTTCTGATCAACAAGATGTTAACAACATATACTCATCAAAAATTCTATAGTGCTCCCACTCACTTCTTTGGAAATACAAGTTTCTCATAAACTTTGTATAAACCCAAAATCTTTGATCATTTGATCGAAGCATACATTCCCACTCCGAGATGCTTACTCCAGTCCTTAGAAGGATTGCTGGAGCTTTGCATACTTGTTAGCATCTTTCAGGATTGACAAAACCTTCTGGTTGTATCACATACAACCTTTCCTCAAGAAAATTGTCGAGGAAACAATGTTTTGACATCCTATCTGCAAGATTTCATAAATAATGCAGTAACTGCTAACATCATTCCAACAGGCTCTTAGCATCATTATGAGTGAGAAAGTCTCATCGTTGTCAACTCCTTGAACTTGTCAAAAAACATCTTAACGACAAGTCGAGCTTTCTTAATGGTGACACTTACCACCATTGTCCGTCTTCCTTTTAAAATCCATCTGCACCCAACAACCTTACGAGCATCAAGTAGTTCTTCCAAAGTCTATACTTTGTTTTTATACATGGATCCTCTCTCGGATTTTATGGCCTCGAGCCATTCATCGGAATCCGGGCCCACCATCGATTCTCCATTGCTCGTAGGTTCGTTGTTGTCTAGCAACATGACGTCCAAGACAGGATTACGTGCCACTCTGAAGTAGTACGCATCCTACTCGACCATGAGGATTGGTAGTGACTTGATCCGAAGTTTCATGATCATATCATAAGCTTCCACTTCAAGTGGTGTAGGTGCCACAGGAACAACTTCCTGTGCCCTGCTACACACTAGTTGAAGTGACGGTTCAATAACCTCATCAAGTCTCCATCATCCTCCCACTCAATTCTTTCGAGAGAAACTTCTCCTCGAGAAAGGACCCGTTTCTAGAAACAATCACTTTTGCTTTCGGATCTGAAATAGGAGGTATACCCAACTGTTTTGGGTATTCTATGAAGATGCATTTATCCGCTTTGGGTTCGAGCTTATCAGCCTGAAACTTTTTCACATAAGTGTCGCAGCCCAAACTTTTAAGAAACGACAACTTAGGTTTTTCTAAACCATAGTTCATACGGTGTCGTCTCAACGGAATTGCGTGGTGCCCTATTTAAAGTGAATGCGGTTGTCTCTAATGCCTAACCCATAAACGATAGTGGTAATTCGATAAGAGACATCATGGTATGCACCATATCCAATAGGGTGCAGTTATGATGTTCGGATACACCATCACACTATGGTGTTCCAGGCGGTATTAGTTGTGAAACAATTTCCACAATGTCTTAATTGTGTGCCAAACTCATAACTCAGATATTCATCTCTATGATCATATCATAGACATTTTATCCTCTTGTCACGACGATCTTCAACTTCACTCTGAAATTACTTAAACCTTTCAATAATTCAGACTTGTGTTTCATCAAGTAAATATACTCAGCATCTACTCAAATCATCTGTGAAGTAAGAACATAACGATATCCTCTGCGTGCCTCATCACTCATTGGACTGCACACATCAAAATGCATTACTTCCAACAAGTTGCTTTCTTGTTCCATCTTACTGAAAACGAGGTCTTTCAGTCATCTTGCCCATGTGGTATGATTTGCATGTCTCAAGTGATTCAAAATCAAGTGAGTCCAAACAATCCATCTGTATGGAGTTTCTTCATGCATATCTACCAATAGACATGGTTCGCATGTCTCAATCTTTTCAAAAACGAGTGAGTCCAAAGATCCATCAACATGGAGCTTCTTCATGCGTTTTATACCAACATGACTCAAATGGCAGTGCCACAAGTATGTGGTACTATCATTACTATTTTATATCTTTTGGCATGAACATGTGTATCACTACGATCAAGATTTAATAAACCATTCATTTTAGGTGCAAGACCATTGAAGGTATTATTCAAATAAATAGAGTAACCATTATTCTCCTTAAATGAATAACCGTATGGCGATAAACATAATCCAATCATGTATATGCTCAACGCAAACACCAAATAACAATTATTTCAGTTTAACACCAATCCCGATGGTAGAGGGAGCGTGCGATGTTTGATCACATCAACCTTGGAAACACTTCCAACACATATCGTCATCTCACCTTTAGCTAGTCTCCATAGCCTTTTATTTCGAGTTACTAACACTTAGCAACCAAACCGGTATTTATTACCCTGGTGCTACTAGGAGTACTAGTAAAGTACACAATAATATAACGTATATTCAAAATACATCTGTCGACCTTGCCAGCCTTTTCATCTACCAAGTATCTAGGGTAGTTGTGCTTCAGTGACCGTTCCACTCATTACAGAAGCACTTAGTCTCGGGTTTGGGTTCAACCTTGGGTTTCTTCACTAGAGCAGCAACTGATTTGCCATTTCATGAAGTATCCCTTCTTTCCCTTGCCCTTCTTGAAACTAGTGGTTTAACCATCAACAATTGATGCTCCTACTTGATTTCTATTTTCACAGTGTCAAACATTGCGAGTTGCTCAAGGATCATCATGTCTATCCATGATATGTTATAGTTCATCACAAAGCTCTAATAGCTTGGTGGAAGTGACTATGGAGAACCATCACTATCTCATTTGAAAGATTAACTCGCACTCGATTCAAGCGATTGTAGTACTTAGACAATCTGAGCACATGCTCAATGATTGAGCTTTTCTCCCTTAGTTTGCAGGCTTAAGAAACTTGTCAGAGGTCTCATACCTCTTGACGTGGGCACTAGTCTGAAATCCCAATTTCAATCTTTGGAACATCTCATATGTTCTGCGACGTTTCAAAAGCGTCTTTGGTGCCACAATTCTAAACCATTAGGATTACGCACTGAACTATCACGTAGTCATCAAAACGTGTATATCAGATGTTTCCCAACATCTACAGAGACGCTCGAGGTTCAGCACACTGAGCGGTGCATTAAGGACATAATCCTTCTGTGCAGTAATGAGGACAATCCTCAGTTTACGGACGCAGTCTGCATAATTGCTACTATCAACTCTCAACTAAATTTTCTCTAGGAACATATCTAAAACAATAGAACCAAAGCGTGAGCTATGACATAATTTGCAAAGACCTTTTGACTATGTTCATGATAATTAAGTTCATCTAATCAAATTATTTAATGAACTCCCACTTGGACATCCCTCTAGTCATCTAAGTGATACATGATCCGAGTCAACTAGGACGTGTCCGATCATCACGTGAGACGGACTAGTCATCATCGGTGAACATCTTCATGTTGATCGTATCTTCTATACGACTCATGTTCGACCTTTCGGTCTTTCGTGTTCCTGTTGGGTTTCGTAGTAATTTCAAAAAAATTCCTACGCACACGCAAGATCATGTGATGCATAGCAACAAGGGGAGAGTGTGATCTACATACCTAGTATATCGACAACGGAAGCATTTGGTTGATGTAGTCGTACATCTTCACGATCCGACCGATCAAGCACCGAAACTACGGCACCTCCGAGTTCGAGCACACGTTCAGCTCGATGACGATCCCCGCACTCCGATCCAGCAAAGTGTCGGGGAAGAGTTCCGTCAGCACGACGGCGTGGTGACGATCTTGATGTACTACAGCAGCAGGGCTTCGCCTAAACTCCGCTACAGTATTATCGAGGACTATGGTGGCTGGGGGCGCCGCACACGGCTAAGGAATAGATTACGTGGATCAACTTGTGTGTTTCTGGGGTGCCCCTGCCTCCTTATATAAAGGACTAGAGGGGGGGAGGCTGGCCGGCCAAGGGTGGCGCGCCAGGAGAGTCCTACTCCCACTGGGAGTAGGATCCCCTCCCCCCAATCCTAGTTGGAATAGGATTCGCGGAGGGGGAAAAGAGAGAGGGGGGCCGGCCACCTCTCCTTGTCCTAATAGGACTAGGGGAGGGAGGGAGGCGCGCATCCCATCTTGGGCAGCCCCTTCTCTTTTCCACTAAGGCCCACTAAGGCCCATATAACTCCCGGGGGGTTCCGGTAACCTCCCGGTACTCCGGAAAAATCCCGATTTCACCCGGAACACTTCTGATATCCCAACATAGGCTTCCAATATATCAATCTTTATGTCTCGACCATTTCGAGACTCCTCGTCATGTCCGTGATCACATCCGGGACTCCGAACAACCTTCGGTACATCAAAATGCATAAACTCATAATATAACTGTCATCGTAACCTTAAGCGTGCGGACCCTACGGGTTCGAGAACAATGTAGACATGACCGAGACACGTCTCCAGTCAATAACCAATAGCGGGACCTGGATGCCCATATTGGCTCCTACATATTCTACGAAGATCTTTATCGGTCAGACCGCATAACAACATACGTCGTTCCCTTTGTCATCAGTATGTTACTTGCCCGAGATTCAATCGTTGGTATCCCATACCTAGTTCAATCTCGTTGCCGGCAAGTCTCTTTACTCGTTCTGTAATACATCATCCGCAACTAACTCATTTAGTTGTAATGCTTGCAAGGCTTAAGTGATGTGCATTACCGAGAGGGCCCAGAGATACCTCTCCGATAATCGGAGTGACAAAACCTAATCCCGAAATACGCCAACCCAACATGTACCTTTGGAGACACCTGTAGTACTCCTTTATAATCACCCAGTTACGTTGTGACGTTTGGTAGCACCCAAAGTGTTCCTCCGGTAAACGGGAGTTGCATAATCTCATAGTTACAGGAACATGTATAAGTCATGAAGAAAGCAATAGCAACACACTAATCGATCGGGTGCTAAGCTAATGGAATGGGTCATGTCAATCAGATCATTCACTTAATGATGTGATCCCGTTAATCAAATAACAACTCATTGTTTATGGTTAGGAAACATAACCATCTTTGATTAATGAGCTAGTCAAGTAGAGGCATACTAGTGACACTTTGTTTGTCTATGTATTCACACATGTATTATGTTTCCGATTAATACAATTTTAGCATGAATAATAAAGATTTATCATGATTATAAGGAAATAAATAATAACTTTATTATTGCCTCTAGGGCATATTTCTTTCAGTCTCCACTTGCACTAGAGTCAATAATCTAGATTACACAGTAATGATTCTAACACCCATGGAGCCTTGGTGCTGATCATGTTTTGCTTGTGGAAGAGGCTTAGTCAACGGGTCTGCAATATTCAGATCCGTATGTATCTTGCAAATCTCTATGTCTCCCACCTGGACTAGATTCCGGATGGAATTGAAGCGTCTCTTGATGTGCTTGGTTCTCTTATGAAATTTGGATTCCTTTGCCAAGGCAATTGCACCAGTATTGTCACAGAAGATTTTCATTGGACCCGATGCACTAGGTATGACACCTAGATCGGATATGAACTCCTTCATCCAGACTCCTTCATTTGCTGCTTCCGAAGCAGCTATGTACTCCACTTCACATGTAGATCCCGCTACAACGCTTTGTTTAGAACTGCACCAACTTACAGCCCCACCGTTTAATGTAAACACGTATCCGGTTTGCGATTTAGAATCGTCCGGATCAGTGTCAAAGCTTGCATCAACGTAACCTTTTACGACGAGCTCTTTGTCACCTCCATATACGAGAAGCATATCCATAGTCCTTTTCAGGTATTTCAGGATGTTCTTGACCGCTGTCCAGTGATCCACTCCTGGATTACTTTGGTACCTCCCTGCTAGACTTATAGCAAGGCACACATCAGGTCTGGTACACAGCATTGCATACATGATAGATCCTATCGCTGATGCATAGGGAACATCTTTCATATTCTCTCTATCTTCTGCAGTGGTCGGGCATTGAGTCTTACTCAATTTCACACCTTGTAACACAGGCAAGAATCCTTTCTTTGCTTGATCCATTTTGAACTTCTTCAAAATTTTGTCAAGGTATGTTGTTTGTGAAAGTCCAGTTAAGCGTTTTGATCTATCTCTATAGATCTTAATGCCTAATATGTAAGCAGCTTCACCGAGGTCTTTCATTGAAAAACTCTTATTCAAGTATCCCTTTATGCTATCCAGAAATTCTATATCATTTCCAATTAATAATATGTCATCCGCATATAATATCAGAAATGCTACAGAGCTCCCACTCACTTTCTTGTAAATACAGGCTTCTCCAAAAGTTTGTATAAAACCAAATGCTTTGATCACACTATCAAAACGTTTATTCCAACTCCGAGAGGCTTGCACCAGTCCATAAATGGATCGCTGGAGCTTGCACACTTTGTTAGCTCCCTTTGGATTGACAAAACCTTCTGGTTGCATCATATACAACTCTTCTTCCAGAAATCCATTCAGGAATGCAGTTTTGACATCCATCTCCCAAATTTCATAATCATAAAATGCGGCAATTGCTAACATGATTCGGACAGACTTAAGCATCACTACGGGTGAGAAGGTCTCATCGTAGTCAATCCCTTGAACTTGCCGAAAACCTTTTGCGACAAGTCGAGCTTTGTAGACGGTAATATTACGGTCAGTGTCAGTCTTCTTCTTGAAGATCCATTTATTCTCAATTGCTTGCCGATCATCGGGCAAGTCAACCAAAGTCCATACTTTGTTCTCATACATGGATCCCATCTCAGATTTCATGGCTTCAAGCCACTTTGCGGAATCTGGGCTCACCATCGCTTCTTCATAGTTCGTAGGTTCATCATGATCTAGTAGCATGACTTCTAGAACGGGATTACCGTACCACTCTGGTGCGGATCTTACTCTGGTTGATCTACGAGGTTCAGTAGTATCTTGTTCTGAAGTTTCATGATCATCATCATTAGCTTCCTCACTAACTGGTGTAGGTGTCACAGAAACAGTTTTCTGTGATGCACTACTTTCCAATAAGGGAGCAGGTACAGTTACCTCGTCAAGTTCTACTTTCCTCCCACTCACTTCTTTCGAGAGAAACTCCTTCTCCAGAAAGTTTCCGAATTTAGCAACAAAAGTCTTGCCTTCGGATCTGTGATAGAAGGTGTATCCAATAGTTTCCTTTGGATATCCTATGAAGACACATTTCTCCGATTTGGGTTCGAGCTTATCAGGTTGAAGCCTTTTCACATAAGCATCGCAGCCCCAAACTTTCAGAAACGACAAATTTGGTTTCTTGCCAAACCACAGTTCATAAGGCGTCGTCTCAACAGATTTTGATGGTGCCCTATTTAACGTGAATGCGGCTGTCTCTAGAGCGTACCCCCAAAACGATAGCGGTAAATTAGTAAGAGACATCATAGATCACACCATATCTAGTAAAGTACGATTACGACGTTTGGACACACCATTACGCTGTGGTGTTCCAGGTGGCGTGAGTTGCGAAACTATTCCACAATTTTTCAAATGTACACCAAACTCGTAACTCAAATATTCTCCTCCACGATCAGATCGTAGAAACTTTATTTTCTTGTTACGATGATTTTCAACTTCACTCTGAAATTCTTTGAACTTTTCAAATGTTTCAGACTTATGTTTCATTAAGTAGATTGTCAGGACCCCGACTCGATGTCACATCGGTCTAGTCGGTAACACCTCATATCACTTTGCGGCCTCACGCACGGTATCCCCACGGGTGTCGCCTTACCTTTGCCCGGGACCGTTTGCGCCTTTTGGCTCACGTATATGATAGTGTCGCTAGCATCCATATGATAAAGAGCCCGGGCTGACATGACTAGTCGTAAACCCAAAGTGGCACAGACTTATAGGGACAGGCATCCATGACCCAGCTTCGAACGTGTCGGTCATCAGCAAGTGGGTCCGGGCTGTAGCACTGGGCTAGCAGGACTCCGGTAAACCGGGCTGTAGCGGGCTAACAGGACTCCGGTACTCAAAGCGTGACATTTCCCCGAAGGGACAGACACAGGAACGAAGAAGGACACATGCCGGCCAGCCTAAGTGTTCCAGAGCAGTAGCAAGCTACCATGGCTCAGCGGTAACACTAGGAGACATTTCCCGGTAAGAGAGGCTACTAAAGATAAACAACTAGATAGTCAGATCCCACACATACCAAGCATTTCAATCATACACACAATATGCTCGATATGTGCAAATACAACGAAGCATCACAACATGACTCTACGACACAAGTACTTTATTTAAGGCTCAGGGAGCCATACATAACATACACAAAGGTACGGGTCTCACGACCCAACATACAAGTCATACAGTCATACAAACCAGCAATGGAAGTAACTTGTCTGAGTACAGACGACTAGTAAAATAAAAGAGGCTTGGAAAGCCTAGCTATACTACGTGGTCCATCACAAGCTCAGGGTCACCACCTGGGTCTTTAGCCTACTCGTTGATGTCAACGTCTACATAGAACCCATCAGAAGGGGTTGCAGCGTCTTCTGTAAAAATGTAAATTATAGCAACATGAGTACAAAGGTACTCAGCAAGACTTACATCAGATCCTACATACATGCATATTATCAAGAAGGGTTGGTGGAGTTATTGCAGCAATGCCAGCTTTGACTCTTGGCTCGACTATCCTACGATACTCCAACTTGAAATGGTTTTGCGCACACGAGTCCACTACTCACCACTTCAATACACTACCGAGGATCCACCTCCGTCTTCCTACGGAAGAGCCATCCTCGGCACTCACACTTATCTTGAGGCTTTTAGTAGTTTCCATTTACTTGTCTATGAACTGTATAGGCAACCAAGTAGTCCTTTACCGCGGACGCGGCTATTCGAATAGATCATGTTAACCCTGCAGGGGTGTACTTCTTCATACACGCTCTCACCACTTATCGTCGTTTACACGACATGTACTCGGCAACCTTCAAGCGGAAGCCCAACGTGGGTGTCGGCCACGACCTACCTAATCACCTAAGCCTCCAGTCCAGGTTTATCGCCTATCCAGGTTCCATCCGCAGGGAGTCCGGCCGAGGTTTCCCATACGGCCCCGAACGATGTGAACAGGGTTCCCGAGATACCTAACGGGTATTCGATACACCGTGCCACGTACCTACCGCATCACAGCCCACCCCTACGGTCAGCGCTGTCCACGGCCTCCAGTAGGCTACAAACACCAGAAACTACTTGCAACTCCTGGACGGAGAACTAGGGTGAATAAGAAGCCGAGAGGGTCCATTGGTTTCGGGCCCAATGCATGGTAGTAGCTGATTCTTAAATCACACATACAGATCTCAGTGCTTAAGGTCGGCTTCAATGAAACAACCCACCATGTACTCCTACATGGCCTTTCATCGATACCTTTACCAAATCGTGTTCACCACACCACTCTCATTACCGACATAATCATTTCACTCTAGCCCATCACCCAGATGAACCAGACCTGACACGACTCTAAGCATAGCAGGCATAGCAGGGTAGGAACAACACATACATAGGGCTCAATCAACTCCTACACATGCTAGTGGGTTTCATCTAGTTACTGTGGCAATGACAGGTCATGCAGAGGAAATGGGTTCAACTACCGTAGCACACAGCAGTTTGAATCGCGTTGTCTTAATGCAGTAAAAGAGAGCAGGAGCGAGAACATGGGATTGTATCGATATGATCAAATGGTTGGTTGCTTGCCTGATGGTTCGATGCACTGATACGGTTCTTCGTTAGGGTAATCACGGTACTCCTCGGAGGCAGAACCTGTCGCAAAGGACACCGATACACAACATCACCAAACAATGTGCAACAATATGATGCATGCATGAAACATGGCAATATGAGTGCGTTGGGCTAATGCAACTAAAACCAGAAGGGTTTGAACAAATTTGAATCAAGGATTCAAATTTCAAATTCAAATATGGCCTTTTAAAGTGCTTTTCCTTGTTCTGCTTAAAACATCAGTTTAACTTGTTTGATCATGCATGAAAATAGTACAGATGGATAGATTGGATTTTTCTGATCATTTTTCATATATAATTTGTCCAATTTGGAGTTACAGAATAAAAGTTATGAATTTTTGAAGTTTAAATAATATTCTGGAATTTCCTGATTTAAATTAAATCCAGAAATACAATTATTGCGCCAGCATGACGTCAGCATGACGTCAGTGGTCAACTACGGCTGGCTGAAGTCAAACCTGACGTGTGGGGCCCACACGTCAGTGACAGGGGGGGTTAAACAGGGTTAAATTAATCCTAATTACTAATTAGTGGCGCTGGGGCCCACTGGTCAGTGTCAGGGGGTTAACTAACAGTGGTTAGTGCTAATCCTAATTAGCTACAGGGCTGGGCCCACCTGTCAGGGACTCAGGGGGTTTCCTGCCGTGGTCAAAGTGGGTCAAACCCACCGGCGACGTGACGCCGGCGAGGCCCGAGACGGCGGCGCGATGCGGAATCGCGCTATAGGGCACGGGAGAGGCCGTGCTTGGGCTCGTTGAAGAGCCCTTGCTCCCGCGCATCGAATGGTGGTGGTGGTCGTGCCGGAGGTGGCCGGAATCGACGGCGGCCAGCTCGGCTGCGGCCGCCGGGGTTCGGTCGTGCACGGGAAAGGGGTTGGAGCTCGAAGGCGAGCGAAGCGAGGCGCTAGGGATGCTCTACGGGGTCTTACGAACTCGTTGGACTCGCCGGGGTGACCAAATGGTCACCGGAGCTGCGTCGACGGCGAGCTCGGCGACGGCGGAGGTTCGGCCATGGTGGGGAGGAGGCTACGGTGAGGGAACGAGGGGGAGGAGAGGGGGAAACGGTGGCGTAGCTCACCGCGGTTGCAGTGGGCGTCGAAGCGGGCTCGGGGACGCGCTGGAGACGGCGAATCGACGGCGACGGTGGTCGGAGCCCGAAGAGGGGAACCGCGACGTGGCGGCGATGCAGGGCTTCCGGAGGCCCGTGGAGCGGTGGGGAGGAAGAGGGGGTTGTGGCGGAGCTTCTGAGCTAGTCGGGGGAGCGAGGGGTGGCCGGAGATGGCTGCTATGGCGAACGGCGGCGACGGTGGTGTTCGGCCGTGTGAGAGAGAGAGCGAGGGAGAGGAGGGGAGAGCCGGGGGAGAGTGAGAGAGAGCAGGGGGAGAGGCGTGGCGTCGTCCAGGGCATCGAGGCGAGGAGGGGAGGGCAGGCAGGCAGGGAGAGAGGTGGCGTGGCGCGGTGGCGCGCGCGCGCGCCGGCCACACTCCCCTCCCTCTGTCGGGACGAAGACGACAGAGGAGGGAGGTGGGCTGGGCCGGCTGCTGGCTGGGCCGGCCAGCTGGCTGGGCTGCACAGGGAGGAGCCCAGGTAATCTTCTCCCTTTTATTTTTTTCTGTTTTCTAATTTCTGACTTTTGTTTTGATTTAAATAATATATTAAATCATTTATTTAACTTATGCCAATTTTTTGCAGGGGCTAGATATATTATTTCAGAGCTCCTTTATAAATGGCATAATATTTGGACATATATTAATATATATAATTAATATATTTCCAAAGCAAATATTTATGCATTAATTCCAAATGCCCAAAATAAATACCTATGAGCTCCTAAAAATATTGGTTTGATTTTTATCTCTGTCCAATATTTTCAGAGAGCCACATGAGCATTTTCTTGGACCCTTTTGGAGAAATTTTTATTTGGATCATTTTCAAAATGATTCTGAGGGTTTCACAGATCCCCATTTCAAGTTTCTGATGAAAGAGTAAACATGATGCAACACTCTAATGCATAACTAGCTAGGGTGTGACAACTCACCCCCACTCAAAAGAATCTCGTCCCGAGATTTGGGTTCCTCCGGGAAGAAGGCGGGATACTCAAGTCGAAGACGATCCTCCCTTTCCCAAGTTGCTTCATCCTCAGAATGATGAGACCACTGAACTTTCAGGAACTTGATGTTCTGACGTCGAGTGGTACGCTCGGCCTGATCGAGGATACGAATGGGGTACTCTCGATATGTAAGATTATCTTGGAGATCAAGCGTTTCATGGTCCACTTCACGGATAGGATCCGAGAAGCAACGCCTGTGTTGAGAAACGTGGAAGACATCGTGGACTCTGGAGAGATGCGGAGGTAGTTCTAACTGGTAGGCAACTTCTCCTCGTTTGGCGAGAATGCGAAAAGGTCCAATGTAACGAGGAGCCAATTTTCCTTTGATACCGAAACGATGGGTTCCCTTCAGAGGGGTGACCCGAAGATAAGCCTTCTCGTCAACCTCGAAAGTCATAGCCTTATGTTTTCGGTCATATTGACTCTTTTGACGAGATTGGGCTGTTTTTAACTTTTCACGAACGATGCGAACTTGTTCTTCTGCTTCCTGAATCATATCCGGGCCAAAGAATTGTCTTTCCCCGGTCTCTGACCAGTTAAGGGGTGTTCGACACCGTCGTCCATAGAGAACTTCAAAAGGGGCTTTACCCAAGCTAGATTGATAGCTGTTGTTATAAGCGAATTCGGCAAATGGAAGGCACTTCTCCCAATCCATTCCGAATGAGATAACAGAGGCTCGAAGCATGTCTTCTAGAATCTGGTTGACGCATTCCACTTGACCACTCGACTGAGGGTGGAAAGCGGTGCTAAAGGAGAGACGAGTTCCCATAGCATTTTGGAAACTTTCCCAAAATCGAGAGGTGAAAAGACTTCCTCGATCCGAGTTAATTTCCAAAGGAACACCATGAAGGGACACTATTCGGGAGATGTATAAGTCTGCCAGCTGACTAGCGGTTATACTCTCACGAACAGGTAGGAAATGGGCTACTTTGGAAAGACGATCGACAACGACGAAGATAGCATTATTCCCTCTCCTGGTCCTGGGAAAACCGGTAATGAAATCCATACCAATTTTATCCCATTTCCATTCAGGAATAGCTAAGGGTTGAAGGGTGCCAGCAGGCCGTTGATGCTCTGCTTTTACACGATGACGAACGTCGCAATTAGCAATATACTGAGCAATTTCTCTCTTCATCCTAGTCCACCAGAACCTCTGGCGTAAGTCCTGATACATCTTAGTGCTACCGGGATGAATGGTGAGGGGAGATTCATGAGCTTCCTTAAGGATCAAACGCCTCAGGTTTCGCACCTTGGGAACCACTAGTCGATTCCCGAAGTATACGACCCCTTGATCATTAATGGAGAAGCAATTCGCAATTCCTTTCTGAATGTTTCTCTTGATGCGGGAGATTCCCGGATCTACCTTCTGTGCTTTGATAATCTGATCCGTAAGGGTAGGTTTTGCCACCAAGGTGGAAAGAAAACCTTGAGGAACAATGTGAAGGTTAAGCTTCCGAAATTCCTCATGGAGAAGCGGTTGACTTTGTTGTAACATCAGGTTGTTACAATAAGATTTACGACTTAGCGCATCAGCCATGACGTTGGCTTTCCCTGGGGTGTAAGTTATCCCTAAATCGAAGTCTGTGATCAACTCAACCCAACGTCTTTGCCTAAGGTTCAGATCCGGTTGGGTGAAAATGTACTTCAGACTTTGGTGATCAGTGAATATTTCGCAACGATTACCGAGGAGGTAATGTCGCCAAGTCTTAAGTGCATAGACTACGGCTGCAAGCTCTAGATCATGAGTAGGATAATTCTCCTCATGTGGGTGCAATTGCCGTGAAGCGTAGGCAATTACATGTCGATCTTGCATGAGGATGCAACCTAGTCCTTGTCGTGAGGCGTCGCAGTAGATAACAAAATCCTTGGAGAAGTCTGGCGGTACCAGTACGGGAGCAGAGGTCAGGCGTCTTTTCAGTTCCTGAAAGCTGTGCTCACATTGTGGAGTCCACTCGAACTTCTTATCTTTCTTGAGGAGTTCGGTTAGAGGTTTGGCAACCTTGGAGAAGTTCTCGACAAAGCGACGACAATAGCTCGCTAAGCCTAGAAAACTCCGAACTTGCTTGACCGATTCAGGTGGAGTCCAGTTAAGGACGGCTTGAACTCGCTCAGGGTTAACAGCAATACCTTTACCAGATATTACATGACCCAAATAGGTCACTTCTGACAACCAGAATTCACATTTAGAAAATTTGGCATAAAGGCGATGCTCTCGAAGTTTCTTCAACACTAGCCTTAGATGTTCGGCATGTTCTTCCTCGTTCTTGGAGTAGATGAGTATATCATCGAGGTAAACCACGACGAATTTATCCAAATACTCCATGAAGATTGAGTTCATTAACCGAGAAAAGGTGGCTGGAGCGTTGGTTAAACCGAAGGACATGACGGTGTACTCGTATTGGCCATAACGAGTAACAAAGGCCGTTTTAGGAATGTCCCCGTTTCTGATTTTGATTTGATGGTAGCCCAACCTCAAATCCATCTTGGAGAAGACTGAGGATCCAGCGAGCTGATCGTACAGGTCGTTGATCCTGGGAAGCGGATATTTGTTCTTGATCGTGACCAAATTGACAGGTCGGTAATCTACAACCATCCGGTCCGTACCATCCTTCTTCTTGACGAAGAGAACGGGGCAAGCCCACGGAGATGAACTAGGTCGGATGAAACCCTTTTTCAAGGACTCATCGAGTTGTTTCTTAAGCTCGGCTAGTTCTAGGGGTGCCATCTTATAAGGTCTTCTAGCAATCGGAACGGTTCCTGGAATGAGGTCTATTACAAACTCAACATCCCTATCAGGTGGAACACCTGGCAATTCCTCTGGAAAGACATCCGGGAAGTCACGGACTACCGGAACATCCTCAAGGTCTGGCAAAGGGCTGGCGTTAAGAGAATATAATTGTCGCTTGGCTAATCGGGTCAAGACATTGACTATCTTCCCCGAAGGATGGGTGAGTTGAACAGTCCTAGAGAAGCAATCAATTTTGGCATGATGAGCTGACATCCAGTCCATACCCAAAATGATATTAATATCTGAAAATTTAAGGGCTATCAAAGAGGCAAGGAAAACAAGTCTGTCGACTTGGATTTCATTTCCATGGCTTACTCTAGAAGTTTGCCATTTGGATCCCGGAGTTTGAATTACCATAGAGGTTGGCATATCACCGAATGCGACGTTGTGCAAACGAGCATAGTTTTCAGATATAAAAGAATGAGAGGCTCCTGTATCGAAAAGAACAGATGCCGGGTGGCAATTGACAAGAAGCGTACCGAGAACGACGTTGGGATCCTCTTGAGCTTCTGCGGCAGAGATACAGTTGACATGGCCACGTGAGGCGGTGACCGGCTTGGCGTGGAATATTTTTCCTGTCGGCTTGCCACGGCCAACAGCTTTAGCAGATTGATTGGGGTTGGTCTGGGGACACTCACGCATATAGTGACCAGATTCCCCACACTTGAAACAAGTCACGGAACTGGTACGTGGAGGAGCATTGTTAGTTGGACCCCCATAGGGCTTGGCCGGTGCAGACTGTTGAACAGGGCGAGGCGCTTGGAAAGATGGCCTCGGTGTGAACCTGGGTGGCAGGGCGGTGTTGGGTACCCACACACGGCGCTTCTGAGGACCAGCACCGGATGAGGATCCCATGTCACGGCCATGCTTGCGTGTTGCGTCATAGTCAGTCTGACCAGTTTCAGCACTGATGGCTTTGTTGACAAGTTTCTGAAAAGATGTGCACTCATGCAGACGGAGGTCGCGGCAAAGCTCAGGACTAAGGCCCTTACGGAACCTTGCTTGCTTCTTGGCGTCAGTAGACACTTCCTCGGTTGCATATCGTGCGAGGTTACCAAACTCCCTGCTGTAAGCATCCACAGAAAGTCGGCCTTGGGTGAAACTGCAAAATTCTTCACGTTTACGGTCCATGAGACCCTCCGGAATGTGATGTTCACGGAAAGCCTCGCTGAATTCAGCCCAAGTAGTGACATGGCCCGCTGGGCGCATAGCTCCATAATTCTCCCACCATAGACTGGCAGGGCCTTCAAGATGATATGCAGCAAAGGTGACCTTGTCAGCCTCCGCTACCAGCGCGGAACGCAGCTTGTGAGCAATACTGCGAAGCCAGTCATCAGTGTCGAGAGGCTCGACGGAGTGGTGGAACGTGGGTGGATGTAATTTGATGAAATCACTGAGTGACACCATGTTAGCCCTCTGATGGTGTGCTGTGTTCTGTTCAATACGCTCCAACAAACGATTGGTCTCCCGCTTGTTTCTCTCAGCTTCCATCATAACCTCGGCTAGTGAAGGAGGATGAGGCAGATTTTCATTCCTGCCTTCACTGCCTTCGGCCTGCTCCTGAGAAGCAGGGTTAGCGCGCGTGTTGACCATCCTAGGTAAACAAGACAATGATTTAGTCAGGATGATAAGATTCCGACATAGGATAAAAATGTAAGGAATAACTCGAAATGCAAGATGATCATCCGTATGACATGGTAGATACAGAAACTGCTTCTTTTATTCCATCGTCATACACACCATACAGGGTTTAGTACAAGACCAAACAAAGTACTATTACGGTGAGAAGAGGATTACATCTCATCGGAGGCATTCCAAGCTCCTATACATTATTTTTCTACACCTCCGGAAAGAGTACATACTAGGTCATATCCCACGAGTCACGCGGGACGATAGACGACACAGCTAGTGCGAACTAGTGATACTACCACTAACTCAGACCGATCCGTAGTAGTCCTCGTAGAAGTCACCTCCATAGCCTGGAAGCTCAACATGATCATCCGGAAACAGACGATCTCGCGGAGCTTGTGGACCATAGGGGCTAGGATGAGGTCGTGGACCGACAGACGGTGGTCTGCGGGGACCGCGAGGTGGGGTGATGCCTCCTACATCACGCCAAACCATCACATCTGGCAGAGCAGATCTCACAGGATAGAGATCACGCATATCTGAATATCCAGCTTGCACTGCCGGTGCGAACCGAGTCAAAGTGGCCCAGTGGTCAGCACGGGTATTGAAGAGCTCTAACCTCAAGGCCCGATTTTCACGGTCCTTATCCTCGAGCATCTCAGCAGTGGTGCGAGTCCGTGAATCGTCCTGAGTGGGGTCAGCATAGATAGCCTGGAGATACCCTTGTGCTCCCGGAAGTGATCCTGGCATATACCGGAAATCAGAGTCCCGAAATAAACCAGATCTGACTCGCATAATGGTCATCATAGAGTAGGCGGCGTCCTGCACAGCCATCTCAATAGTAACCCCGAGTCCATAGGAGCAGTGAAGAGGCTCGGTGGATCCAGGATAAGATGGAAATATCCTGACAGTGCAGAGATACTGGCTTTGATTAAAGTCTCGGAATTGCTGTTCGACCGTGTACTCGGGATACCAGCGGTATCCAGCCTCAGTCATTACCCTGACCAACTTAGCAGTATGGCCGGGTACATCTAGGCATCGAGTCAGGCGAACCACTTGATTGAGGTCGCGAGTGGCCATCTGAAAGCACAATCATAATGCAAGGGCATTAGAATTTCTAGCAAAATTTCGGCAGCATAACAGCTGTAAATGCTCAAGAAGGATTTTGAGACATTTGACAAAGGATTACATACACACTCATCATCATCATATCAAAGTTTTGAATCCATTCTAACAACATAATGTGGTAGTAGAACTGAACTAGGCTTGTATCCATCAAACTTATAAGGTACTACTGATTAGTAACACGTGATCCTGATAGAGAGAACAGATCCTAATTCCTTATCCCCCGGTAGAAGAATGGACTGACTCAGATCAGAATGTCATAAGATAAAGGAGTAAAAAGAGCCTTACGTTCCATCCCACAAACAATTCCCCTACATATAACTAAAGAATTTCTAGACTCAACATCGACCAGTTTGGCTTGGAGAACCTACAGGCAGTCCGGCTCTGATGCCAACGCTGTCAGGACCCCGACTCGATGTCACATCGATCTAGCCGGTAACACCTCATATCACTTTGCGGCCTCACGCACGGTATCCCCACGGGTGTCGCCTTACCTTTGCCCGGGACCGTTTGCGCCTTTTGGCTCACGTATATGATAGTGTCGCTAGCATCCATATGATAGGGAGCCCGGGCTGACATGACTAGTCGTAAACCCAAAGTGGCACAGACTTACAGGGACAGGCATCCATGACCCAGCTTCGAACGTGTCGGTCATCAGCAAGTGGGTCCGGGCTGTAGCACTGGGCTAGCAGGACTCCGGTAAACCGGGCTGTAGCGGGCTAACAGGACTCCGGTACTCAAAGCGTGACATTTCCCCGAAGGGACAGACACAGGAACGAAGAAGGACACATGCCGGCCAGCCTAAGTGTTCCAGAGCAGTAGCAAGCTACCATGGCTCAGCGGTAACACTAGGAGACATTTCTCGGTAAGAGAGGCTACTAAAGATAAACAACTAGATAGTCAGATCCCACACATACCAAGCATTTCAATCATACACACAATATGCTCGATATGTGCAAATACAACGAAGCATCACAACATGACTCTATGACACAAGTACTTTATTTAAGGCTCAGGGAGCCATACATAACATACACAAAGGTACGGGTCTCACGACCCAACATACAAGTCATACAGTCATACAAACCAGCAACAGAAGTAACTTGTCTGAGTACAGACAACTAGTAAAATAAAAGAGGCTTGGAAAGCCTAGCTATACTACGTGGTCCATCACAAGCTCAGGGTCACCACCTGGGTCTTTAGCCTACTCGTTGATGTCAACGTCTACATAGAACCCATCAGAAGGGGTTGCAGCGTCTTCTGTAAAAATGTAAATTATAGCAACATGAGTACAAAGGTACTCAGCAAGACTTACATCAGATCCTACATACATGCATATTATCAAGAAGGGTTGGTGGAGTTATTGCAGCAATGCCAGCTTTGACTCTTGGCTCGACTATCCGACGATACTCCAACTTGAAATGGTTTTGCGCACACGAGTCCACTACTCACCACTTCAATACACTACCGAGGATCCACCTCCGTCTTCCTACGGAAGAGCCATCCTCGGCACTCACACTTATCTTGAGGCTTTTAGTAGTTTCCATTTACTTGTCTATGAACTGTATAGGCAACCAAGTAGTCCTTTACCGCGGACGCGGCTATTCGAATAGATCATGTTAACCCTGCAGGGGTGTACTTCTTCATACACGCTCTCACCACTTATCGTCGTTTACACGACATGTACTCGGCAACCTTCAAGCGGAAGCCCAACGTGGGTGTCGGCCACGACCTACCTAATCACCTAAGCCTCCAGTCCAGGTTTATCGCCTATCCAGGTTCCATCCGCAGGGAGTCCGGCCGAGGTTTCCCATACGGCCCCGAACGATGTGAACAGGGTTCCCGAGATACCTAACGGGTATTCGATACACCGTGCCACGTACCTACCGCATCACAGCCCACCCCTACGGTCAGCGCTGTCCACGGCCTCCAGTAGGCTACAAACACCAGAAACTACTTGCAACTCCTGGACGGAGAACTAGGGTGAATAAGAAGCCGAGAGGGTCCATTGGTTTCGGGCCCAATGCATGGTAGTAGCTGATTCTTAAATCACACATACAGATCTCAGTGCTTAAGGTCGGCTTCAATGAAACAACCCACCATGTACTCCTACATGGCCTTTCATCGATACCTTTACCAAATCGTGTTCACCACACCACTCTCATTACCGACATAATCATTTCACTCTAGCCCATCACCCAGATGAACCAGACCTGACACGACTCTAAGCATAGCAGGCATAGCAGGGTAGGAACAACACATACATAGGGCTCAATCAACTCCTACACATGCTAGTGGGTTTCATCTAGTTACTGTGGCAATGACAGGTCATGCAGAGGAAATGGGTTCAACTACCGTAGCACACAGCAGTTTGAATCGCGTTGTCTTAATGCAGTAAAAGAGAGCAGGAGCGAGAACATGGGATTGTATCGATATGATCAAATGGTTGGTTGCTTGCCTGATGGTTCGATGCACTGATACGGTTCTTCGTTAGGGTAATCACGGTACTCCTCGGAGGCAGAACCTGTCGCAAAGGACACTGATACACAACATCACCAAACAATGTGCAACAATATGATGCATGCATGAAACATGGCAATATGAGTGTGTTGGGCTAATGCAACTAAAACCAGAAGGGTTTGAACAAATTTGAATCAAGGATTCAAATTTCAAATTCAAATATGGCCTTTTAAAGTGCTTTTCCTTGTTCTGCTTAAAACATCAGTTTAACTTGTTTGATCATGCATGAAAATAGTACAGATGGATAGATTGGATTTTTCTGATCATTTTTCATATATAATTTGTCCAATTTGGAGTTACAGAATAAAAGTTATGAATTTTTGAAGTTTAAATAATATTCTGGAATTTCCTGATTTAAATTAAATCCAGAAATACAATTATTGCGCCAGCATGACGTCAGCATGACGTCAGTGGTCAACTACGGCTGGCTGAAGTCAAACCTGACGTGTGGGGCCCACACGTCAGTGACAGGGGGGGTTAAACAGGGTTAAATTAATCCTAATTACTAATTAGTGGCGCTGGGGCCCACTGGTCAGTGTCAGGGGGTTAACTAACAGTGGTTAGCGCTAATCCTAATTAGCTACAGGGCTGGGCCCACCTGCCAGGGACTCAGGGGGTTTCCTGCCGTGGTCAAAGTGGGTCAAACCCACCGGCGACGTGACGTCGGCGAGGCCCGAGACGGTGGCGCGATGCGGAATCGCGCTATAGGGCACGGGAGAGGCCGTGCTTGGGCTCGTTGAAGAGCCCTTGCTCCCGCGCATCGAATGGTGGTGGTGGTCATGCCGGAGGTGGCCGGAATCGACGGCGGCCAGCTCGGCTGCGGCCGCCGGGGTTCGGTCGTGCACGGGAACGGGGTTGGAGCTCGAAGGCGAGCGAAGCGAGGCGCTAGGGATGCTCTACGGGGTCTTACGAACTCGTTGGACTCGCCGGGGTGACCAAATGGTCACCGGAGCTGCGTCGACGGCGAGCTCGGCGACGGCGGAGGTTCGGCCATGGTGGGGAGGAGGCTATGGTGAGGGAACGAGGGGGAGGAGAGGGGGAAACGGTGGCGTAGCTCACCGCGGTTGCAGTGGGCGTCGAAGCGGGCTCGGGGACGCGCTGGAGACGGCGAATCGACGGCGACGGTGGTCGGAGCCCGAAGAGGGGAACGGCGACGTGGCGGCGATGCAGGGCTTCCGGAGGCCCGTGGAGCGGTGGGGAGGAAGAGGGGGTTGTGGCGGAGCTTCTGAGCTAGTCGGGGGAGCGAGGGGTGGCCGGAGATGGCTGCTATGGCGAACGGCGGCGACGGTGGTGTTCGGCCGTGTGAGAGAGAGAGCGAGGGAGAGGAGGGGAGAGCCGGGGGAGAGTGAGAGAGAGCAGGGGGAGAGGCGTGGCGTCGTCCAGGGCATCGAGGCGAGGAGGGGAGGGCAGGCAGGCAGGGAGAGAGGTGGCGTGGCGCGGTGGCGCGCGCGCACGCCGGCCACACTCCCCTCCCTCTGTCGGGACGAAGACGACAGAGGAGGGAGGTGGGCTGGGCCGGCTGCTGGCTGGGCCGGCCAGCTGGCTGGGCTGCACAGGGAGGAGCCCAGGTAATCTTCTCCCTTTTATTTTTTTCTGTTTTCTAATTTCTGACATTTGTTTTGATTTAAATAATATATTAAATCATTTATTTAACTTATGCCAATTTTTTGCAGGGGCTAGATATATTATTTCAGAGCTCCTTTATAAATGGCATAATATTTGGACATATATTAATATATATAATTAATATATTTCCAAAGCAAATATTTATGCATTAATTCCAAATGCCCAAAATAAATACCTATGAGCTCCTAAAAATATTGGTTTGATTTTTATCTCTGTCCAATATTTTCAGAGAGCCACATGAGCATTTTCTTGGACCCTTTTGGAGAAATTTTTATTTGGATCATTTTCAAAATGATTCTGAGGGTTTCACAGATCCCCATTTCAAGTTTCTGATGAAAGAGTAAACATGATGCAACACTCTAATGCATAACTAGCTAGGGTGTGACATAGATATACCCATATCTGCTCAAATCATCTGTGAAGGTGAGAAAATAACGATATCCGCCACGAGCCTCAATATTCATCGGACCACATACATCTGTATGTATGATTTCCAACAAATCTGTTGCTCTCTCCATAGTACCGGAGAACGGTGTTTTGGTCATCTTGCCCATGAGGCACGATTCGCAAGTACCAAGTGATTCATAATCAAGTGGTTCCAAAAGTCCATCAGTATGGAGTTTCTTCATGCGCTTTACACCGATATGACCTAAACGGCAGTGCCACAAATAAGTTGCACTCTCATTATCAACTCTGCATCTTTTGGTTTCAACATTATGAATATGTGTGTTACTACTATCGAGATTCAACAAGAATAGACCACTCTTCAAGGGTGCATGACCATAAAAGATATTACTCATATAAATAGAACAACCATTATTCTTTGATTTAAATGAATAACCGTCTCACATTAAACAAGATCCAGATATAATGTTCATGCTTAACGCTGGCACCAAATAACAATTATTTAGGTCTAATATTAATCCCGAAGGTAGATGTAGAGGTAGCGTGCCGACTGCGATCACATCGACTTTGGAACCGTTTCCCACGCGCATCGTCACCTCGTCCTTAGCTAATCTTCGCTTAATCCGTAGTTCCTGTTTCGAGTTGCAAATATTAGCAACAAAACCAGTATCAAATACCCAGGTGCTACTGCGAGCATTAGTAAGGTACACATCAATAACATGTATATCACATATACCTTTGTTCACCTTGCCATCCTTCTTATCCGCCAACTACTTGGGGCAGTTCCGCTTCTAGTGACCAGTCTGCTTGCAATAGAAGCACTCAGTTTCAGGCTTAGGTCCAGGTTTGGGTTTCTTCTCTTGAGTAGCAACTTGCTTGCCGTTCTTTTTGAAGTTCCCCTTCTTTTTCCCTTTGCCCTTTTTCTTGAAACTAGTGGTCTTGTTGACCATCAACACTTGATGCTCCTTCTTGATTTCTACCTCCGCAGCTTTCAGCATCGCGAAGAGCTCGGGAATAGTCTTATTCATCCCTTGCATATTATAGTTCATCACGAAGCTCTTGTAGCTTGGTGGCAGTGATTGGAGAATTCTGTCAATGACGCAATCATCTGGAAGATTAACTCCCAATTGAATCAAGTGATTATTATACCCAGACATTTTGAGTATATGCTCACTAACAGAATGGTTCTCCTCCATCTTGCAGCTACAGAACTTATTGGAGACTTCATATCTCTCAATCCGGGCATTTGCTTGAAATATTAACTTCAACTCCTGGAACATCTCATATGCTCCATGACGTTCAAAACATCGTTGAAGTCCCGATTCTAAGCCGTAAAGCATGGCACACTGAACTATCGAGTAGTCATCAGCTTTGCTCTGCCAGACGTTCATAACATAGGGCGTTGCTCCTGCAGCAGGCCTGGCACCCAGCGGTGCTTCCAGGACGTAATTCTTCTGTGCAGCAATGAGGATAATCCTCAAGTTACGGACCCAGTCCATGTAATTGCTACCATCATCTTTCAACTTTGCTTTCTCAAGGAACGCATTAAAATTCAACGGAACAACAACATGAGCCATCTATCTACAATCAACATAAACAAGCAAGATACTATCATGGACTAAGTTCATGATAAATTTAAGTTCAGTTAATCATATTACTTAAGAACTCCCACTTAGATAGACATCCCTCTAATCCTCTAAGTGATCACGTGATCCAAATCAACTAAACCATGTCCGATCATCACGTGAGATGGAGTAGCTTCATTGGTGAACATCTTTATGTTGATCATATCTACTATATGATTCACGCTCGACCTTTCGGTCTCCGTGTTCCGAGGCCATATCTGTATATGCTTGGCTCGTCAAGTATAACCTGAGTATTCCGCGTGTGCAACTGTTTTGCACCCGTTGAATTTGAATGTAGAACCTATCACACCCGATCATCACATGGTGTCTCAGCACGAAGAACTTTCGCAACGGTGCATACTCAGGGAGAACACTTCTTGTTAATTTCGTGAGAGATCATCTTATAATGCTACCGTCAATCAAAGCAAGATAAGATGCATAAAAGGATAAACATCACATGCAATCAATATAAGTGATATGATATGGCCATCATCATCTTGTGCTTGTGATCTCCATCTCCGAAGCACCGTCGTGATCACCATCGTCACCGGCGTGACACCTTGATCTCCATCGTAGCATCGTTGTCGTCTCGCCAAGCTTGTGCTTCTACGACTATCGCTACCGCTCAGTGATAAAGTAAAGCATTACATCGTGATTGCATTGCATACAATAAAATGACAACCATAAGGCTCCTGCCAGTTGCCGATAACTCGGTTACAAAACATGATCATCTCATACAATAAAATTCAGCATCATGTCTTGACCATATCACATCACAACATGCCCTGCAAAAACAAGTTAGACGTCCTCTACTTTGTTGTTGCAAGGTTTACGTGGCTGCTACGGGCTTAAGCAAGAACCAATCTTACCTACGCATCAAAACCACAACGATAGTTTGTCAATTTGACTCCGTTTTAACCTTCGCAAGGACCGGGCGTAGCCACACTCGGTTCAACTAAAGTTGGAGAGACAGTCGCCCGCAAGCCACCTATGTGCAAAGCACGTCGGGGGAACCGGTCTCGCGTAAGCGTACGCGTAATGTTGGTCCGGGTCGTCTCGTCCAACAATGCCGCCGAACCAAAGTATGACATGCTGGTAGGCAGTATGACTTATATCGCCCACAACTCACTTGTGTTCTACTCGTGCATATAACATCAACATAAATAACCTAGGCTCGGATGCCACTATTGGGTTTCGTGGTAATTTCAAAAAAATTCCTACGCACACGCAAGATCATGTGATGCATAGCAACGAGGGGAGAGTGTGATCTACATACCTAGTAGATCGACAACGGAAGCGTTTGGTCGATGTTGTCGTACGTCTTCACGATCCGACCGATCAAGCACCGAAACTACGGCACCTCCGAGTTCGAGCACACGTTCAGCTCGATGACGATCCCCGGACTCCAATCCAGCAAAGTGTCGAGGAAGAGTTCTGTCAGCACCACGGCGTGGTGACGATCTTGATGTACTACAGCAGCAAGGCTTCGCCTAAACTCCGCTACAGTATTATAGAGGACTATGGTGGCTGGGGGCGCCGCACACGGCTAAGGAATAGATTACGTGGATCAACTTGTGTGTTTCTGGGGTGCCCCTGCCTCCGTATATAAAGGACTAGAGGGGGGAGGCTGGCCGACCAAGGGTGGCGCGCCAGGAGAGTCCTACTCCCTCTGGGAGTAGGATTCCCCCCCCAATCCTAGTTGGAATAGGATTCACGGAGGGGGAAAAGAGAGAGGGGGGCCGGCCACCTCTCCTTGTCCTAATAGGACTAGGGGAGGGAGGGAGGCGCGCAGCCTATCTTGGGAAGCCCCTTCTCTTTTCCACTAAGGCCCACTAAGGCCCATATAGCTCCCGGGGGGTTCCGGTAACCTCCCGGTACTCCGGTAAAATCCCGATTTCACCCGGAACACTTCCGATATCCAAACATAGGCTTCCAATATATCAATCTTTATGTCTCGACCATTTCGAGACTCCTCATCATGTCCGTGATCACATCCGGGACTCCGAACAACCTTTGGTACATCAAAATGCATAAACTCATAATATAACTGTCATCGTAACCTTAAGCGTGCGGACCCTACGGGTTCGAGAACAATGTAGACATGACCGAGACAGGTCTCCGGTCAATAACCAATAGCGGGACCTGGATGCCCATATTGGCTCCTACATATTCTACGAAGATCTTTATCGGTCAGACCGCATAACAACATACGTCGTTCCCTTTGTCATCGGTATGTTACTTGCCCGAGATTCGATCGTCGGTATCCCATACCTAGTTCAATCTCGTTGCCGGCAAGTCTCTTTACTCGTTCTGTAATACATCATCCGCAACTAACTCATGTAGTTGTAATGCTTGCAAGGCTTAAGTGATGTGCATTACCGAGAGGGCCCAGAGATACCTCTCCGATAATCGGAGTGACAAAACCTAATCTCGAAATACGCCAACCCAACATGTACCTTTGGAGACACCTGTAGTACTCCTTTATAATCACCCAGTTACGTTGTGACGTTTGGTAGTACCCAAAGTGTTCCTCCGGTAAACGGGAGTTGCTTAATCTCATAGTTACAGGAACATGTATAAGTCATGAAGAAAGCAATAACAACACACTAAACGATTGGGTGTGTCGGTGTACTAGAGTAGGGGTACCCTAGTATCCCGAACTTGTGCACGGGCAGTCGCAGCGTCCCGCGGCAAGGCTTGCCGGGTGACCGCCAAGGTCCTCCGTGGTTCCTTTGGAGCCATTCAAGGACAAAATATCCAAGCCAAGGAGACAAGACCCCGGCAAGAGGAGCTTGCCGGGAAGGCTAACCAAGGCACCTCAAGACCCCGGCAAGAGGAGCTTGCCGGGAAGGCCAACCAAGGCATCTCAAGGAACTTGCCGCGACGCGCAACGCGTCCTGGCAAGGCCCGGTGAGCGACAAGCTCCTGGACGCGACAAGACGACAACCGCGGCAAAGCGCTTGCCGCGGCAAGCCACCACTCTGTGCCCGCGCTCTAGCACATCCACCAATGTGTCGCTCTAGGACCCTTCCAGGCATACATGGCGGAAGGCTGTGTAGCCAGGGGCGCACGGTGGCAAGCGGCGCTGACAAGATTGCCATCGTGGCGAGCGGTGGCGTCCCTGACGGTCCCTTTTGCATTATTTAGGCGACGCAGACGGGCATTTAATGCCCTTGTCTCCTGCCGTCAGGGTTAGGTATGATACACTATAGCAGGTAGCTGTACCAACCGCAGCACCTTTACATTTTTACCCTTGTCTACGTTGCCACCTGTCGGTGACCCCTTGAGCATATAAAATGAGGCCCATGCGCAACATAGAGGGGGTGTTGGGAAAAAGAGAACGCTCACGCTCGGTCTCGTTAGCTGCTGGAGTGTACTGTAGCACTCCGCGCTCCCGAGCAAGAACTCAATACAAACCACAAAGCAGGAGTAGGGCTTTACGCATCCATGCGGCCCGAACCTGGGTAAACTGCTCATGTGCTTCGCCTCGATCCGCTCTTCGTGCGACCTCCGCCCCCGCCGAACCGAAAGGGACTCGGCCCGCCGGTCCCATAGGTGTCCGTGGATCAGTCCCCCGGCATCTTTGGCGCGCCAGGTAGGGGGCGTCGAGGTTGTGTGAACCAGATCCGGCGTTCACACGAGCTAGATCTTCATCATCTTCATCGACATGCCGCCGAAGAAGAAGGCTTCGGAGGCAGCTGCTCCATCTGCCCCACCACCGCCGGAGCAAACGCCTGATGGGGCAGAAGAACAGGCGTCGACGAGGGAGCTCACGGTGCTGCCAGGTCCAAGGACAAGGTTGCGCTGCCCATCGGCGGCGTAGCCGGCTCCCACAACGACCGGGCGCACTCCAAGACCTCGCCGTCCGTACATGCACCGTGCCCATCTCAGGAGGCGCGGGACCGGCAGCGTCATGGTACTCACAGTACCATGCGTTTGCTGGACCAAGATCGAGCTGGTGGATCTCGGAGTGCTCAAGACTAGCATGCACGCCAACATGCTGGCACGAGCGAGGCACGGTCGCCTGGACGGGATACTGCTCCTTCTAACATAGTTAGAAGTCCGAGCATATCCCGCTCCTCGCACCGTTCGCCACCGCCACCTGCCACCCCAGCAGAAGCTTTGGCTCGAGCTCAACTGCTCCTGGAATACCCTCCAACGGCAGACAAGATCGACGACTAGAGGGCCACCATTCAGAGTCTCATCGGCTTCGCCAACGGCGACGCTCAACGGCAGCCGAGCACGTCACAACCGCGGCAAGTCAGCCAGGCACGAGCCAGTGGTGACAAGACCGGTGGGGGTGCAACCACTATGCACTCTCCGCCCCGAAGGCCAAGATCGCCGACTCGCCGGATCCACCTCGACAGCGACTCCACCGCGTCATCAGATCCACGAGCTCGTCGCGATCAGCGCCAAGTTCTTCACGAATGACAGCAAGAAGATGCTCGTACTCGCATCGAGCGCCGATGAGAAGCGCGACGTCAATCGGACCAGTGCGCTGGGCCCTCTGTCGACATGCATGCGCCAGGGGAACCAGGAGACTTGCTGTACGTGGTAGGTTGTCCTGCGTTTACTCATGAGCTGCGGCAAATCCAGTGGCCCAGCATGAAGAATTTCAAGCCAGACGTACCAGAGAAGTATGACGACAAGTCACATCCGTCGGAGTTCCTCAGCATCTACACCATCGTGGTGCAGGCTGCCGGGGGGCGGGACGACAAGATCCTTGCCAGCTACTTCCCGCTGGTGCTCAAGCCCAACGTCAGGTCCTGGCTCATGCATTTGCCGGACAACTCCATATCCTCCTGGGCAGACCTATGCCATCAGTTTGTCGGCGCCTTTACAGGCGGCCACAAACCTCATGGCCAAGAGAGTGACCTTCATCTGCTTGCCCAGAAGGAAGGAGAGCCCCTACGCAAGTACATTCAGAGATTCAGCCGTGTACAGCACAACATCCCAGATGTCCACCCTGCCGCGGTCATCAGCGCGTTCCATCAGAACGTGCATAACGGCAGGATGCGGGAGGAGATGGCGATGTGCAAGATCAAAGACGTCAGTGAGCTGTATGCCCTGGCCGACAAGTGTGCACGCGCTGAGGAAGGGAGGAAACTCCCCGGACAGGATACGGGAGCAGGAGGATCTGACAGTGAGGATGCTGCCCCAGCAAAGAAAAACCGGCGGCGGAACAACAGGAAGAAGAAAGGCAAAGATGTACTAGTCGTTGAGCAGTCCGGCAACGAAGGTGGCGCCAAGAAAGCCAAAGTTGGTAGCTCCGGCAAGGAGATTGCCGCATGCACCAACTGCCAGGCTGTGGCGGTCGCCGACAAGCAGGACGGCAACGACAAGCAGTACTGCAAGATCCACCGCACCAAGGGCCATGACCTCCAGAGCTGCAAGAAGGTCGAGCAGCTTGTCCAGTAGCAAAAGGCTGAGTACGAGCGATGAGACAAGGAGAGGGCCTAAGGATGCGCTGGAGAATCTGGCAAGAAGCGCGCCAGCCGGGGAGGATGCCGTGGCAAGGCCAAGCAGCGGCAAGGAGACAGACCTCCCCGCGGCCGCGACAAGGATGAAGACGACAACGACGACGAAGACATGGATGATGTCGAGACCAGTGAGCAGGAGTTCCAGAAAGCCACAGAGGTCTTGTGCGTTGACGGCGGTGCTTCTCTGCATACTTCGCACCGCCAACTCAAACAGTGGGTGCGGGAAGTCAATGCAGCAGAACCGCCTGTCGAGTCACGCAAGCTTCTGAAATGGTCCAGCACGCCTATCATCTTTGATATTGAGGACCACCCTGATCGCACAACTGCGGTCGGGTGCTTGCCGATGTTGGTTTCACCAACTATCCGCAACCTCAAAGTCACTAAGATGCTAGTTGACGGCGGGGCCGGCTTGAACCTGATCTCCTCCGCTGTACTCCAGAAACTCCAGATCCCTGACAGCGAGCTTGAAGAGACCGGCACATTCCAAGGAATCAACCCGGGAAGGAGCAAGCCGAAGGGGAAGGTCATGTTGCCAGTAACATTTGGCAGCGAAGTGAACTTCAGGACTGAGAGGGTCACTTTTGACGTTGCCGATTTTCCATTGCCTTACAATGGGATACTCGGCCGTCCAGCACTCGCCAAGTTCATGGCAGCCTCTCACTACGCATACAACATGCTGAAGATGCCAGGCCCGATGAGCATCATCTCTGTCCCTGGCGACAAGAAGGATGCTCTTATCTGCGCCGACAAGATCTACCGGGAAGCGGCAGCCGCAACAGATCGCAAGTCACTTGCCATTGAAGCTCCCGGGGGGAAGAAGAAGACCAAGTCCGACAAGAGTTCTGATGCCCACTCCGGCAAGCGCATCTCTTCGGAGTGCTACGCTGCCGTCGAGGACGCACCATCGAGCTCCACCGGCAAGTGTAAGAAGACAATGGCAGCTCCGCCAGAGACCAAGAAGGTGTCCGCCAAGGAGGACGGCACTGGTGGTACCTTCACCATCAGTGCCACTCTCGACCCTAAATAGGAAAGCGCGCTCATTGCTTTCCTGCGGGCGAATGTCGACGTGTTTGCATGGTAACCGTCTAACATCCTCGGTGTTCCCAGGAAAGTAATTGAGCACCATCTTGCCGTTTGTCCTCATGCGCGCCCCGTCAAGCAGAAGGTCAGGAAGCAAGCAGTGGAGCGCCAAGAATTCATCGTAGAAGAGATCAAGAAGTTGGAAGCAGCAGGCCTTGTCAGAGGAGTGCTCCATCCTACGTGGTTGGCTAATCCTATAGTCGTGCGCAAGGCGAACGGGAAATGGAGACTTTGTATCGACTTTACCGATGTTAACAAAGCTTGTCCCCAAAGACCCATTTCCTTTGCCGCGCATTGACCAGATTGTTGACTCCATGGCCAGATGTGATTTGCTTTCATTTCTTGACGCATACTCAGGATACCATCAGATCTTCATGGCAGAAGAGGATGAGGAGAAGACCGCATTCATCACTCCATGTGGCACGTACTGTTTCATACGGATGCCTTTCGGTTTAAAAAATGCTGGTTCAACATTTGCAAGAGTAGTCCATGTCGCTCTTAAGCCACAAATACACAAAAATGTGGAAGCCTACATGGATGACATAGTGGTCAAGAGCAAGGACAAGGCAACTCTAATTCAAGATTTAGACGAGACCTTTGCAAATCTGCGCAAGATCAGCCTCAAGCTCAACCCCGAGAAGTGTGTGTTTGGAGTCCCCTCCGGCAAGCTTCTCGGGTTCTTCGTGTCTCAGCGAGGAATCGAAGCCAATCCCGACAAGATCAAGGCCATTGAGCAGATTGATGCACCAAAGCGCATCAAGGATGTACAAAGACTTGCCGGTTGCGTGGCTGCTCTCAGCAGGTTTATCTCTAGGTCTGCTGAGCGCGCCCTGCCGTTTTTCAAAATATTGAAAAAGGTAGGTCCAATGAAATGGACTCGGGAAGCGGAGGCTGCGCTGCAAGACTTGAAGAGATACCTGTCCTCCCCTCCGACACTTGTCGCACCTAAGCCACAAGTGAAGTTGCTGCTGTATATAGCGGCAACCAATCAAGTGGTTAGTGCTGCGTTAGTAGCAGAGAGGGAGGCAGATGACGAGCCAGCAACCACGGCAGGTGCATCCAGCGACAAGCAGGGGGCTTCCCCGACAAGCTCTGGTCCCGACAAAGATGGATCTGCGCAGACGCGCGAGGAGATACAGAAGAAAATGGTACAGCGCCCAGTTTACTTTGTCAGTTCCCTTCTGCAGGGGGCTAGGTCAAGGTACTCTGGCGTGCAGAAATTGCTTTTCGGCCTTCTCATGGCCTCGAGAAAGCTGCGCCATTACTTCCAAGCACATGAGATCACAGTTGTCACTCATTTTTCGCTGAAGAGGATACTACAGAATCCAGAAGCGACAGGAAGGATTGTTGAGTGGGCACTCAAACTGTCAAGCTTTAGCCTCAAGTTTGAGAGCACTTCAACTATCCAAAGCAGAGCATTGGCAGAATTCATAGCAGAATGGACGCAAACACCAGATGAAGAAATTCCAGAAACGAGCATCCCCGTCAAGGAAGCAAGCAAAGAGTGGCTGATGTACTTTGATGGTGCCTTTTCGCTGCAAGGCGCCGGCGCTGGCGTGCTGCTTGTCGCACCCACCGGAGAGCACCTCAAGTACGTAGTCCAGATGCACTTTCCCAAGGAGCAAGCAACAAACAATACTGCAGAGTATGAAGGCTTGCTTGCCGGTCTCAGGATCGCGGCAGACCTTGGGATCAAGAAGCTCGTTGTCAGGGGTGACTCGCAGCTTGTCGTCCGCCAAGTGAACAAGAGCTATCAGAGTCCGTTGATGGAAGCCTACATTGACGAAGTGAGAAAGCTACAAGAGCACTTTGACGGCCTACAGATGGAGCATGTTCCAAGAGCTCAGAATGCCGTTGCCGATGGCCTGTTAAAGTGCGCCGCACTTAAGTTACCTGTGGAACCAGGGATCTTTGTGCTCAAGCTGACTCAACCGTCTATAACCCCATCAACTGGACAGAGCAAGAAGAGGAAGTTGATTTCTGGTGACTATTTGCCGGCAGAGCTTCCCGAAGCCGCCGCCAAGAAGGTCCCCAATATCAACGCCAAGAGCGCTGAGGAGCAGTCCGCTCCGGCAAGCCCCAGGGTTTGTTCTGTTGAAGCAGAAGCTCCCGACAAGTTTTGCTCCGGCAAGCTTGCCGGGGAATGTCAAGCTCCGGCAGAGCAGCAGGTTCTCGCCGTAGAAGTGGACGTTCCCGCAGCAGCAGATTTGCCTTGCGCTGAGGAGAAGTCTGCTCCGGCAAGCCCTAGGGTTTGTTCCATTGAAGCAGAAGCTCCCGGCAAGTTTTGCTCCGGCAAACTTGCCGGGGAACGTCAAGCTCCGGTAGAGCCGCCGGTTCTCGCCGTAGAAGCGGACGTTCCCGCAGCAGCAGATTTGCCTTTAGTCCTTGTTGTCGAGCCACAAGCTCCAGCATGGGCACAGCAGATTGTCCGTTTCCTTCAGATAGGAGAACTTCCCGAAGAGCAAGAAGAAGCGGAAAGAGTAGCCCGGCAGTCAACTATGTACCAGTTTGTCGACAAGACACTGTACAGAAGAAGACTCAACGGTGTGAAATTGAAGTGTATTCACCGGGAAGACGGACAAAAGCTGTTGGCAGAGATACATGGAGGCATATGTGGTCACCACATTGGCGCAAGAGCACTTGTCGGCAAAGCGTTCCGGCAAGGTTTCTTTTGGCCGACAGCCCTCCAGGATGCAACTGCACAAGTAACCAAGTGTGAAGCGTGCCAGTTCCATTCCAAGCAGATACACCAACCAGCTCAAGCTCTCCAAACGATCCCTTTATCCTGGCCATTTTCGGTCTGGGGGCTCGACATCCTCGGCCCCTTTCCCCGAGCAATCGGGGGCTTTGAGTACTTGTACGTTGCAATCGACAAGTTCACAAAGTGGCCGGAAGTGGAACCAGTGAGGAAGGTGACAGCACAGTCAGCAGTCAAGTTCTTCAGGTCGATTGTTGGCCGCTTCGGGATCCCTAACAGGATAATCACCGACAACGGTACGCAATTCACGAGCCGCACCTTCATGCAGTATGTCCAAGATCTTGGCGCCAAGGTCTGCTTCGCTTCTGTTGCTCACCCAAGAAGCAACGGTCAAGCGGAGAGGGCAAATGCTAAAGTGCTGCGCGGGCTCAAGACTAGAACTTTCAACAGGCTGCACAAGTGCGGAAGAAACTGGATCGAGGAGCTGCCGGTGGTTCTTTGGTCGATCAGGACGACGTCAAATCGAGCCACTGGCCAGACACCTTTCGCTCTAGTCTATGGAGCAGAGGCAGTTCTCCCCACGGAACTCGTATACGGGTCACCTCGAGTGCTCGCTTATGATGAGCTTGAGCAAGAGCAGCTGCGACAAGATGACGCGCTGCTCCTTGAGGAAGACCGTCTTCAGGCTGCTGTACGAGCTGCTTGCTACCAGCAAGCTTTGCGCCGCTACCATAGCTGCAAAGTTAACGCCAGAAGTCTCGAGGAAGGCGACCTTGTTCTTCGGCGTGTTCAGTCCGCCAAGAATTCCAACAAGTTGACGCCGAAGTGGGAAGGCCCTTACCGGGTGAAACGAGTCACTAGGCCTGGCGCTGTCCGCCTTGAGACCGAAGATAGCATTCCGATGAGCAATTCCTAGAACATTGAGCATCTTCTTAAGTTTTACCCGTAAGGCGCGGTTGCCGGAACCTGTTCCGGCAACCACCTTTTGTACAAGTCATGCCGCTGTTGCATGTAATCCTTTGTAGAAAGCCGGGCGCAGACCCCGTGCATAAGTAAAGCTCATGTGCTCCACACATCTTGTCAATTTCATGCATTCTATCTTTTGCATATGTGATCTGACACTTTGTGCAGCACCTACTCCCCGGTAAGCAATAACGAGCCGTAAGGCTCCATATCTTTATTTTCTCTTCTTTCTTTTTTCTCAAGGAAAGGAAGGTTCCCTCGCCCAAAAGTTTGCCGGGGGGAAGGAGAAGATAATGGTATGGACCAGGCGTCGTTCAAGAAAGTTTCGCCTTGCCGGGAAGCAAACAACAGAAAAGCTAAGTTGCCAAAGTTTGAGCAATCAGATTTTTAAATTTTTTAAGTTATCTCCCTTGAACAACCGCACTTTGTATGGAAAACCTATGCGCGGAGGAACCAAGTTGTAGCTAGTTGCGCCCTTACTTTGTTTCGAGTCCGGTCAACAACTTAAGTGAGATGCGACTAGTTGCGACAAGGTTTCTTGTCGGTAGCGGCACCGCCAGCAGGCTGCTGACGTTCCGCACTCAGCGCTCGCGGCTAAGGTGCCTGCACCGGCAAGTTCCCTAAAAGCGTAGGGCAAAAACATACAAAGGGAGGAATCAAGTAAAGGGAATAACATTGCAATCATTACCCGGAATAGAGTTATATTACAAGATAACTTGTCGCGGCTCTAACAGATTGTTCTCATAACATGACCAGCAGCGACAAGAAAAGAAGAAAATGGGCGGCCTAGTCTACGCGATCGCCCTCGATCCTCTTGATCCCGCTCACCTTGTCCACAATGGGTGCGACAAGGGTCTTGAGCGCCTCCAGATCAGCATCCGGCAGCAGGGTCTTGAGGACGTTGGTGAGGTTGAGGCCTGGATTGCGGAAGGCCACCTTCACCAACACTTTTTGAAGAGCTCCCGCGCAGATCTTGCGCGACTCGTCGGCCAGCTGCTTTGGGATCCTCTCCCGGAGTCGCTGGAGGGCCGTCGCCACGCCTTTGAAGAACAAGATGAACTTGGCGCCGGGTTGGAGGTTCTCGTCGGAGGGATACCCGAGATCCTCCATCCCCAGCTGCGCCAGCTCCCTATCAATGTCTGCGGCAACATTCACGAGACCCTCCGTCCAGTGCTCCACATTCTCCCTGAAAGCATTCTGGGCGGCGGCAGCACTCTCCAGCAGCGCCTTGCCGGCCTTGATCTCCTCCTTCAAGGCCACCTCCTGCTCCTTGGCGCCGTCCAGCGTCTTGGTCAAAGTGGTCAGCTTCAACTCAAGATTCGCGTTGGAGTCCTTGGCGGCGCTAAGCTCTTTGCCCTTCTCGGCGACGTCGGCCTCCAGCTGCGCCACCTTCGTCTCCAGCTCCTTCTTGGCGGCCTCGGCGGCTGCGGCAGCATCCTCCGCCTGCTTAAGGGCTCCGCCGAATTGTTGCTCGCGCGCGGCAAGCTCCTCCTCATGGGCGTCAAGGTTGACCTTTTGCTGCGCCAGCTCGCCCTCCTGCGCAAACAACTTCTTAGCGGCAAGCCACCTTTCCTCTTCAACTTCGGCCTTCTCAAGGAAGAAGGCCTTCTGCTCTTCGGCGAGTTGCCCCCGCTCCTTCGCCAGGGACCGGAGAGCTTCCTGGTGGAGACCCCGGAGCTCCTCCGCGCGCTTCTCGATGTCTGCTCCCGCCTTCGCGACAAGCGCCTCGCGGGATTCCAGCTTGGCTTGCCGCGCACGGTAGAGCGACAACAACTTCCGCAGCGGCCGCTCCTCCTCAGGCTCGTTGCTGCTGCTGCTCGGCGCGTCAACCAGCGTCAGCCCAGCGGAGGCGAGCACCTCCTCGTCGAAGATCTCTCCCTCGACCGGCGCCCTAGAGCTTGACGCCCAGGGGAGGTTGATGAAGATGCCATCGCCGGCCTTCAAGTAGACGCCTGGCTGGGGCTCTTCGGAGCCTGGCGCTGCGGCAGCGGTGGACGGGTCGGCGGTCGATGTAGCGCCTGGCGCTCCTGCGGCCTCAGGGCCGTCAATGCGATCGCCAGACCCCTCGCCAGTTGCTGCGGCGGCAGCCTTGGCGGCCTCTGCGCCGGCAGGATCGTCAGCACCGGCTGCTTCTTCGGTGGCAGCGGCGTCATCGGCGGCAACCTCGGTCTCCATCGGCTCCGTAGCAGATGGGTCTGACAGCCGGAAAAGGGAGAAGAGTCAAGCAAATACCCAAGAAGATCAAAAGAAGAAGAACCCAAGTGAAGTTTTGAAGCGAGAGGAGTACCTGTACCGGGTCCTACAGTCGTGGTCTCCGCTGTCGGGGGGCCGCTGGTGCTGTCCCTTGCCGGAGAACTCTCCCTTGCCGGAGACGTCTCCCTTACCGGAAAACTCTCCCTTGCCGGAGGACTCTCCCTTGGCTTCTGGTGGGGCTGCTCTGCTCCTACACAAACCAACAGTCAGATATCAGCAAAGACAGAGTATCCATGCGCACTTCACAGTGGAAAGCGAACCATATACTTACGCTGGGGGCTGCTCTGGAGAAAGGTTGCCGGGTCCGGCAAGGTTGTCTCGGGCGCACCCCCTGCTGTCGCAGTGGGTTCGTCCTCGATGACAATCACCGGGACCTTGGCTCTCTTTGCTGCTCTCTGGGCCAGAGTCCTGAAGAGGAACAAGTTCAGAGTAAAGCAAATGAGATACAAGACAAAACAGCAAGAATTGAAGAACTACAAGTACAACAAGAGAATCTTACTCTTCTTCTTCCTCGTCGGAGCTGAACGCGGAGAAGTCGAAGTCTGGCTCACGTCCGGCGTGAGGAGGCAGAGGAGTAGGTTCCCTTGGCCGCTTGGCGGGAGCAGTGGCGGTGGGTTGAGAGGGCCCCGCTCCAGTTGCCGTCGCAGCGTGAGGTGCTCCCGCGGCAACAGTGCTTGCCGCGGTGGAGCGTGTCACGCGGCGCGGCGACTGTTGACTCACCTGCCGCTCAGCTACGTCACCGGCCTTGCGGAGACGCCTTCTTGGTGGGGATGGAGGCTCTGCTTGCGGTGAGCTACCTGAAGATGAGGAGGAAGAGGAGTTGATCTCCAGCGAGCCGCTCGTATCCTTGGCGGGCTCACTCGACTCGACGCCATGCCCAGCAAGCTCTTTCTCGCCGGCGGGCTCCCCTCGCTCGGCACGGCTTGCCGCCTCTGCTGCATCTACCTCCTCCACGGTGAATCCAAATTCGCCCGCGGCAGCGGCTGCCGCCGCCTCTTCCAGCCTAGTGGCGATGCGTGTCATCTCCGCATCGGTGGTGTCGCGGGTGAGACCATCCTTCTCGTTGGGGCGGACCGACACTTCTACCAAGCCATTGAAGAACTCCTGCACGACGTCGTCTGCAGGCTCTTGCCAAGTTGGCACAATTCCATGCGAATCGCACAGCGGCATCATTGCGCGGATGCGGTCGAGCGAGGAGTTGTTGCATAGTGGAACGACGCCCCCCCGGCAACCTGAACACTTCAGGATGTTGAGGGTCGTACTTCAACAGCTCCTAGAGCATCGCGTTGAGCTCCAGAACAGTAAACGGCTGCAGTTTCTCCTCGACAATCCAGCATCAGTCTGCTCTCCACTCCTCCCACTTGCCGCGGAACTCTCCCTCCAGATAAGTGTCCTTCTTGCCGGCCCTTGAGATCCAGGCGATTCCGCCGGATAAAGGCTCCCCTCTCTCTACTCGGGGCATAAAGTAGTGGCGAAAAAGGGCTACATTGGGATGGACTCCGACAAAGTTTTCGCAGAGATGTGCGAAAACTGCCATGGTCAGAACGGCATTGGGGGTGAAGTCAAGGAGGTGGAACCCGTAGGTGTTCATAATATCGCAGAAGAACTCAGAGAAAGGCGGGCAGAGCCCCAGTAGAAGAACAAGGCGAAGAATGGATATCCATTTGGAGCCATCCTCCAAGCGGCGGCTGGAAGTACCTTCGTGCGCGGGTGCGCTCGCGTTTCCGTCGACCAGAAGAGTTAGTAGTTCTCCCTCAGCTCCCTCGCGGCGAGCTTGGGGGGGGGGAGATTGCCCGCTCCTTTCGCAACGCCGCAAGCCGCTACGCCTCGGTCGACTTCACAACCTTCCCCTTGTCGGCTTTCGGAGCCATGGCGGAAGTGGTGGAGGAGGTCGACGGCGTTGGTGGTGCTGGTGGCGATGGGGGGCGGGGCGCTGCTCTCTTTCAGCTTTGGGAAGACGAGGGAGCGGCGGAGATTTCCGAGATTGGAGTAGCAACCGGCGAATGGGCGAACTACCCCTGTTTCCCCTGCTTATAAAGAGGGAGGGGGCGGACATTCCACATTTCCGAATAAAGAAACCACCCACGATCTCTCCCACGATGCCGCATTCAACGCGTGCCGTTCGGGGAGGGCGTGGTGGATACGGGGAGAGATACGGCGTAAACCCAGGCCGCGCGTGCCCGTGCCCTCTTTTGGGCCTGGCCCAACAGCGCTCGGCACCGTGTATGGCCCAGGCCCGGGGTCTCCTGTCGGTGTACTAGAGTAGGGGTACCCTAGTATCCCGAACTTGTGCACGGGCAGTCGCAGCATCCCGCGGCAAGGCTTGCCGGGTGACCGCCAAGGTCCTCCGTGGTTCCTTTGGAGCCATTCAAGGACAAAGTATCCAAGCCAAGGAGACAAGACCCCTGCAAGAGGAGCTTGCCGGGAAGGCCAACCAAGGCATCTCAAGGAACTTGCCGCGACGCGCAACGCGTCCCGGCAAGGCTCGGTGAGCGACAAGCTCCCGGACGCGACAAGACGACAACCGCGGCAAAGCGCTTGCCGCGGCAAGCCACCACTCTGTGCCCGCGCTCCAGCACATCCACCAACGTGTCGCTCTGGGACCCTTCCAGGCATACGTGGCGGAAGGCTGTGCAGCCAGGGGCGCACGGTGGCAAGCGGCACTGACAAGATTGCCATCGTGGCGAGCGGTGGCGTCCCTGATGGTCCCTTTTGCACTATTTAGGCGACGCTGATGGGCATTTAATGCCCTTGTATCTTGCCGTCAGGGTTAGGTATGATACACTGAAGCAGGTAGCTGTACCAACCACAGCACCTTTACATTTTTACCCTTGTCTACGTTGCCACCTGTCGGTGACCCCTTGAGCATATAAAAGGAGGCCCATGCGCAACATAGAGGGGTGTTGGGAAAAAGAGAACGCTCATGCTCGGTCTCGTTAGCTGCTGGAGTGTACTGTAGCACTCCGCGCTCCCGAGCAAGAACTCAATACAAACCACAAAGCAGGAGTAGGGTTTTACGCATCCATGCGGCCCGAACCTGGGTAAACTGCTCATGTGCTTCGCCTCGATTCGCTCTTCGTGCGACCTCCGCCCCCGCCGAACCGAAAGGGACTCGGCCCGCCGGTCCCATAGGTGTCCGTGGATCAGTCCCCCGGCAGGGTGCTAAGCTAATGGAATGGGTCATGTCAATCAGATCATTCACTTAATGATGTGATCCTGTTAATCAAATAACAACTCATTGTTTATGGTTAGGAAACATAACCATCTTTGATTAACGAGCTAGTCAAGTAGAGGCATACTAGTGACACTTTGTTTGTCTATGTATTCACACATGTATTATGTTTCCGGTTAATACAATTTTAGCATGAATAATAAACATTTATCATGATTATAAGGAAATAAATAATAACTTTATTATTTTCTCTAGGGCATATTTCCTTCAGTTCCGAGGCCATGTTTGTACATGCTAGGCTCGTCAAGTCAACCTAAGTGTGTTGCGTGTGTAAATCTGGCTTACACCCATTGTATGCGAACGTTAGAATCTATCACACCGATCATAACGTGGTGCTTCGAAACAACGAACCTTCGCAACGGTGCACAGTTAGGGGGAACACTTTCTTGAAATTTTAGTGAGGGGTCATCTTATTTATGCTACCGTCGATCTAAGCAAATAAGATGTAAACATGACAAACATCACATGCAAATCATAAAGTGACATGATATGGCCAATATCATCTTGCGCCTTTGATCTCCATCTTCGAGGCGCGGCATGAACACCATCGTCACCGGCATGACACCATGATCTCCATCATCATGATTTCCATCATCGTGTCTTCATGAAGTTGCCTCGCCAACTATTACTTCTACTACTATGGCTAACGGTTAGCAATAAAGTAAAGTAATTACATGGCGTTTTCATTGACACGTAGGTCCTAAATAAATTAAGACAACTCCTATGGCTCCTACCGGTTGTCATACTCATCGACATGCAAGTCGTGATTCCTATTACAAGAACATGATCAATCTCATACATCACATATATCATTCATCACATCCTTTTGGCCATATCACATCACATAGCACACCCTGCAAAAACAAGTTAGATGTTCTCTAATTGTTGTTGCATGTTTTACGTGGCTGCTATGGGTTTCTAGCAAGACCGTTTCTTACCTATGCAAAACCACAACGGTGATATGCCAATTGCTATTTACCCTTCATAAGGACCCTTTTCATCGAATCCGAGCCGACTAAAGTGGGAGAGACAGACACCTGCCAACCACCTTACGCATCAAGTGCATGTCAGTCGGTGGAACCTGTCTCACGTAAGCATACGTGTAAGGTCGGTCCGGGCCGCTTCATCCCACAATGCCGCCGGATCAAGATAAGACTAGTAACGGTAAGCAAATTGAACAAATCATTGCCCACAACTGCTTTGTGTTCTACTCGTGCATAGAATCTATGCATAGACCTAGCTCATGATGCCACTGTTGGGGAACGTAGTAATAATTCAAAATTTTCCTACATGTCACCAAGATCAATCTAGGAGATGCTAGCAATGAGAGAGAGAGGGAGTGCCTCTTCATACCCTTGAAGATCGCTAAGCGGAAGCGTTACAAAGAACGCGGTTGATGGAGTTGTACTCGCGGCGATTCAAATCGCGGAAGATTCGATCTAGCGCCGAACGGACGGCGCCTCCGCGTTCAACACACATACAGCCCGGGGACGTCTCCTCCTTCTTGATACAGCAAGGGGAGAGGATAAGTTGAGGGAGAACTCCAGCAGCACGACGACATGGCGGCGATGGAGCTCGTGGTTCTCCGGCAGGGCTTCGCCAAGCACTGCGGAAGAGGAGGAGGAGTTGGAGGAGGAGAGGGCTGCGCCAGGGAAGGGGGTGTGGCTGCCCTCTCTCTCCCTCACTATATATAGGGGGAAGGGGGGTGGAGGAGGAGCCATAGGGTTCCCTAGGGGAGGGGTGGCGGCCACAGGGGAAACCCTAGATGGGTTTGGGTGCCCCCACCCCTAGGAAACTTGCCACCCAAGCTGGGAGGGGTGGCTGTCCTAGGGGAGGCGCCCCCACCTCTCCACGTTATGTGAGATGGGGTGGGAGGGGTGCGCATCCCCTTAGTGGGCTGATGTGCCCCCTCCCCTTGGCCCATAAGGCCCCCCAACGCTTGCCGGGGCCTCCGAAACACCTTTCGGTCACGTTGGTCGTCACCCGGTACTCCCAGAACAATTCCGGACTCCAATACCCTTCGTCCAATATATCGATCTTCACCTCCGGACTATTTCGGAGTTCCTCGTCACGTCCGGGATCTCATTCGGGACTCAGAACAACCTTTCGTAACCACATACTATTTCCCATAACAACTCTAATGTCACCGAACCTTAAGTGTGTAGACCCTATGGGTTCGGGAACCATACAGACATGACCGAGACATCTCTCTGGCCAATAACCAATAGCAGGATCTGGATACCCATATTGGCTACCACATGTTCCACGATGATCTCATCGGATGAACCATGATGTCGGGGATTCAATCAATCTCGCGTATACAATTCCCTTTTTCTATCGGTATGTTACTTGCCCGAGATTCGATCGTCGGTACCCCCATACCTTGTTCAATCTCGTTACCGGCAAGTCTGTTTACTCATTCTGTAACGCATGATCCCGTGGCTAACTCCTTAGCCACATAGAGCTCATTATGATGATGATTACCGAGTGGGCCCAGAGATACCTCTCCGTCATACGGAGTGACAAATCCCAGTCTCGATTCGTGCCAACCTAACAGACACTTTCGGAGATACCTGTAGTGCACCTTTATAGCCACCCAGTTACGTTGTGACGTTTGGTACACCCAAAGCATTCCTACGGTATCCGGGAGTTGCACAATCTCATGGTCTAAGGAAATGATACTTAACATTAGGAAAGCTTTAGCAAACGAACTACACGATCTTGTGATACGCTTAGGATTGGGTCTTGTCCATCACATCATTCTCCTAATGATGTGATCCCGTTATCAATGACATCCAATGTCCATGGTCAGGAAACCATGACCATCTATTGATCAACGAGCTAGTCAACTAGAGGCTTACTAGGGACATGTTGTGGTCTATGTATTCACACATGTATTACGGTTTCCGGTTAATACAATTATAGCATGAACAATAGACAATTATCATGAACAAGGAAATACAATAATAACCATTTTATTATTAGCTCCAAGCCATATTTCCAACAATATTCAGATCCAAAAGATTCAAGAGAAAAGTTCATATTGACATCAAAATAATAATACTTCAAGCATACTAACAAAGCAATTAGGTCTTCTCAAAATAACATGGCCAAAGAAAGTTCATCCCTACAAAATCATATAGTTTAGTCATGCTTCATTTTCGTCACACAAGAATGCTCTCATCATGCACAACCCCGATGACAAGCCAAGCAATTGTTTCGTACTTTAGTAATCTCAAACCTATAAACTTCCATGCAATATATGAGCGCGAGCCATGGACATAGCACTATGGGTGGAATAGAATATAATGATGGGGGTTATGTGGAGAAGACAAAAAAGGATAAAGTCTCACATCAACGAGGCTAATCAATGGGCTATGGAGATGCCCATCGATTGATGTTAATGTAAGGAGTAGGGTTTTCCATGCAACGGATGCACTATAGCTATAAATGATGAAAGCTCAACAAAACAAACTAGTGGGTGTGTATCCAACTTGCTTGCTCACAAAGACCTAGGGCACTTGAGGAGGCCCATTGTTGGAATATACAAGACAAGTTCTATAATGAAAATTCCCACTAGTATATGAAAGTGACAAAACAAGAGACTCTCTATCATGAAGATTACGGTGCTAATTTGGAGCACAAGTGTGGCAAAGGATAGTAACATTGTCCCTTCTCTCTTTTTCTCTCATTTTTTCTTTGGGCCTTCTCTTTTTTATGGCCTTTCTCTCTTTTTTTGGACCTTCTCTTTTTTATGGCCTTGATACTAGAACAAAAGATGACTCTATATGAATTCCTCCGGCGGTGTACCGGGATATGCAATGGACCAAGAGTGACATGTATGAAAGAATTATGAACGGTGGCTTTGCCACATATACTATGCCAATTACATGATCATGCTAAGCAATATGACAATAATGAATGTGTCATGATGAACGGAATGGTGGAAAGTTGCGTGGCAATATATCTCGGAATGGCTCTGCAAATGCTATAATAGGTAGGTATGGTGGCTGTTTTGAGGAAGATATAAGGAGGTTTATGTGTGAAAGAGCGTATCATATCACGGAGTTTGGATGCACCGGCGAAGTTTGCGCCAACTCTCAATGTGAGAAAGGGCAATGCACGGTACCGAAGAGGCTAGCAAGGATGGAAGGGTAAGAGTGCGTATAATCCATGGACTCAACATTAGTCATAAAGAACTCACATACTTATTGCAAAAATCTACAGGTCATCAAAAACCTCGGCACTATGCGCATGCTCCTAGGGGGATAGATTGGTAGGAAAAGACCATCGCTCGTCCCCGACCGCCACTCATAAGGAGGACAATCAAATAACACCTCATGTTTCAAATTTGCTACATAACATTTACCATACGTGCATGATACGGGACTTGCAAACTTCAACACAAGCATTTCTCAATTTCACAACTACTCAACTAGCACAACTTTGATATTATTACCTCCATATCTCAAACCAATCATCAAGCATCAAACTTCTCTTAGTATTCAAAACACTCATAAGAAAATTTTACTAAACTTGAATACCTAGCATATTAAGATTTTAAGCAAATTACCATGCTATTAAGACTCTCAAAATAATCTAAGTGAAGCATGAGAGATCAATAGTTTCTATAAAACAAATCCACCACCGTGCTCTAAAAGATATAAGTGAAGTACTAGAGCAAAACTATATAACTCAAAGCATATAAGTGAAGCACATAGAGTATTCTAACAAATTCCAAATCATGTATGGCTCACTCAAAAGGTTTGTACAGCAAGGATGATTGTGGTAAACTAAAAATCAAAGACTCAAATCATACAAGATGCTCCAAGCAAAACACATATCATGTGGTGAATAAAAATATAGCTCCAAGTAAAGTTACCGATAGAAGTAGACGAAAGAGGGGATGCCTTCCGGGGCATCCCCAAGCTTTGGATTTTAGGTGTCCTTAGATTATTTTGGGGGTACCATGGGCATCCCCAATCTTAGGCTCTTGCCACTCCTTGTTCCATAATCCATCAAATCTTTACCCAAAACTTGAAAACTTCACAATACAAAACTTAAAGTAGAAAATCTCGTGAGCTCCATTAGCGAAAGAAAACAAAAGACCACTTAAAGGTACTGTAATGAACTCATTATTTATTTATATTGGTGTTAAACCTACTATATTCCAACTTCTCTATGGTTTATAAACTATCCATAGATTCATCAAAATAAGCAAACAACACACGAACAACAGAATCTGTCAAAAATAGAACACTGTGTAGTAATATGTAGCTAGCGCAAGATATGGAACCCCAAAAATTCTAAAATAAATTGCTGGACGTGAGGAATTTATCTATTAATCATCTTAAAAAATAATTAACTAAATATCACTTTCCAAATAAAAATGACAGCAGTTCTCGTGAGCGCTAAAGTTTCTGTTTTTTACAGCAAGTTCAACAAGACATTCCCCAAGTCTTCCCAACGGTTCTACTTGGCACAAACACTAATTGAACACAAAGGCACAACCAAAACAGAGGCTATATAAATTATTTATTACTAAACAGGAGGAAAAAGCAAGGAATAAAAATAAAATTGGGTTTCCTCCCAACAAGCGCTATCGTTTAACGCCCCTAGATAGGCATAACAAGCAAGGATAGATCTAGGTATTTCCATCTTTGGTAGGCAATCCATAATTGGATCTCATAATAGATTCATAAGGTAATTTAATTTTATTTCCAGGGAAGTGTTCCATGCCTTTCCTTAACGGAAATTGGAATCTAATATTTCCTTCCTTCATATCAATAATTGCACCAATCGTTCAAAGGAAAGGTCTACCAAGAATAATAGGACATGAAGGATTTCAATCTATGTCAAGATCAATAAAATCTATGGGCACATAATTCCTATTTGCAACAATAAGAACATCATTAACTCTTCCCATAGGTTTCTTAATAGTGGAATCCGCAAGGTGCAAGTTTAGAGAGCAATCATCAAAATCACGGAAACCTAACAAATCACACAAAGTCTTCGGAATCGTGGAAACACTAGCACCCAAATCACATAAAGCATAGCATTTGTGATCTTTAATTTTAATTTTAATAGTTGGTTCCCACTCATCATAAAGTTTTCTAGGGATGGAAACTTCCAATTCAAGTTTTTCTTCATAAGATTGCATCAAGGCATCAACGATATGTTTAGTAAACACTTTATTTTGACTATAAGCGTGAGGAGAATTTAGCACGGATTGCAACAAGGAAATACAATCAATCAAAGAGAAATTTTCATATTTAAATTCCTTGAAATCCATAATAGTGGGTTTAGCAACATCTAGGGTTTTAATTTCTTCAATCCCACTTTTATCAATTTTAGCATCAAGATCAAAAAATTCCGAATTCTTGGAACGCCTTCTAGGTAAAGGTGGATCATATTCAGTCCCATCATTATCAAGATTCATATTACAAAACAAAGATTTAATAGGGGACAAATGAATAACTTTTAGATCTTCATCTTTATTTTCATAGGAACTAGAAGAACACACTTTTATAAAGGCATCTTTCTTAGCACGCATCCTAGCGGTTCTTTCTTGGCACACATCAATAGAAATTCTCATGGCTTTGAGAGACTCATTGATATCATGCTTAGGTGGAATAGATCTAAGTTTCAAAAATTAACATCAAGAGCAATTCTATCAACGTTCCTAGCCAACTCATCAATCTTAAACAATTTTTCTTCAATCAAAGCATTGCACTTATTTTGCGAAGTAATAAATTCTTTAATATTAGATTAAAAATCAGAGGGCATCTTATTATAATTTCCATAAGAATTATTGTAGGAATTACCATAATTATTAAAGGGATTACTGGGATAAGGCATAGGATTAAAATTTCCTCTATACGCGTTGTTACCAAAATTGTTCCTACCAACAAAATTCACATCCATAGATTCATTATTATTCTCAATCGAAGTAGACAAGGGCATATCATTAGGATCAGAAGAAACACTTTTACTAGCAAATAATTTCATAAGTTCATCCATCTTTCCACTCAAAACATTAATTTCTTCTATCGCATGCACCGTTTTATTAGTAGATCTTTCAGTATGCCATTGAGAATACTTAACCATAATATTATCTAGGAGTTTCGTAGCTTCTCCTAAAGTGATTTCCATAAAAGTGCCTCCCGCGACCGAATCTAAAAGATTTCTAGAAGCAAAATTCAATTTGGCATAAATTTTTTGTATAATCATCCACAAATTTAAACCATGAGTAGGGCAATTACGTATCATTAGTTTCATTCTCTCCCAAGGTTGTGCAACATGTTCATGATCAAGTTGCTTAAAATTCATAATATCGTTTCTAAGAGAGATAATCTTAGCGGGAGGAAAATACTTAGAGATAAAAGCATCTTTGCATTTATTCCATGAATCAATACTATTCTTAGGCAAAGACGAAAACCAAGCTTTAGCACGATCTCTCAGCGAAAAAGGAAATAGCTTCAATTTAACAATATCATTATCCACATATTTCTTCTTTTGCATATCACACAAATCAACGAAGCTATTAAGATGGGTAGCGGCATCTTCACTAGGAAGGTCGAAAAATGGATCTTTCATAACAAGATTCAACAAAGCATCATTAATTTCACAAGATTCAACATCGGTAAGAGGAGCAATCGGAGTGCTAATAAAATCATTGTTTTTGGTATTGGTGAAGTCAGACAATTTAGTGTTATCTGGAGCCATCGTGACAAGCAAGCAAACTAACACACAAGCAAACAAAAAGCAAGGGGGAAAAGAGGCAAATAGAGAAAGAGAGGGAGGATAGAGAGAGAGGGCGAATAAAACGGCAAGGGTGAAGTGGGGGAGAGGAAAACGAGAGGCAAATGGAAAATAATTTAATGCGGGAGATAAGGGTATGTGATGGGTACTTGGTATGTTGACTTTTGCGCAGACCTCCCCGGCAACAGCGCCAGAAATCCTTCTTGCTACCTCTTGAGCATGCGTTGGTTTTCCCTGAAGAGGAAGGGATGATGCAGCAAAGTAGCGTAAGTATTTCCCTCAGTTTTTGAGAACCAAGGTATCAATCCAGTAGGAGGCTACGCGCTAGTCCCTCGTACCTGCACAAAACAAATAAATCCTTGCAGCCAACGCAAATAGGGGTTGTCAATCCCTACTCGGCCACTTACGAGAGTGAGATCTGATAGATATGATAAGATAATATTTTTGGTAATTTTGTGATAAAGATGCAAAGTAAAATAAAAGCAAAGGAAAAGCAAAAGGAAATAACTAAGTATTCATAGATTAATATGATGACGATAGACCCGGGGGACATAGGTTTCACTTGTGGCTTCTCTCGAGAGCATAAGTATTCTATGGTGGGTGAACAAATTACTGTTGAGCAATTGACAGAAATGAGCATAGTTATGAGAATATCTAGGTATGATCATGTATATCGGCATCACGTTCGAGACAAGTAGACCGACTCCTGCCTGCATCTACTACTGTTACCCCACTCATCGACCGCTATCCAGCATGCATCTAGAGTATTAAGTTAATGAAAACAGAGTAATGCCTTAAGCAAGATGACATGATGTAGAGGGATAAACTCATGCAATATGATGAAAACCCCAACTTGTTATCCTTGATGGGAACAATACAATACCTGCCTTGCTGCCCCTATTGTCACTGGGAAAGGACACCGCAAGATTGAACCCAAAGCTAAGCACTTCCCCCATTGCAAGAAAGATCAGTCTAGTAGGCCAAACCAAATTGATAATTCGAAGAGACTTGCAAAGATAACCAATCATACATAAAAGAATTCAGAGAAGATTCAAATATTGTTCATAGATAGACTTGATCATAAACCCACAATTCATCGGTCTCAACAAACACACCGTAAAAACAAGATTACATCAAATAGATCTCCACAAGAGAGGGGGGGAACTTTGTATTGAGATCCAAAAAGAGAGAAGAAGCCATCAAGCTACTAACTATGGACCCGTAGGTCTGACGTAAACTACTCACACTTCATCGGAGGGGCTATGGTGTTGATGTAGAAGCCCTCCATGATGGATGCCCCCTCCGGCGGAGCTCCAGAGCAGGCCCCAAGATGGGATCTCGTGGATACAGAAAGTTGCGGGGGTGGAATTAGGGTTTTGGCTCCGTATCTGATCATTTGGGGGTACGTAGGTATATGTAGGAGGAAGGAGTACGTCGGTGGAGCAACAGGGGGCCCACGAGGGTGGAGGGCGCGCCTGGTGGGGGTGGGCGTGCCCCCCTACATCATGGCTTCCTCTTTTGTGTCTTGACGTAGGGTCCAAGTCTCCTGGGTCTTGTTCGTTGAGACTCCGTTTGGGTACATAGGTTTCATTCCGTTTGGACTCCGTTTGATATTACTTTTCTTCGAAACCCTAAAACAGGCAAAAAACAACAATTCTGGGCTGGGCCTCCGGTTAATAGGTTAGTCCCAAAAATAGTATAAAAGTGGATAATAAAGCCCAATAATGTCAAAAACAGTAGATAATATAGCATGGATCAATCAAAAATTATAGATACGTTGGAGACGTATCATGCCGACATGGAGATCATGGACTAGAGGGGGAACTCTCCTCCCATCTAGGGGGAGGCCAAGGAAGAAGAAGAAGGAGGGGGTGACGGTTTTCTGGACTAGGTGGTACTCACCACGTCGTCTCCCGGTCAGTTAGATTGGGCCGAGGACCCCCATGGCCGTATACTCATGGGCCAGTTCGGACAGCTGCCGGATAACCCACAAGTATATGGGATGGCAACAACTTTCGATAAGTAAGAGTGTCCAACCCAACGAGGAGCTAAAGGTAGAACAAATATTCCCTCAAGTTCTATCGACCACCGATACAACTCTACGCACGCTTGACGTTCGCTTTACCTAGAACAAGTATGAAACTAGAAGTACTTTGTAGGTGTTGTTGGATAGGTTTGCAAGATAATAAAGAGTACGTAAATAAAAAGTAGGGGTTGTTTAGATAAAGAAACAATAAAGTAAATATAGCAAGTGTGGAAAAGTGGTGGTAGGAGTTGCGAAATTGCCCCTAAGCAATTGACTACTTTACTAGACCGATAGCAAGTATTATTTGGGAGAGGCTACCGCTAGCATGTCATCCATGACTTGGAATTCTATGCACTAATGATTGGAACTGTTAGCAAGCATCCGCAACTACTAATGTTCATTAAGGTAACACCCAACCATAGCATTAAGATATATTGGTCCCCCTTCAATCCCGTATGCATCAATTTTTATGCTAGGTTGAAGCTTCTGTCACTCTTGCCCTCCAATACATAGTCCTATCAACACACAACTAACCCTAGGGTGTGATCCACGCGCGCAATCATATGATGGGCACCAAAGGACAGCAACATAACCACAAGTAAATTAAATCAATCATAGCAATTCATCAACCACCGATAGGACAACGAAAATCTACTCAGACATCATAGGATGGCAACACATCATTGGATAATAATATGAAGCATAAAGCACCATGTTCAAGTAGAGGGTACAACGGGTTGCGGGAGAGTGGACCGCTGTAGATAGAGGGGGTAAAGTGATGGAGATGTTGGTGAAGATGGCAGAGGTGTTGGTGTAGATCGCGGTGATGATGATGATGGCCACGGCAGCGTTCCGGCGCCACCGGAAGAGAAGGGGAGAAGGGGCCCCTTCGTCTTCTTCTTCCTTGACCTCCTCCCTAGATGGGAGAAGGGTTTCCACTCTGGTCCTTGGCCTCCATGGCATGGGAGGGGCAAGAGCCCCTCCGAGATTGGATCTGTCTCTCTGTCTCTCTTTGTTTCTACGTTCTCAGATTCTTCCCTTTCACCGTTTCTTATATTCCCGGAGATCCGTAACTCCGATTTGGCTAAAATTTAGCACGATCTCTATCCAGAAATTAGCTTTCTTGCGGCGAAAGAAGGGTACCAACCGCCTTATGGGGTGGCCACGAGGGTCAGGGGCGCGCCTGACACCCAGGGGGGCGCCCCCTACCTCGTGGGCCCCTCGAGCATCGTCTCGCGTGGATTCTTCTTCCCAAAAATCATATATATTCCAAAAAAATCTCCGTCAGTTTTTATTCCGTTTGGACTCAGTTTGATATGGATATTCTGTGAAACAAAAAACATGCAACAAACAGGTACTGGCACTGGGCACTGGATCAATGTGTTAGTCCCAAAAATAGTATAAAAAGTTGCCAAAAGCATATGAAAGTTGTAGAATATTGGCATGGAACAATCAAAACTTATAGATACGACGAATACGTATCAGCATCCCCAAGCTTAATTCCTTCTCGTCCTCGAGTAGGTAAATGATAAAAAGGATAATTTTTGATGTGGAATGCTACCTAGCATAATCTTGATCATATGTCTAATCATGGCATGAATATTAAGACACGAGTGATTCAAAGCAATAGTCTATCATTTGACATAAAAACAATAATACTTCAAGCCTACTAATAAAGCAATCATGTCTTTTCAAAATAACATGGCCAAAGAAAGTTATCCCTACAAAATCATATAGTCTGGCTATGCTCTACCTTCACCACACAAAATATTCACATCATGCACAACCCCGATGACAAGCCAAGAAATTGTTTCATACCTTTGAAGTTCTCAAACCTTTTCAACTTCCACGCAATACATGAGCGTGAGCCATGGACATAGCACCATAGGTGGAATAGAATGGTGGTTATGGAGAAGACAAAAAGGAGAAGATAGTCTCACATCAACTAGGCGTATCAATGGGCTATGGGGATTCCCATCAATAGATATCAATGTGAGTGAGTAGGGATTGCCATGCAATGGATGCACTAGAGCTATAAGTGTATGAAAGTTCCAACTGAAACTAAGTGGGTGTGCATCCAACTTGCTTGCTCATGAAGACCTCGGGCATTTGAGGAAGCCCATCATCGGAATATACAAGCCAAGTTCTATAATGAAAATTCCCACTAGTATATGAAAGTGATAACTCAAGAGACTCTCTATATGAAGAACATGGTGCTACTTTGAAGCACAAGTGTGGAAAAAGGATAGTAGCACTGCCCCTTCTCTCTTTTTCTCTCATATTTTTTTTATTTTCTCTTTATATATATATATATATTTATTTATTTTTTGGTGGGCTTCTTTGGCCTCTTTTTTTATTTGGGCTTCTTTGGCCTCTTTTATTTTTTTGTAAAGTCCGGAGTCTCATCCCGACTTATGGGGGAATCATAGTCTCCATCATCCTTTCCTCACTGGGGCAATGCTCTAATAATGATGATCACCACACTTTTATTTACTTACAACTCAATACTAGAACAAAGATATGACTCTATATGGATGCCTCTGGCGGTGTACCGGGATGTGCAATGATCTAGCGTAGCAATGGTATCAAACATCATGCTAGCTATCTTACGATCATGCAAAGCAATATGAGTATGAATGCTCAAGTCATGTATATGATGATGATGGAAGTTGCATGGCAATATATCTTGGAATGGCTATGGAAATGCCATGATAGGTAGGTATGGTGGCTGTTTTCAGGAAGGTATATGGTGGGTTTATGGTACCGGCGAATGTTGCGCGGTACTAGAGAGGCTAGCAATGGTGGAAGGGTGAGAGTGCGTATAATCCATAGACTCAACATTAGTCATAAAGAACTCACATACTTATTGCAAAAAATCTATTAGTCATCAAAACAAAGTACTACGCGCATGCTCCTAGGGGGATATATTGGTAGGAAAAGACCATCGCTCGTCCCCGACCGCCACTCATAAGGAAGACAATCAATAAATAAATCATGCTCCGACTTCGTTACATAACGGTTCACCATACGTGCATGCTACGTGAATCACAACCCTCAACACAAGTATTTCTACAATCCACAATTACCCACTAGCATGACCCTAATATTACCATCTCTATATCTCAAAACTATTTCAAGGAATCAAACATATCATATTCAGTGATCTACAAGTTTTATGTAGGATTTTATGACTAACCATGTGAATGACCAGTTCCTGTCATCTCTCTAAATAGATATAAGTGAAGCAAGAGAGTTTAATTCTTTCTACAAAAGATATGCCCGTGCTCTAACAAATATAAGTGAAGCAAAAGAGCATTCTACAAATGGCGGTTGTATATGTAAAGAGAAACATGCAGTCCAAGCTTCAAATGATATAAGTGAAGCACATGAAGCATTCTATAAAGCCATACTCAAAAGATATAAGTGAAGTGCAAAGAGCATTCTATAAATCAACCAAGGACTATCTCATACCAGCATGGTGCATAAAAGAAGAATGAAAACTAAATGCAAAAGACGCTCGAAGATTGCACATATCGCATGAACGAAACGAATCCGAAAACATACCGATACTTGTTGAAGAAAGAGGGGATGCCTCCCCAGCATCCCCAAGCTTAGATGCTTGAGTATCCTTGAATATTTACGTGGGGTGCCTCGGGTATCCCCAAGCTTGAGCTCTTGCCTCTCTTCCTTCTTCTCACATCAAGACCTTCTCGATCATCGGACACTTCATCCACACAAAACTTCAACAGAAAACTCGGTAAGATCCGTTAGTATAATAAAGCAAATCACTACTATAAGTACTGTTGCAAACCAATTCATATTTTTTTCATTGTGTCTACTCTAATATAACTTTTTCATGGCTTAATCCACTGATATAAATTGATAGTTTCATCAAAACAAGCAAACTATGCATCAAAAACAGAATCTATCTAAAACAGAACAGTCTGTAATAATCTGAACATTCACCATACTTTTGATACATGAAAAATTCTGCCAAAATTAGGAAACATAAACAATTTGTACAGCAAGACAGTGCAAAAAGAATCAGAACCATTTGACGTTCCCGTAAACAATTAAAATTCATGCACTACAACCAAAGTTTCTGTCCTGCACCGCACAAACCAACAAGCATCGTAAACACCCTAAAGGCAAACCTTGGCACATTATTTTTATAATACAATGGAATTGTACAAGCGGATAATTATTTTTGTTGAAAAGTTTCTGTAATCAAGATTCACAAAGTTGCCGTGAGCATGAACAAAGTTCAAGGAGCTCTCCCACTTCAACAGTGTTTGTCTTTCTCACTTTCACTTTCCTTTTTGAAAAGTTTCGGGTTCCCCTCTTTATTTTTGTTGTTTTTAAACCCTATAAAAGCACTCAACAGAAATAAATGACTCTCTAAAACTTCTGGGTTGTCTCCCTGGCAGCGCTTTCTTTAAAGCCATTAAGCTAGGCATATAGTGCTCAAGTAGTGAATCCACCCAGATCCCAAGGTATATCAAAGCCAATTTTAATTAGCAACGATTTGTAATTTAGTAGTGGGCACAAGGTAACATATATCATGTAATGACGAAGTCTAAGTCTCTTCCTATGCATCGGCATGTCATAAAAGAACAATTCATGCACACCTAGTAAAGGCCAATGCATAGTATAAACAGTTTCTTGCAATTTTATCATGTGGGAAGCATAGAGAGGTGGAGATATAGTTCCTCTCTCATAATAATTGCAAGTAGGAGCAGCAAGCACATGCATATTATATTCATTAAAATCATCATGTGTAACATTAAAAGGCAACCCATCAATATAATCCTTAATATGGGCAAACTTCTCCGATATAGTGTAGTTTGGAGAATCAAAAAGATAATAGGACTATCATGTGTGGGTGCAATAGCAACAATTTCATGTTTAACATAAGGAACTATAGCAAGTTCATCTTCATAAGCATAATTCATATTGGCATCTTGGCCACAAGCATAGCAAGCATCATCAAAAAGGGATATTTCAAAAGAATCGAAGGGATCATAACAGTCATCATAGCAATCATCCTTCGGTAAGCACGAAGGGGAATTAAACAATGTATGAGTTGAAGAGCTACTCTCATTAGAAGGTGGGCACGGGTGATGAATCCGCTCTTCCTCCTTTTGTTCTTCGCTCTCCTCATCATCTTTTTCATCCAATGAGCTCACAGTTTTATCAATTTCTTCGTCCATTGAGTCCTGCAAAAATATTAGTCTCTTCATGGGCAGCGGAGTATTCCTCAATATATTGTTTAACATAGGTATTAGAAGCATAATTATCATAGCAATATTTAAGTATAGCAAAATTTTCAGATTTGTGAAAAGTAGCATCATACTTTTCTATCAAAGAAGCAATTTCATAAGCACCTCCAAAAGCAAAAAATTCTTCAATTTGTTGAACATCATAGTAACTATAAACACCTTTAGCATAAGAAGATAAGATTCCATTATCAATAAACTCACATTGGTAGGGAAGGTGTTTCTTAGGGTTTTCAGAACAACAAGTAAAATCATATAATTCACATAAATTCCAAGCATAGCATTGCAAAAGTTTAATTTGACACCATAATAATTTCCCTTTTTCAGATATACGGTGTCGCACATAACAAGCATGTTCATCTAAAGATTTGCCCTCAACTAAGCTAGTTGGGGTTTCGGCACGAGCACAAAGGGATCGAAGATGATCTAAGTAAAAAGCTTCAGCAGTGTGATAGATTTTGAGTGGTTCTTCAACCATTGGTTCAGTAGGTACAACTAATTTTTTGGTATTTTGCGTTTCCTACACATAACTAAAGATAGAAAACAACTAAGATCAGCAAATAAAAATTACTTAGTGATAAAGCAAACAAGCTCACGCGAAAATATTCACCCCACGCTATTGCTCCCCGGCAATGGTGCCAGAAAAAGGTATTTATAACCCACAAGTATAGGGGATCACAACAGTTTTCGATAAGTAAGAGTGTCGAACCCAGCGAGGAGCTAAAGGTAGAACAAATATTCCCTCAAGTTCTATCGACCACCGATACAACTCTACGCATGCTTGACGTTCGCTTTACCTAGAACAAGTATGAAACTAGAAGTACTTTGTAGGTGTTGTTGGATAGGTTTGCAAGATAATAAAGAGTATGTAAATAAAAAGTAGGGGCTATTTAGATAAAGAAACAATAAAGTAAATAGAGCGAGTGTGGAAAAGTGGTGGTAGGAGTTGCAAAATTGCCCCTAAGCAATTGACTACTTTACTAGACCGATAGCAAGTATTATGTGGGAGAGGCCACCGCTAGCATGTCATCCCTGACTTGGAATTCTATGCACTTATGATTGGAAATATTAGCAAGCATCCGCAACTACTAATGTTCATTAAGGTAAAACCCAACCATAGCATTAAGATATATTGGTCCCCCTTCAATCCCGTATGCATCAATTTCTATGCTAGGTTGAAGCTTTTGTCACTCTTGCCCTCCAATACATTGTCCTATCAACATACAACTAACCCTAGGGTGTGATCCACGTGCGCAATCATACGATGGGCTCCAAAGGACAGCAACATAACCACAAGCAAATTAAATCAATCATAGCAATTCATCAACCACCAATAGGACAATGAAAATCTACTCAGACATCATAGGATGGCAACACATCATTGGGTAATAATATGAAGCATAAAGCACCATGTTCAAGTAGAGGGTACAGCGGGTTGCGGGAGAGTGGACCGCTGTAGATAGAGGGGGGAAGGTGACGGAGATGTTGGTGAAGATGGCGGAGGTGTTGGTGTAAATCGCTGTGCTGATGATGATGGCCACGGCAGCGTTCCGGCGCCACCAGAAGAGAAGGGGAGAGGGGGCACCTTCGTCTTCTTCTTCCTTGACCTCCTCCCTATATGGGAGAAGGGTTTCCCCTCTGGTCCTTGTCCTCCATGGCATGGTAGCGGCGAGAGCCCGTCCGAGATTGGATCTGTCTCTCTGTCTCTCTCTGTTTCTACGTTCTCAGATTCTTACCTTTCACCGTTTCTTATATTCCTGGAGATCCGTAACTCCGATTGGGCTGAAATTTTAACACGATCTCTATCCAGAAATTAGCTTTCTTGCGGCGAAAGAAGGGCACCAACCGCCTTACGGGGTGGCCACAAGGGTCAGGGGCGCGCCCCCTACCTCATGGGCCCCTCGAGCATCGTCTCACGTGGATTCTTCTTCCCAAAAATCATATATATTCCAAAAACAATCTCCGTCAGTTTTTATTCCGTTTGGACTCCGTTTGATATGGATATTCTGCGAAACAAAAAACATGCAACAAACAAGAACTGGCACTGGGCACTGGATCAATATTTAGTCCCAAAAATAGTATAAAAATTTGCCAAAAGTGTATGAAAGTTGTAGAATATTGGCATGGAATAATCAAAAATTATAGATACGACGGAGACGTATCAGCCTCCCCAAGCTTAATTCCTGCTCGTCCTCGAGTAGGTAAATGATAAAAAAGATAATTTTTGATGTGGAATGATACCTAGCATAATCTTGATCATATGTCTAATCATGTCATGAATATTAAGACACGAGTGATTCAAAGCAATAGTCTATCATTTGACATAAAAACAATAATACTTCAAGCCTACTAATAAAGCAATCATGTCTTTTCAAAATAAAATGGCAAAAGAAAGTTATCCCTACAAAATCATATAGTCTGGCTATGCTCCATCTTCACCACACAAAATATTCACATCATGCACAATCCCGATGACAAGCCAAGAAATTGTTTCATACCTTTGACGTTCTCAAACCTTTTCAACTTTCACGCAATACATGAGCGTGAGCCATGGACATATCACTATAGGTGAAATAGAATGGTGGTTGTGGAGAAGACAAAAAGGAGAAGATATTCTCACATCAACTAGGCGTATCAATTTGCTATGGAGATGCCCATCAATAGATATAAATGTGAGTGAGTAAGGATTGCCATGCAACAGATGCACTAGAGTTATAAGTGTATGAAAGCTCCAACTGAAACTAAGTGGGTATGATCCAACTTGCTTGCTCATGAAAACCTCGTGCATTTGAGGAAGCCCATCATCGGAATATGCAAGCCAAGTTCTATAATGAAAATTCCCACTAGTATATGAAAGTGATAACTCAAGAGACTCTCTATATGAAGAACATGGTGCTACTTTGAAGCACAAGTGTGGAAAAAGGATAGTAGCACTGCCCCTTCTCTCTTTTTCTCTCATATTTTTTTATTTTATCTTTTTTAATATATTTTTTATTTTTTTGGTGGGCTTCTTTGGCCTCTTTTTTTATTTGGGCTTCTTTGGCCTCTTTTAGTTTTTTGTAAAGTGCGGAGTCTCATCCCGACTTATGGGGGAATCAGAGTCTCCATCATCCTTTCCTCACTAGGGCAATGCTCTAATAATGATGATCATCACACTTTTATTTACTTACAACTCGATATTACAACTGGATACTAGAACAAAGATATGACTCTATATGGATGCCTCCGGCAGTGTACCGGGATGTCCAATGATATAGCGTAGCAATGATATCAAACATCATGCTAGCTATTTACGATCATGCAAAGAAATATGACAATGAATGCTCAAGTCATGTATACGATGATGATGGAAGTTGCATGGAAATATATCTTGGAATGGCTATGGAAATGCCATGATAGGTAGGTATGGTGGTTGTTTTGAGGAAGGTATATGGTGGGTTTATGGTACCGGCAAAAGTCGCGCGGTACTAGAGAGGCTAGCAATGGTGGAAGGGTGAGAGTGTGTATAATCCATGGACTCAACATTAGTCATAAAGAACTCACATACTTATTGCAAAAATCTATTAGTAATCGAAACAAAGTACTACGCGCATGCTCCTAGGGGGATATATTGGTAGGAAAAGACCATCGCTCGTCCACGACCGCCACTCATAAGGAAGACAATCAATAAATAAATCATGCTCCGACTTCGTTACATAACGGTTCACCATACGTGCATGCTATGGGAATCACAACCCTTAACACAAGTATTTATACAATCCAGAATTACCCACTAGCATGACTCTAATATTACCACTCTATATCGCAAAACTATTGCAAGGAATCAAACATATCATATTCAGTGATCTACAAGTTTTATATAGGATTTTATGACTAACCATGTGAATGTTGGGGAACGTAGTAATTTCAAAAAAATTCCTACGCACACGCAAGATCATGGTGATGCATAGCAACGAGAGGGGAGAGTGTGATCTATGTACCCTTGTAGATCGACAACGGAAGCATTTGGTTGATGTAGTCGTACGTCTCCACGGCCCGACCGATCAAGCACCGAAACTACGGCACCTTCGAGTTCTAGCACACGTTCAGCTCGATGATGATCCCCGGACTCCGATCCAGCAAAGTGTCGGGGAAGAGTTCCGTCAGCACGATGGCGTGGTGACGATCTTGGTGTACTACTGTCGCAGGGCTTCGCCTAAGCACCGCTACAATATTATCGAGGACTGTGGTGGCAGGGGACGCCGCACACGGCTAAGAATATGATCACGTGGATCAACTTGTGTTCCTCTGAGGTGCCCCTGCCTCCGTATATAAAGGCTCAAGGGGTGGGGGTGCGGCTGGCCTAGGAGAGGCGCGCCAGGAGGAGTCCTACTCCCTCCCGGAGTAGGATCCCCCCCCAATCCTAGTTGGAATAGGATTCGCGGAGGGGGAAAAGAGGAAGGGGGGCCAGCCCCCTCTCCTTCTCCTATTTGGACCAAGGGAGGGGAGGGGCGCACGGCCCATCTCTGGCCGCCTCTTCTCTTTTCCACTAAGGCCCACTAAGGCCCATATATCTCTCGGGGGTTCCGGTAACCTCCCGGTACTCCGGTAAAATCCCGATTTCACCCGGAACACTTCCGATATCCAAACATAGGCTTCCAATATATCAATCTTCATGTCTCGACCATTTCGAGACTCCTCGTCATGTCCGTGATCACATCCGGGACTCCGAACAACCTTCGGTACATCAAAACGTATAAACTCATAATATAACCGTCATCAAAATGGTAAGCGTGCGGACCCTATGGGTTCGAGAACAATGTAGACATGACCGAGACACGTCTCCGGTCAATAACCAATAGAGGAACCTGGATGCTCATATTGGCTCCCACATATTCTACGAAGATCTTTATCGGTCAGACCGCATAACAACATACGTTGTTCCCTTTGTCATCGGTATGTTACTTGCCCGAGATTCGATCGTCGGTATCTCAATACCTAGTTCAATCTCGTTACCGGCAAGTCTCTTTACTCGTTCCGTAATACATCATCTCGCAACTAACTCATTAGTTGCAATGCTTGCAAGGCTTATGTGATGTGCATTACCGAGAGGGCCCAGAGATACCTCTCCGACAATCGGAGTGACAAATCCTAATCTCGAAATACGCCAACCCAACATGTACCTTTGGAGACACCTATAGAGCACCTTTATAATCACCCAGTTACGTTGTGACGTTTGGTAGCACACAAAGTGTTCCTCCGGCAAATGGGAGTTGCATAATCTCATAGTCATAGGAACATGTATAAGTCATGAAGAAAGCAATAGCAACATACTAAACGATCGGGTGCTAAGCTAATGGAATGGGTCATGTCAATAAGATCATTCACCTAATGATGTGATCCCGTTAATCAAATAACAACTCTTTGTCCATGGTTAGGAAACATAACCATCTTTGATTAACGAGCTAGTCAAGTAGAGGCATACTAGTGACACTCTGTTTGTCTATGTATTCACACATGTATTACGTTTCCAGTTAATACAATTCTAGCATGAATAATAAAAATTTATCATGAAATAAGGAAATAATAATAACTTTATTATTGCCTCTAGGGCATATTTCCTTCAGTCTCCCACTTGCACTAGAGTCAATAATCTAGATCACATCACCATGTGATTAACATCGATAGTTCACATCATCATGTGATTAACACCCATAGTTCACATCGCCATGTGACCAACATCCAAAGGGTTTACTAGATTTAGTAATCTAGTTTACATCGCTTATGTGATTAACACCCAAAGAGTACTAAGGTGTGATCATGTTTTGCTTGTGAGAGAAGTTTAGTCAACGGGTCTGCCATATTCAGATCCGTATGTATTTTGCAAATTTCTATGTCAACAATGCTCTACACGGAGCTACTCTTAGCTAATTGCTCCCACTTTCAATATGTATCCAGATTGAGACTTAGAATCATCTAGATCAGTGTCAAAATTTGCATCGACGTAACCCTTTACGACGAACCCTTTTTTGTCACGTCCATAATTGAGAAACATATCCTTATTCCACTAAGGATAATTTTGACCGCTGTCCAGTGATCTACTCCTAGATCACTATTGTACTCCCTTGCCAAAATCAGTGTAGGGTATACAATAGATCTGGTACACAGCATGGCATACTTTATAGAACCTATGGCCAAGGCATAGGGAATGACTTTCATTCTCTTTCTATCTTCTATCATGGTCGTGTTTTGAGTCTTACTCAATTTCACACCTTGTAACACATGCAAGAACTCTTTCTTTGACTGTTCCATTTTGAACTACTTCAAAATCTTGTCAAGGTATCTACTCATTGAAAAAACTTATCAAGCGTTTTGATCTATCTCTATAGATCTTGATGCTCAATATGTAAGCAGCTTCACCGAGGTCTTTCTTTGAAAAACTCCTTTCAAATACTCCTTTATGCTTTGCAGAATAATTCTACATTATTTCCGATCGACAATATGTCATTCACATATACTTATTAGAAATGCTGTAGTGCTCCCACTCACTTTCTTGTAAATATAGGCTTCACCGCAAGTCTGTATAAAACTATATGCTTTGATCAACTTATCAAAGCGTGTGTTCCAACTCTGAGATGCTTGCACCAGTCCATAGATGGATTGCTGGAGCTTGCATATTTTGTTAACACCTTTAGGATTGAAAAAACCTTCTGGTTGCATCATATACAACTCTTCTTTAATAAATCCATGAAGGAATGCAGTTTTGTTTATCCATTTGCCAGATTTCATAAAATGCGGCAATTGCTAACATGATTCGGACAGACTTAAGCATAGATACAAGTGAGAAACTCTCATCGTAGTCAACACCTTGAATTTGTCGAAAAACCTTTTGCGACAATTCTAGCTTTGTAGATAGTAACACTACCATCAACGTCTGTCTTCCTCTTGAAGATCCATTTAATCTCAATGGCTTGCCGATCATCGGGCAAGTCAATCAAAGTCTACACTTTGTTCTCATACATGGATCCCATCTCAGATTTCATGGCCTCAAGCCATTTTGCGGAATCTGGGCTCATCATCGCTTCCTCATAGTTCGCAAGTTCGTCATGGTCTAGTAACATGACTTCCAGAACAGGATTACCGTACCACTCTGGTGCGGATCTCACTCTGGTTTACCTACGAGATTCGGTAGTAACTTGATCTGAAGTTACATGATCATCATCATTAGCTTCCTCACTAATTGGTGTAGTAGTCACAAGAACAGATTTCTGTGATGAACTACTTTCCAATAAGGGAGATGGTACAATTACCTTATCAAGTTTTCTACTTTCCTCCCACTCACTTCTTTCGAGAGAAACTCCTTCTCTAGAAAGGATCCATTCTTAGCAACGAATGTCTTGCCTTCGGATCTGTGATAGAAGGTGTACCCAATAGTCTCCTTTGGGTATCCTATGAAGACATATTTCTCCGATTTGGGTTCGAGCTTATCAGGTTGAAGTTTTTTCACATAAGCATCGCAGTCCCAAACTTTAAGAAACGATAGCTTAGGTTTCTCGCCAAACCATAGTTCATACGGTGTCGTCTCAACGGATTTAGATGGTGCCCTATTTAACGTGAATGCAGCTGTCTCTAATGCATGATCCCAAAACGATATTGGTAAATCGGTAAGAAACATCATAGATTGTACTATATCCAATAAAGTACGGTTATGACGTTCAGACACACCATTATGTTGTGGTGTTCCAGGTGGCATGAGTTTGTGAAACTATTCCACATTGTTTTAATTGAAGACCAAACTCGTAACTCAAATATTCGTCTCTGCGATCAGATCGTAGAAACTTTATTTTCTTGTCACGATGATTTTCCACTTCACTCTGAAATACTTTGAACTTTTCAGACTTATGTTTCATCAAGTCGATATACTCATATCTGCTTAAATCATCTGTGAAGGTCAGAAAATAATGATACTTGTCGCGAGCTTTAATATTCATCGGACCACATACATCAGTATGTATGATTTCCAACCAATCTGTTGCTCGCTCCATTGTTCCAGAGAACGGAGTCTTTAGTCATCTTGCCCATAAGGCATGGTTCGCAAGCACCAAGTGATTCATAATCAAGTGATTCCAAAATCCCATCAGCATGGAGTTTCTTCATGTGCTTTACACCAATATGACCTAAACGGCAGTGCCACAAATAAGTTGCACTATCATTATTAACTTTGCATCTTTTGGTTTCAATATTATGAATATGTGTATCACTACGATCGAGATCCAATAAACCATTTTCATTGGATGTGTAACCATATAAGGTTTTATTCATGTAAACAGAACAACAATTTATTCTCTTACTTAAATGAATAACCATATTACAATAAACATGATCAAATCATATTCATGCTCAACGCAAACACCAAATAACACTTATTTAGGTTCAACACTAATCCCGAAAGTATAGGGAGTGTGCGATGATGATCATATCAATCTTGGAACCACTTCCAACACACATCGTCACTTCACCCTAAACTAGTCTCTGTTTATTCTGCAACTCCCGTTTCGAGTTACTAATCTTAGCAACTGAACTAGTATCTAATACTGAGGGGTTGCTATAAACACTAGTAAAGTACACATCAATAACATGTATATCAAATATACTTATGTTCACTTTGCCATCCTTCTTATCCGCCAATCACTTGGGGTAGTTCCGCTTCCAGTGACCAGTCCCTTTGCAGTAGAAGCACTTAGTCTCAGGCTTAGGACCAGACTTGGGCTTCTTTACTTGAGCAGCAACTTGCTTGCTATTTTTTTTGAAGTTCCCCTTTTTCCCTCTGCCCTTTTCTTGAAACCAGTGATCTTGTCAACTATCAACACTTGATGCTCTTTCTTGATTTCTACCTTCATTGATTTCATCATCATGAAAAGCTTGGGAGTCGTTTTTGTCATCCCTTGCATACTATAGTTCACCACGAAGTTCTACTAACTTGGTGATGGTGACTAGAGAATTCTATCAATCACTATCTTATCTGGAAGATTAACTCCCACTTGATTCAAGCGATTGTAGTACCCAGACAATCTGAGCACATGCTCACTAGTTGAGCGATTCTCCTCCATCTTTTAGCTACAGAACTTGTTGGAGACTTCATATCTCTCAACTCGGGTATTTGCTTGAAATATTAACTTCAACTCCTGGAACATCTCATATGGTCCATGACGTTCAAAACGTCTTTGAAGTCCCGATTCTAAGCTGTTAAGCATGGTGCACTAAACTATCAAGTAGTCATCATATTGAGCTAGCCAAACATTCATAACGTCTGCATCTGCTCCTACAATAGGACTGTCACCTAGCGGTGCATCAAGGACATAATTCTTCTGTGCAGCAATGAGGATAAACCTCAGATCACGGATCCAATCCGCATCATTGCTACTAACATCTTTCAACACAATTTTCTCTAGGAACATATCAAAATAAACACAGGGAAGCAAAAACGCGAGCTATTGATCTACAACATGATTTGCAAAATACTACCAGGACTAAGTTCATGATAAATTTAAGTTCAATTAATCATATTACTTAAGAACTCCCACTTAGACAGACATCTCTCTAGTCATCTAAGTGATCACGTGATCCAAATGAACTAAACCATGTCCGATCATCACGTGAGATGGAGTAGTTTTCAATGGTGAACATCGCTATGTTGATCATATCTACTATATGATTCACGCTCGACCTTTCGGTCTCCGTGTTCCAAGGCCATATCTGCATATGCTAGGCTCGTCAAGTTTAACCTGAGTATTCCGCGTGTGCAAAACTGGCTTGCACCCGTTGTAGATGGACGTAGAGCTTATCACACCCGATCATCATGTGGTGTCTGGGCACGACGAGCTTTGGCAACGGTGCATACTCAGGGAGAACACTTTTATCTTGATAATTTAGTGAGAGATCATCTTATAATGCTACCGTCAATCAAAGCAAGATAAGATGCATAAAAGATAAACATCACATGCAATCAATATAAGTGATATGATATGGCCATCATCATCTTGTGCTTGTGATCTCCATCTCCGAAGCACCGTCATGATCACCATCGTCACCGGCGCGACACCTTGATCTCCATCGTAGCATCGTTGTTGTCTCGCCAATTTTATGCTTCCACGACTATTGCTACCGCTTAGTGATAAAGTAAAGCATTACAGCGCGATTGCATTGCATACAATAAAGTGACAACCATATGGCTCCTGCCAGTTGCCGATAACTCGGTTACGAAACATGATCATCTCATACAATAAAATTTAGCATCATGTCTTGACCATATCACATCACAACATGCCCTGCAAAAACAAGTTAGACGTCCTCTACTTTGTTGTTGCAAGTTTTACATGGCTGCTATGGGCTTATGCAAGAACCAATCTTACCTACGCATCAAAACCACAACGATAGTTTGTCAAGTTGGTGTTGTTTTAACCTTCGCAAGGACCGGGCGTAGCCACACTCGGTTCAACTAAAGTTGGAGAAACTGTCACCCGCAAGCCACCTATGTGCAAAGCACGTCGGGAGAACCGGTCTCGCGTAAGCGTACGCGTAATGTCGGTCCGGGCCGCTTCATCCAACAATACCGCCGAACCAAAGTATGACATGCTGGTAAGCAGTATGACTTATATCGCCCACAACTCACTTGAGTTCTACTCGTGCATATAACATCAACACATAAAACCTACGCTCTGATACCACTGTTGGGGAACGTAGTAATTTCAAAAAAAATTCTACGCACACGCAAGATCATGGTGATGCATAGCAATGAGAGGGGAGAGTGTGATCTATGTACCCTTGTAGATCGACAACGGAAGCATTTGGTTGATGTAATCGTACGTCTCCATGGCCCGACCGATCAAGCACCGAAACTACGGCACCTCCGAGTTCTAGCACACATTCAGCTCAATGACGATCCCCGGACTCCGATCCAGCAAAGTGTCGGGGAAGAGTTCCGTCAGCACGACGGCGTGGTGACGATCTTGATGTACTACTGTCGCAGGGCTTCGCCTATGCACCGCTACAATATTATCGAGGACTGTGGTGGCAGGGGACGCCGCACACGGCTAAGAATATGATCACGTGGATCAACTTGTGTTCCTCTAGGGTGCCCCTGCCTCCGTATATAAAGGCTCAAGAGGGGGGGTGCGGCCGACCTAGGAGAGGCGCGCCAGGAGGAGTCCTACTCCCTCCGGGAGTAGGATTCCCCCCCCCAATCCTAGTTGGAATAGGATTCGCGGAGGGGGAAAGGAGGAAGGGGGGCCGGCCCCCTCTCCTTGTCCAATTCGGACCAAGGGAGGGGAGGGGCACACGGCCCATATCTGGCCGCCTCTTCTCTTTTCCACTAAGGCCCACTAAGGCCCATATATCTCTCGGGGGTTCCGGTAACCTCCCGGTACTCCGGTAAAATCCCAATTTCACCCGGAACACTTCCGATATCCAAACATAGGCTTCCAATATATCAATCTTCATGTATCGACCATTTCGAGACTCCTCGCCATGTCCGTGATCACATCCGGGACTCCGAACAACCTTCGGTACATCAAAACGTATAAACTCATAATATAACCGTCATCAAAACGGTAAGCGTGCGGACCCTACGGGTTCGAGAACAATGTAGACATGACCGAGACACGTCTCCGGTCAATAACCAATAGCAGAACCTGGATGCTCATATTGGCTCCCACATATTCTACGAAGATCTTTATCGGTCAGACCGCATAACAACATACGTTGTTCCCTTTGTCATCGGTATGTTACTTGCCCGAGATTCGGTCGTCGGTATCTCAATACCTAGTTCAATCTCGTTACCGGCAAGTCTCTTTACTCGTTCCGTAATACATCATCTCGCAACTAACTCATTAGTTGCAATGCTTGCAAGGCTTATGTGATGTGCATTACCGAGAGGGCCCAGAGATACCTCTCCGACAATCGGAGTGAGAAATCCTAATCTCGAAATACGCCAACCCAACATGTACCTTTGGAGACACCTGTAGAGCACCTTTATAATCACCCAGTTACGTTGTGACGTTTGGTAGCACACAAAGTGTTCCTCCGGCAAACGGGAGTTGCATAATCTCATAGTCATAGGAACATGTATAAGTCATGAAGAAAGCAATAGCAACATACTAAACGATCGGGTGCTAAGCTAATGGAATGGGTCATGTCAATCAGATCATTCACCTAATGATGTGATCCCGTTAATCAAATAACAACTCTTTGTCCATGGTTAGGAAACATAACCATCTTTGATTAACGAGCTAGTCAAGTAGAGGCATACTAGTGACACTCTGTTTGTCTATGTATTCACACATGTATTTTGTTTCCGGTTAATACAATTCTAGCATGAATAATAAACATTTATCATGAAATAAGGAAATAAATAATAACTTTATTATTACCTCTAGGGCATATTTCCTTCAGTGAATGACCAGTTCCTGTCATCTCTCTAAATAGATATAAGTGAAGCAAGAGAGTTTAATTCTTTCTACAAAAGATATTCCCGTGCTCTAACAAATATAAGTGAAGCAAAAGAGCATTCTACAAATGGCGGTTGTATATGTAAAGAGAAACAGACAATCCAAGCTTCAAATGATATAAGTGAAGCACATGAAGCATTCTATAAAGCCATACTCAAAAGATATATGTGAAGTGCAAAGAGCATTCTATAAATCAACCAAGGACTATCTCATACCAGCATGGTGCATAAAAGAAGAATGAAAAGTAAATGCAAAAGACGCTCCAAGATTGCACATATCACATGAACGAAACGAATCCGAAAACATACCGATTCTTGTTGAAGAAAGAAGGGATGCCTCCCCAGCATCCCCAAGCTTAGACGCTTGAATCTCCTTGAATACTTACTTGGGGTGCCTTGGGAATCCCCAAGCTTGAGCTCTTGCCTCTCTTCCTTCTTCTCACATCCAGACCTTCTCGATCATCGAACACTTCATCCACACAAAACTTCAACAGAAAACTCGGTAAGATCCGTTAGTATAATAAAGCAAATCACTACTATAAGTACTATTGAAAACCAATTCATATTTTGTTTTTGCATTGTGTCTACTGTAATATAACTTTTTCATGGCTTAATCCACTGATATAAATTGATAGTTTCATCAAAACATGCAAACTATGCATCAAAAATAGAATCTGTCTAAAACAGAACAGTCTGTAATAATCTGAACATTCACCATACTTCTGATACTTGAAAAATTCTTCCAAAATTAGGAAACATAAACAATTTGTACAGAAAGACAGTGCAAAAAGAACCAGAACCATTTGATGTTCCAGTAAAAAATAAAATTCATGCACTACAGCCAAAGTTTCTATCCTGCACCGCACAAACCAACAAGCATCATAAACACCCTAAAGGCAAACCTTGGCACATTATTTTTATAATACAATGGAATTGTACAAGGGGATAATTATTTTTGTTGAAAAGTTTCTGTAATCAAGATTCACAAAGTTGAAGTGAGCATGAACAAAGTTCAAGGAGCTCTCCCACTTCAACAGTGCTTGTCTTTCTCACTTTCACTTTCCTTTTTGAAAAGTTCTGGGTTCCCCTCTTTTTTTGTTGCTTTTAAACTATATAAAAGCACTCAACAGAAATAAATTACTCTCTAAAACTTCCGGGTTGTCTCCCTGGCAGCGCTTTCTTTAAAGCCATTAAGCTAGGCATATAGTGCTCAAGTACTGAATCCACCCAGATCCCAAGGTATATCAAAGCCAATTTTAATTCGCAACGATTTGTAATTTAGTAGTGGGAACAAGGTAACATATATCATGTAATGACAAAGTCTAACTCTCTTCCTATGCATCAGCATGTCATAAAAGAACAATTCATGCACACCTAGTAAAGGCCAATGCATAGTATAAACAGTTTCTTGCAATGTTATCATGTGGGAAGCATAGAGAGGTGGAGATATAGTTCCTCTCTCATAATAATTGCAAGTAGGAGAAGCAAGCACATGCATATTATATTCATTAAAATCATCATGTGTAACATTAAAAGGCAACCCATCAATATAATCCTTAATAAGGGCAAACTTCTCCGATATAGTGTAGTTTGGAGAATTAAAAAAGATAATAGGACTATCATGTGTGGGTGCAATAGCAACAATTTCATGTTTAACATAAGGAACTATAGCAAGTTCATCTTCATAAGCATAATTCATATTGGCATCTTGGCCACAAGCATATCAAGCATCATCAAAAAGGGATATTTCAAAAGAATCGAAGGGATCATAACAGTCATCATAGCAATCATCCTTCGGTAAGCACGAAGGGGAATTAAACAATGTATGAGTTGAAGATTTACTCTCATTAGAAGGTGGGCACGGGTGATCAATCCGCTCTTCCTCTTTTTGTTCTTCGCTCTCCTCATCATCTTTTTCATCCAATGAGCTCACAGTTTCATCAATTTCTTCTTCCATTGAGTCCTGCAAAATATTAGTCTCTTCTTGGGCAGCGGAGTATTCCTCAATATATTGTTTAACATAGGTATTAGAAGCATAATTATCATAGCAATATTTAAGTATAGCAAAATTTTCAGATTTGTGAAAAGTAGCATCATACTTTTCTATCAAAGAAGCAATTTCATAAGCACCCTCAAAAGCAACAAATTCTTCAATTTGTTGAACATCATAGTAACTATAAACACCTTTAGCATAATAAGATAAGATTCCATTATCAATAAACTCACATTGGTAGGGAAGGTGTTTCTTAGGGTTTTCAGAACAACAAGTAAAATCATATAATTCACATAAATTCCAAGCATAGCATTGCAAACATTGAATTTGACTCCATAATAATTTCCTTTTTTCAGATATACGGTGTCGCACATAACAAGCATGCTCATCTAAAGATTTGCCCTTATCTAAGCTAGTTGGGGTTTCGGCACGAGCACAAAGGGATCGAAGATGATCCAAGTAAAAAGCTTCAGCAGTGTGATAGATTTTGAGTGGTTCTTCAACCATTGGTTCAGTAGGTACAACTAATTTTTTTGGTATTTTGTGTTTCCTACCCATAACTACAGATAGAAAACAACTAAGAACAGCAAATAAAAATTACTTAGTGATAAAGCAAACAAGCACACACGAGAATATTCACCCCATGCTATTGCTGCCCGGCAACGGTGCCAGAAAAAGGTCTTGATAACCCACAAGTATAGGGGATCGCAACAGTTTTTGATAAGTAAGAGTGTCGAACCCAACGAGGAGCTAAAGGTAGAACAAATATTCCCTCAAGTTCTATGGACCAACGATACAACTCTATGCACGCCTGACGTTCGCTTTACCTAGAACAAGTATGAAACTAGAAGTACTTTGTAGGTGTTGTTGGATAGGTTTGCAAGATAATAAAGAGTACGTAAATAAAAAGTAGGGGCTGTTTAGATAAAGAAACAATAAAGTAAATATAGCGAGTGTGGAAAAGTGGTGGTAGGAGTTGCGAAATTGCCCCTAAGCAATTGACTACTTTACTAGACCGATAGCAAGTATTATGTGGGAGAGGCCACCGCTAGCATGTCATCCCTGACTTGGAATTCTATGCACTTATGATTGGAACTATTAGCAAGCATCCGCAACTACTAATGTTCATTAAGGTAAAACCCAACCGTAGCATTAAGATATATTGGTCCCCCTTCAATCCCGTGTGCATCAATTTCTATGCTAGGTTGAAGCTTCTGTCACTCTTGCCCTCCAATACATAGTCCTATCAACATACAACTAACCCTAGGGTGTTATCCACGCGCGCAATCATATGATGGGCACCAAAGGACAGCAACATAACCACAAGCAAATTAAATCAATCATAGCAATTCATCAACCACCGATAGGACAACGAAAATCTACTCAGACATCATAGGATGGCAACACATCATTGGATAATAATATGAAGCATAAAGCACCATGTTCAAGTAGAGGGTACAGCGGGTTGCGGGAGAGTGGACATATGTAGATAGAGGGGGGAAGGTGATGGAGATGTTGGTGAAGATGGCAGAGGTGTTGGTGTAGATTGCAATGATGATGGTGATGGCCACGGGATCGTTCTGGCGCCACCGGAAGAGAAGGGGAGAGGGGGGCCCTTCGTCTTCTTCTTCCTTGACCTCCTCCCTAGATGGGAGAAGGGTTTCCCCTCTGGTCCTTGGCCTCCATGGCATGGGAGGGGCGAGAGCCCCTCCGAGATTGGATCTGTCTCTCTGTCTCTCTCTGTGTCTGCGTTCTCAGATTCTTCCCTTTCACCGTTTCTTATATTCCCGGAGATCCATAACTCCGATTAGTCTGAATTTTAACACGATCTCTATCCGGAAATTAGCTTTCTTGCGGCAAAAGAAGGGCACCAACCGCCTTATGGGTTGGCCACGAGGGTCAAGGGCGCGCCCCCTACCTCGTGGGCCCCTCGAGCATCGTCTCGTGTGGATTCTTCTTCCCAAAAATCATATATATTCCAAAAAAATTCTCCGTCAGTTTTTATTCCATTTGGACTCCATTTGATATGGATATTCTACGAAACAAAAAACATGCAACAAACAGGAACTGACACTGGGCACTGGATCAGTATGTTAGTCCCAAAAATAGTATAAAAAGTTGCCAAAAGTATATGAAAGTTGTAGAATATTGGCATCGAACAATCAAAAATTATAGATACGACGGAGACGTATCACTGCCACATACAAGAAAGGTTCCACAAGACTTGGTGGTCAAGACAAGGACTCCTCCCCCACCGGCGTATTCGGCTAGGACTCTTGTTATCCTAGGCCTCTGGTGCATTATATAAACCAGGGCCAGGCTAGTCGATAGATATACAAACAATCATAATCATAGGCTAGCCTCTAGGATTTATCCTCTACGATCTCGTGGTAGATCAACTCTTGTAATACTCATATCATCAAGATCAATCAAGTAGGAAGTAGGGTATTACCTCCATCGAGAGGTTCCAAACCTGGGTAAACATCGTGTCCCCTATCTCCTGTTACCATCGACCTTAGACGCACAGTTCGGGACCCTCTACCCGAGATCCACCGGTTTTGACACCGATAATGGTGCTTTCATTGAGAGTTCCGCTGTGTGATCGGCAAAAGGATCGATGGCTCGTCTGCAGATTAACTGCGACGTCGACATATCTTCGTCACCGGCTCGACTGGTCACCTTGGCTTGACCGAGGACTGTGCCCTGCCTCCGACCGTCATGTTCGGACGAGGGCCTTCATCAACACCAACTCCGATCTCTATCAAGATCATGGAGGAATCGTCCATGGAGCTTGATCGGGGGCTCAACTTCAACATTGCCCTCGGGCGACCGTGCTGTTTTTCTAGACAGCGAACACGAATCAGCCGCCACCGCCCCCTCTAGTGTCATTTTAACGATCGCTTCGGTGGAATTGTGCGGAATCGAGTCTACAACAACCCTGGAAAATTTCATCGAGTTCCGATGGAGGAATCTCTGACAATCTACGATATACCGGAGCCCTGTCAAATCCAGACGGGAATCTGGACGAGTTTAGGGCGTGGTCTCCAGAGCCCAGCTTGGAAGTCCTTTGGAAGATCCAACCATTCATCTGCGGCGGAATTCCCATATCTACCATCCCTCAATATTTCAGCTCGATCCGACCGTCCAAACTCCGGGAACCTTCTGATTAGTGCATCGCTTTTCAGATCTGTTTCCTGCGCGAATACGGATCCTACCCGAATTCATGTTTCTTTATGAACGTGATATTTGACAACCTTTTTAAAAGGAATTTTCTTATAAGATATTGTGTGTTGTTTTTAACACGCGCCTATAAAATTTTAATCCTCCTCTGAGGTAATCTTCGCTATCACGCTGGTGTCAAACCACTCCGGCAATATAGCTCCACGACTGCCGACCTGCGCTAGACATGTCGCCAATTTTTAAGCCGAGCTCAACTTCTTCGGATCCTCACCTCGGCGAGCCAAATAAGAGTTTGGAATCGCTAAGGATAAATCATCACCAATATCGTCGCCCCATGGATTACACGGAGCAGACACACCGGCATCGCTGCATGGTCACTTCATCAAACCAGCATTGGCCGCGTCACAAGTTACGACCTGGGTCGGCATGGCCGCACTGTTACTTTTTCGAGCCAATGTCCATCACGCCAAACTACTTCAACACCTCGGCTAACATGGCAGCTACAACAACTCCTCACCGGCCTGCTCCGTCACCTCGGCTAGACTGGGGACTTGGTTATTTTTTCATCAACATACTCCAGTGACTTCGGCGTTACCAGCCGACCAGCTTCGTCACGTTAGCTGGACCGAGGGATTCGCCTCGGCAAGCCAACCTTTGCCAGCATCACCAGGCCATCGCTTTATCGCCCATCAGGCAATGGGTGTGCGAATCGATTCTCGATTTTGGGAGTCGCTTTTCTTCGGAATGCTACAACAAATAAACCAGGTGCTATTAATCCTAATAATTTTTGCTTGCTGGGTTTATTTTTCTTAAGAAATCATTACTCTGGTTTGTTCCATCATCTGTACACAGGTCTATCAAATAGCGGCCATATTAAAAACGGTCGCATGGTGGTTCGGTCAGTTTTCGTACATAGTTCGTCGAACGCCGCATTCGGAGCCCGGACCGTCCTGCAAATTCAGGCTTTGTCACGCCTTCACTGCGTCACGCTAACAGCCTGCATCGACATTGGCTTCAGCGCCAGGCCACATTTCTTTAATTAAATTATTTTTGCGTAAAGCAATTATGCAAGGATTATATATATATATATTATTATTATTTCTTGGACGGCACTGTTTTATGTGTGCAGGTAATCGATTTTGACTGTGTTAGGTGGTCACTACTCCGGAGTGCCGAACTCCTTGCTCGGACACCTCGGGCCTGGGGGCTGGGACCTCGGCCATGCCGAGGACTGCAAACCTTGTCGGATCTGTCATGGATCAATGGGCGTCTTCGTCCCGCCACAAGCCCGAATCGCGTCATCAACACCGAGCACATTAACCAGCTAAGTTGCTTACATGCTCAAGAACTTTCAGTTTTAAATTTTGCTCGGTTTGACCAAGCATTATACTTTTCGGCACAAAGTTGTTTGTGACAAAGTTCCTTGTCAGAACTTTGTTTGTGATGCGCATATTCCAATACCCCGTTTATTTGGGGGCTCCCTTGATGGAGCTTTTCCACTTGCATATGATTATACTTGTACGGCTTCGTTCCTTGTTCGTGTATTACGCCACAATATGCACCATATTGACCTAAGCGATTTGCATGCTGGGTTGCCTTGCTCCTGTGTTTACCCCTACGTCCCCGATTGTTCGGCTAGGGAGTAAAGGGAGCACCTCTGCGATTGTTACTACTGGGTCATCTGAGTTAGTACCTCAGACTGGGTGAAGCCAAAAGCTAGCGCTCTTATAGTTTTCAATTATGGCCGGCACACAACGGAACTCATGAGTACAAAAAAAAATCTATTGCACAAGTCTCATAGTAACAACGAGCAACCGAAGAAAGGTATTGGTGGAGGTACTATTTTCTTGGAAAATGCTTCTTACACTTCGTTAGTAATATAGCATAAGTTTCCTGAGCGCGCTTTGTCTGTTATAGCCTTATGGCCTGATTGCCTGGTCATCGGAAACACCGTCGATACTCTCGACAGGTGGAGTACATGACACTTTTCGGTCCTTGACCGAAGAGGGAGAAGCCGACGGTCGGTTAAGACGCGTTTAAAGTTCAGGTGAACACAGATATGATATAAGTACATCGGTACATACAATCATTATACATAAAATTCTTTTACCCAAGTCACTTGGGGGCTCTTAAAATTTATATGAGTTGTTTAATAGTAAATGTGTTTTCTTCTTAGTCGGTGCAAAGTCTTTTTCTACCGCTCCTTTTTCGACTTGAGTGTATGGTCAATAGCCGGATAGCCCGTCTTCTCTCTAAAAGCTGCTCGAGTTTAGTTTGTTAAACTGACCTCAGAAAAGTACTCCGCCTTTGTGATAAGGAGCTTGAAGCCGTAGGCTGACCCGCGTGAAGTCTTGAGAACGGATGGGTCATGTTAAAGCGCGACAGAAGCACAATTCTTTTTTCCAATTTACGGGTTGGCACCGAACACTTCATCTTGCTTGGACGTCATGTTTTTACTCACGTTTTTTTGGTTTTCCAAGCTTTTGGCACTTTTAAACTACTTGTGTGTTTCAAGCATAAGTCTCGCAGTGCAGCGCCGGACATCTTTGGAGATTCGGCAAAACATTCTCGGGTATTGCTTTATATGCATCGGTTTCGAATTGTGCCTTTAGTCAATAGTTGGGTTGCCCGGCTCCTGTGCTTGCCTCCTACGTTCTGCTTTGTTCGGCTAGGTGTGCAAAGGGAGAACCACTGCGGTTGTGCTTCCAGCTCACATGGTTAAGCACCTCCATGGAGAATGCCGAAAACTGTTGTCACAATAAGCGTAAACTGGTCAATGATCCAATAACTATGTTAAATGACGGGCCATTCATAACATTGGCCTAAGTGTTTACGGCTTGACCTCGACTGTCGCCAAACACTACCGGGGGCTAGTAGCTGGCCTCCCAAACTAAATCCTCAATATTTTTCTCTTACATTAGAGCTGAGGTTTCATGATCATGCTTAGCATGACAACCCAAAGAAAGGAACCGATAGCGGGACTATTTTCTTTGGAAGGCATTTCTTATGTTAAACAGTAATATAACATATCTCTCTGCGTTTATAAAACCGTATGGCCAGATTGCCTTGTTTGTTGTAAATCTTTGCCCTCATAAAGGCTTTATAAAGTAGGATAAACACTCCTCGGCTACTGGCCGAGGAGGTGGAAGCCGATGGTCTATCACCAAAGTTTTGTACAATGCGGATCCGAGCATTAATGACATAAAGTACTTGGATACATAGAGTCATTATACATAATTTGTGATTTTATTACAGATATCGATCCTTAATTCGGCCACCCGTGCCCACGTTAAGGCTCGGGGGCTACTGGGCTTCGTGCTTATCATTTACAAATATTAAAGGGGTACATCGATCCCCTGATCTAGTGTTGCCACCCGACCAGTGGCTCGGGGGCTACCGCATTGCCTGTCCAATGCAGAAAATTTTAAGTGCAATACAGTTTCCGAGGAGATTATGATCCTCAAGTTTGTCGGCCACACCCAACCTGAGTCTCGAGGACTGAGCACGCCGCTTTTTATGTCCCGAAGTATTCTGCCGAGCTAGGACTTGATCCTCGGGCCGATTTTGCAAATCAACCTGAGTCTCAGCGGCTACTTGGATTAGTGGTCTTACGTCATCCTTCAAGTGCATCTCGGGTTTTAAACCGATACACACCTTGAGGGCTACTTGCTATATATCTCGGCAGAGAATAAATTGCACCAATAAAAAATATTGACAAAAAATCGGCCCACAGTCGGGGTGGTGCACCACCTCGGAAGTAGTCCGGCATAAAGCTCGGGCGCCAGTGGCTGGCTCCATAGCGGGCATTTCCAATATCAAGCTCGGCTAAGCTCCTTCAAACTTTTTTGGAGCCAAGGTGATCTATGACACCTCGGATATAGTCCGGCGTTGAAGCTCGGATACATTCCAGCGTTGGAGCCAGGATGCAATTTGGCATTGGAGCTCGGCTGTAACAATACTCTTATGCAATCCGACGTTGGAGCTCGGATACATTCCGGCGTTGGAGCTCGGAAGCAGCCCGACGTTGGAGCTCGGCTGCGAAAGATAAACCGTATGTAGTCCGGCGTTGGAGCTCGGACGCAAGAGGACACTGCCGCCCGGGAACAACTTCAAACCCGAGGTGTGGCATAAAAATAACAGCGCATTGATAAAGGCCGGAAACTTAAAGGGGTTCCTCGGATACCCGACGTATAAACTCTTCGTATGCACGTTGGTGATCCTCAAGATCAAACAAGATTTGTTGAACTAGTTTTCAAGACCGACGACCGAAGATGAAGAACAGTTCAGAAGAATCGAGGAGCGTCCCCAACTTGAAGACCGGTTCAGGGGGCTACAGACGGTGTCCTGGACTAGGGGGTACTCACCACGTCGTCTCCCGGTCAGTTAGATTGGGCCGAGGACCCCCATGGCCGTATACTCATGGGCCAATTCAGACAGCTGCCGCATACAAGGAAGATATTCCACAAGACTTGGTAGTCAAGACAAGGACTCCTCCCTCCACCGGCGTATTCGACTAGGACTCTTGTTATCCTAGACCTCTGGTGCATTATATAAACCAGGGCCAGGCTAGTCGATAGATATACAAACAATCATAATCATAGGCTAGGCTCTAGGGTTTAGCCTCTACGATCTCGTGGTAGATCAACTCTTGTAATACTCATGTCATCAAGATCAATCAAGCAGGAAGTAGGGTATTACCTCCATCGAGAGGGCCCGAACCTGGGTAAACATCGTTTTCCCTATCTCATGTTACCATTGACCTTAGACGCACAGTTCGGGACCCCCTACTTGAGATCCGCCGGTTTTGACACCGACATTGGTGCTTTCATTGAGAGTTCCGCTGTGTGATCGGCAAAAGGATCGATGGCTCGTCTGCAGATTAACTGCGACGTCGACATCTAGACCCACCGGTTTTAACACCGGCAGGGGGGCTCTCTCCCCCGCGCTTCATGTGGAGCCGGGGTGCCACAGGGGGCAACGACCGGGACGGCGATCTACATCAACAATCTTGCTACCGTCAACATCAACTTTCTCCCCCTCTATGCAGCGGTGTAACACCTCTTCCCCTGCTGTAATCTCTACTTAAACATGGTGCTCAACTACATATATTATTTTCCAATGATCTATGGTTATCCTATGATGTTTGAGTAGATCTGTTTTGTCCTATGGGTTAATCATGATCTTGGTTGGTATGATTGAATATTTTATTTATGGTGATGTCCTACGGTGCCCACCATCTCGCGCAAACGTGAGGGGCCCTCGCTGTAGGGTGTTGCAATATGTTCATGGTTCTCTTACGGTGGGTTGCGGGAGTGACAGAAACATAAACCCGAGTAACTGGGGTATCACGTATGGGAGTAAAGAGGACTTGATACTTAATGCTATGGTTGGGTTTCACGACCTTAATGATCTTTACTAGTTGCGGATGCTTGCTAGAGTTCCAATCATAAGTGCATATGATCCAAGTAGAGAAAGTATGTTAGCTCATGCATCTCCCTCATATAAAATTACAAGAATGATTACCGGTACTTGTTATTGATTGCCCAGGGACAAATAACTTTCTTGTTGACAAAAGCTATCCACTTTTATTACCTTGCAATTTATTCATAGTTTTATTCTCGCAAAGTACTCGTAGTTTTATCCTTGCAAAATAGTTTCATACTTGTTTCCGGTAAAGCAAACGTCAAGCGTGCGTAGAGTTGTATCGGTGGTCGATAGAACTTGAGGGAATATTTGTTCTACCTTTAGCTCCTCGTTGGGTTCGACACTCTTACTTATCGAAAGAGGCTACAATTGATCCCCTATACTTGTGGGTTATCAACGTCGAGCAGCCACGGACGGTTCATGAGGACTAGCTCCTGGACGCCCTTGGCGGCGAGGAGCTAGAGCCAGCGCGTGAGCTGGGGCTGGTGCGCGCTCATGTGGCTGCTGGTGAGACGGGCATAGGGGATGGGTCCTGAGTGTGCTTCTAGGATGTTGGAGATGGCGGTGACGATGGCCGGTGAGTCGGCGGGCATGGGGGGAAAGCTGTGGCCTTTGGGGCGATGGTGGGCGTCGGTGAGGATGGTGGGCGCGTCGGCAGCGTCGGAGGCGGGCAGGGCGGGGATGAGCTTGATGTCTACTACACAACCTTCTTCTTGTAGACGTTGTTGGGCCTCCAAGTGCAGAGGTTTGTAGGACAGTAGCAAATTTCCCTCAAGTGGATGACCTAAGGTTTATCAATCCGTGGGAGGCGTAGGATGAAGATGGTCTCTCTCAAGCAACCCTGCAACCAAATAACAAAGAGTCTCTTGTGTCCCCAACACACCCAATACAATGGTAAATTGTATAGGTGCACTAGTTCGGCGAAGAGATGGTGAAACAAGTGGTATATGGATAGTAGATAAAGGTATTTGTAGTCTGAAATAATAAAAACAGCAAGGTAGCAAGTGATAAAAGTGAGCGTAAACGGTATTGCAATGTGTGGAAATAGGGCCTAGGGTTCATACTTTCGCTAGTGTAAGTTCCCTCAACAATACTAACATAATTGGATCACATAACTATCCCTCAACATGCAACAAAGAGTCACTCCAAAGTCACTAATAGCGGAGAACGAACGAAGAGATTATGGTAGGATACGAAACCACCTCAAAGTTATTCTTTCCAATCAATCCGTTGGGCTATTCGTATAAGTGTCACAAACAGCCCTAGAGTTCGTACTAGAATAACACCTTAAGACACAAATCAACCAAAACCCTAATGTCACCTAGATACTCCAATGTCACCTCAAGTATCCGTGGGTATGATTATACGATATGCGTCACACAATCTCAGATTCATCTATTCAACCAACACAAAGGACCTCAAAGAGTGCCCCAAAGTTCCTACTGGAGAATCATGACGAAAACGTGTGCCAACCCCTATGCATAGGTTCATGGGCGGAACCCGCAAGTTGATCACCAAAACATACATCAAGTGGATCAATAGAATACCCCATTGTCACCACGGGTATCCCATGCAAGACATACATCAAGTGTTCTCAAATCTTTAAAGACTCAATACATAAGATTACTTCAAAGGGGAAACTCAATTCATTACAAGAGAGAAGAGGGGGAGGAGAAACATAAGATCCAACTATAATAGCAAAGCTCGCGACACATCAAGATCGTGCCAAATCAAGAACATGAGAGAGAGAGAGAGAGAGAGAGAAAGAGATCAAACACATAGCTACTGGTACATACCCTCAGCCCCGAGGAAGAACTACTCCCTCCTCGTCATGGAGAGCACCGGGATGATGAAGATGGCCACCGGAGAGGGATTGCCCCCTCCGGCAGGGTGCCGAAATGGGTCTAGATTGGTTTTTGGTGGCTACGGAGGCTTCTGGCGGCGGAACTCCCAATCTATTGTGCTCACGGATGTTTTTAGGGTATATGGAGATATATAGGCGGAAGAAGTAGGTCAGGGGGGCCACGAGGGGCTCACGAGGGTGGAGGGCGCGCCCAGGGGGGTGGGCTCCCCCCTGCCTCGTGGCCTCCTCGTAGGTCCCCCGACGTCCACTCCAAGTCTTCTGGGCTTCTTTCCTTACAAAAATGAGTTCCGTGAAGTTTCAGGTCAATTGGACTCCGTTTGATTTTCCTTTTCTTCGAAACCCTAAAATAGGGTAAAAACAGAAACTGGCACTGGGCTCTGGGTTAATAGGTTAGTCCCAAAAATGATATAAAAGTGTATAATAAAGCCCATAAACATTCAAAACAGTAGATAATATAGAATAGAGCAATCAAAAATTATAGATACGTTGGAGACGTATCAGATCTCGGCGCAGATGTACGTGGGTAGCTGCTGCGTCGACCTGTCCACCTCATGCAGGTCGCGGGCCCTGCTCCGCAGATCGGCCTCCGTCATGGGGTTGACGTTGGTGAACGGCGCCATTTCTGGCGGCGGCGGGCGTGCCGGCAAGGGTTGGGGATTTGAGGCTTATAACTCCTATGCGACACATTTCATGTGAATTATAAGGAGTGCGACATAGTTGCCATAAATAGCTCCTATGCACTGTCTTACATGGCAGTAATAGCCCCAATGCGACCAGGTGGTTAAAGCACGGGTTCGGTCGTCAACGGGACTGCAGTTAAGGTAAAAATAGAGGGTCAAACTAATCAGTGCGTCTGGTGGTGGGTCCCACTTGGCAATGCATCAATTCCCCGCCTGACTGAACGCGTGCTTCTCCCCTACTTCTGGTTGCTTCTCTCTTCTTCGTTCTCGGCGGCGGCAGTGGTGGAGCTTTCATCTACGGCTTTGGCTGCACATATGGTGAGTTTATTCGGCACCATTCCCCTCCGTCTTGAGTGATTTGACCAAGTGAGCCTATGTTTGCCCCTGTTTTCCACGAGATCCAGATTGTGGAGGTGGGTGGGACTGGGGAGCGGCCGCTGGGCGGCGTTGGGCTGAACAAGATGGAGCCAAGAGAGACTACATCGACCAGGTAATCACCCTGTCCAACCTCTTCAACCCTGCGATGTGTGCCTCATCTACTTTCGCTGCCTCACAGAGCCCGCCATTGATAAACAGAGGCAATGTTGCTCGGACCTTCGAATTCAGTGTTAAATTCTTACCATCTAAAGCAAATCTAGTTGATGGTAGCGTGCGAGACATATAGAGAGATACAATTGTGAAATGTGAGGTTGAATTTGAAGAGATTGATCCACATGAAATACAGAACATGGAAGAGAGGGCCGTGAGGAATGTTGTGGAGAAAATTGGGAAAACATTTTTTGGGGTCCAGAGCAAGAGGTAGCATGTTTACGGTTTGATAATTGGAAGGGTGTGTATGTGAGAATTGAGAATGGTGAAGAGATGGTTGATGAAATCAATCAGCAAGACGGTTGGGCAAGCAAACAGACTACCTTTCATGTAGAGCTCGTTGATCTGAAATCAGATTCTAAGGTTGGATATGTGCCCTCAAAGTCGGCTTCGTAGATGGTAGATGATGATTGGGCTTCACAGAGACAGATAATGCCCATGTTTATGGGTGAAGTGACAGTAATAGAGGGGGCTTAGTAAGATGCAGAAGATGGTCGTGATGGTGCTACAAGGGTTGTTTGTGTTGATTGGAATTCAGTACAATTAGAAGACACTACTGGTTTGGTCATTGCACCAATGGCTGACACTGAGATGGCCAATTTTTTTGGCATTCCAGTAGATCCAGTAGATGATCAATATGAGGAAGAGAGGGATGAATCGAGTTTGCCTAATGTTGCTAACATAGATGCTTGTGAAGATGTGGATGGACATGTGATGAAAGATGTTGCAGATGATGTAGATGATGCACATGATGATGAGATTGTAAGTGTGTATGACAAAGAAAATCATGTTATTGAAGTAGGCAAATTGTTACCAAGCATGAAGGAGTTTAGGATGTGTTTCAAGACTTATGCAGTCAAACATGAGTTTGATGCCAAGACTATTTGGACTGACAAAAAGAAATTTTATGCAAGGTGCAGAGGTTTCGACGGAAGCGTCAGGCCTTGCAAGTGGTACATATCTGCTAGAATTCAACCTGATGGAAGTACCATTAGGGTTAATCAAATCCTAAATCCACATACTTGTATTACAAGTTCACAGAGAGTATCAACCATGACATCACAGCTTTGGATTGCATAAAAGATCCCTCCAATTTTAGCCAAGGAACCAAACACTACAACAAAGAAACTTAAAGTGGACTTGGAAAAGCAGTACCCCATTAAGGTGAAGTATACCACAGTGTGGAAAGCAAAACAGAGGGCAATGAAAGAATTATATGGTGATTGTGCAAATACCTTTAGGATGTTTTAGAACTTCAAAGCACATGTGGAAAAGAGGTCACCTAGCAGTGTTGTGGAGATAGATACTAAGGTAACAGAGGATGGTAGAGTTCTTTTCTCCAAGTTCTTTATGGCTTTAAAGCCTTGCATAGATGGCTTCAAAGCACGGTGCTGTCCATATTTGAGCATAGACTCATCTTTTTTGACAGGCAAATGGAATGGTCAATTGGCAGCATGCAATGCTTTAGATGAACACAACTAGATGTTCCTTGTTGCTATTGGTTTGTTTCAGTCAGAGACATAGGTTTCATGGACATGGTTCATGATGTTGTTGAAAAGATGCATAGGGCCAGTGTCACCTCTGGCAGTACACACAGATGTATGCAAAGGGCTAGAAAATGTAGTGAAGAATGTTTTTACTCATTGTGAGCAGAGCGAGTGCTTCGGTTATATGTGGATGAATTTGATAAAAGAAATTCAGAGGGGAAGAATTTGGGAGAATGTGTCCAGCAGCAAGATCTTACACAAAACAAACACATTCATATCATCTTGATAAGATAAAAGCAGCATGCAATGAGTTTGGTCCATGGTTGAACACCTATCATTCTCTATTGTGGTACAGGTAAGGGTTTAACATTGCCATCAAGTGTGATCATATCAACAATAACTAGGCCAAAAGTTTTAACAACAAGATAAAGCAGTTAAAGGACTTGCTTGTGCATGACATGGTTAACCAAATCAGGATCGTCATCATGCCCATGTGGGAATTGAGAAGAAGGATTGGTGATTGTCTGCAAGGGGATAAGCTTCCTGCAGTGGTACAACAGGAGCAAAAATCTTACACATTTGTCTGTGGAAAAATCTTCATTGTGCGGTGCTGAAGTTAGAGATACCAAGACTGGAAGGAGGTATGTTGTTAATAGTGAGTTGCATGACTGCACTTGCCTTGTGTGGCAACAGACCGAGAAACCGTGTGACCATGCCATTCTATTCTTTGCCTCCCAACCCAAGATAAACATGCACCCATATTTACATGAATATTACTCAGTGGCAAGATTCAAGGTTGCATATGCAGCTCCAATTCCAGCACTTATAGATTAGTATCAGTAGCCTAAGTGGAAATTGAATTTTCCATGTGTCCTCCCCTAACTAAAAGAAAGGCTGGCAGGCCTAAAGAGAGTAGATTCAAGGCATGGTTTGAGAAAGGTGGGAGTAGTAAAAAGGGGAAGGGGAAGAAGGATGCAAAGCCAAAAAGGTAACAAAAATATATGCAAGTTGTGCCAGGAACTTGGGCACCGAAATGGATCTCCAAAATGTCGTTGACGAGTGAAATAAAATAAGCCCATTTTACACACTCCGATCATAGACCTAGTATTACACATCAACTTTCAGTTACTCTGAGTGCTAGTTCCAAACTGATCAAAGAAGCAAATAAATGGAAAACTCGTCGTTGAAACAAACAAATGGAATATGATATAAACTTCACAATGCAGTTATTGTGCTTCACTCCAAGGATGTTGAGAATCATACAAGATATGGTCTTGGTTTATATATATTAGCTAGGCCACAAAAGACCCATAGCTTGAGAGTGCCACAAAAGTCCAAAACAATTGTTCTCAGTGGGCTCTCCATGTGGTGAATTAATTTGTTTCCGTCTGCACTATGCAGTAAATTAAAATTGCACAAAAGTTTTTTTAATGGCACAAAAGTTTTAGTAGTATCCTCCTAAAACTATTTTTTGTACTATAATGTTTGTTACTAAAGACAAGTTAAGAAGATATTATGCAGTAATAATCTATGCAAGCAAGTCGCCTATACAACTAAATGCCATTAAAAGAAATTCATTGGCCTAGTTTCCTTCCTTGTAAAGATATAGGGTGCCGAAGGCTTCATAGATAAGAACATAGTGATGCAATACAAAGAGAAGGAAAAAAAACAGTTGACTCACATATATCAAATTGTTGTAATAGCCTTTGAGATACCTCGGGAGCACTCCGGGAGGCAATGTGTAATGTCTTACCAAAAAAATGATGCATAATATCTGAACTTTTCTGGTTTTTGTATTGTTGCATGATGTGATAAAAACTTCCACGTATCATAAACTTTAGCACACACTCAAAGGATGAAAGAATATTAAACTTCTATTTCTAGATGCAGGTAAATACAGTTGAAAACCACATAAAATTATATGGGCTTAAAATGGACTATGAACACAACCAGGCAAACAAAAAACAGGCAATAGTTTTGTCCTTACCTTCATACCTCAGCAGCAAAATTTCTATTCCATTGCCAAACACAACTTACAGAACAAATCAGTACATTACTGATATAGTTGGTGAGATGTTGTCAAGCTTAGTGACAGAAGAAAAACATCACAATGTACCATCCCTTCAGCTAGTGACCTCTTGGAATTAAGCATAGATGATTTCCAAAACAAGAAGTGAGATGTTGTCAAGCCTAGTGATAGAAGAAAAACATCACAATGTACCGTCCCTTCAGATAGTCAGGCCCGAGCCCATGGGGGTGCAACCTGTGCGCCGGCACAGGGCCCCCAGTTTTTAGGGGCCTCAGATTTTGTACGCACGGCGAGGCAAAGTCCAATTGGCTGGGTCTTTTATCCTTTGTACACGGGCCTCCTTCCATCTTTCCTATGGGTGAAACAGGCCCCGATTGGGACGTGCGCCTCATCCAGCGATCGATCTGCCTTCTCTCCAAAAAAGCGATCGATCTGTCTAAGAAAAATAAAATCCAGCGATCCATTGAGACGAACAAAGCCAATCTATTGATTTTCTCCTCCGGCGGCCGAGTTAAGCTAAATTGCAGGTTATATCCATTCTTCGGTCTCCTCCTTACATCAGGAGAGCAGGACCGCGAACGGCAGCGCGGCAGGGAGGACATGAAGGAATGGAAGGTTCAAGCCATCTTCCGATCTCCAATTTCTTAAGCATCGTCGCTTTGATAACCGGCGATCACGTGAGGCCTTGATTGTGAGTTGCAATTTACGTCCGCTATTTAGTTCTGCAAAATTCTTCTAGCTATTTATTTTTTTCATCTATTAGGCGTCTCGTATTGCAAGATCCAAGTCATGTCTTTGATTAGAAAACATGAATCTAGTTACCAAAAGCGTAGAAAGAAACAAAAAAAATCAAAGATTTAGTGAGGTAAGGCCCATTTTCGAGTTTGGCACAGGGCCTCGGATTTTGCCGGCTTGGTCCTGCAGATAGTGACCTCTTGGAGTTAAGCATAGATGATTTCCAAAGCAAGAAGTGAGATGTTTTATTTGGGACTCACCCAAACACACTTCTGCTCATTCTCGTGCTTAAACTATATATCTTCAATAATCTGCAATAGAAAATGGTGTCAAGAAAGACCAACTTAATAAAATGGGTCGCAGCATATAGTCAATAACCATCCAGGTGTGTGCCATATTTGTTTTATGAAAACCAGAACAAAGTTATTTATGTGCATCTCTAGTTATAAACCAACTGAAATTAGTAAAATGTCTGAGGTGAAAACACATAAAAAATAATGGACTAAAAAATAGCAGGATTGAGCACCACATCCCAAGTGTTGCATGTTGAAAAGGGTAATCGTTAAGACTTGGAACAAGTGGATGGAGGGCAGAGGCAGACCAAGGCTCAATGGCGAGAAAGTGAGAGGGCGGGAGGGCGGGCCGTTAGCCCGTTACCCCTCGTCTGAACTAAAACCAAATGTGTCAGAACTCAGAACCACAGAGTTGAAGAATCCAGCTTCAAAGGATGTACACTTTTGAAGGAATCTCACCGTGTAAGAAGGCGGAGAGGCTGCCCTTCGGAATGTAATGGAGAATGTGATGGAAGACGAGCAGCTTCTTCCCCTTGAGGCCGAGGTAGTAGGCTCTGACCGAGAGCAGGTTGGGATGCCAGACGTTACCGAGCGCCACCGCCGCAGTCCCGAACTCCTCCTGGCCTCCCACAGCCGCTCAGGTCCACCATGTTGCCGTCCTCCAGCATCGCCTTGTACACCGTGTCGTATGTGCTCTTCCCCATGATCTCTGCCGTGGCGCACAGCAGGTCATCGGCCGTGAACGCCAGCGGCCCGTCGAAGTGCATCATCTTGCCACCCACGTCGCCGCCGGACTCCGCCTCGGACGCCCCCGGCTTCTTGCCTCGCCCGCCAACTGCAGCGACGCCGGACTCCGCCTCGGACGCCCCCCGGCTTCTTGCCTCGCCCGCCACCTGCAGCGGCGCCAGACTCCGCTTCGGACGCCCCCGGCTTCTCGCCTCGCCGAGCAGCTGCAGCGGCGCCGGCGTCGGCGTCCTTGCTTGACGACTGCTTCCCGCTCCGTGCTCCAGTGGATGAAGGGCAGAGGCGGAGCAGGGCTCAACGGCGAGCCATCACCCCACGTCGCCGCGGCCCAGTTCAATGAAGTTTCTCAGGAGATATGAGATTGGAATCGAGGGGGTGGACCAGGTGGGGCGGGTCCAACCAACGAAGAAAGAAAAGAAGGGGGCTGGAAGGAGGTTTTTTTTTTCGAGGGTAAGGCTGGAGGGAGTTGAGACGTGCGTCGTGGCCTCGTGAGTGGGTGGGTCGCAGCTATTTTTTTCAATGTGTGCGTGCCAAGAAGGGTAGCGAGCGAGGTTGAACCATGGAGCGAGGTTGAATCATCACAACGTTCGATTCTACTTTAATACTCTCTCTGTCTAGGTGTATAAGAAAATTAAATAATCCCAAAACCTTTAGACGCGGGGCATTAACTTCTACCTCGTTTCTTCTTTTTTGACATATCAAACAATAATAGATGCTGGTTTGGATGTTTTTAATGACTTGAGACTACCAGACACAACATGTAGTGATTAGTTCATTGCATGCAATGCTATTAATTAGCAAATAAAAATTAAGTTCTTTTGTTTTTCTCTTTTTCTTGATCACGATGCATAACCTAAGATGAATTATTCGCCTAGACCGAGAGAGTAGTAGAGATAGAATAGATATAAAAATAGATAGTAGATGCTAATGACTTTTCACGATTATATATAGATCGAACATTTGTTAGACGTGTTCCCAGTTATGTTGCTTAACTTCCTAGTTATAATTTCAAATAGTTCACTTAACTGTGTTAAAAAAAGGGTATCAATAAGTGCCGAACGTGCTGTTTTCAGTCTCCTGGCTCCGAACGCGCTCAGCGTCCTTCAATATTTTCGCCCAAATCTTAAAGCAGCAAGGGCGCCACGTCACTTTTTTATCAGTTCGGGAAATATTGCGTCGTCCCGAACGCCCGGCACGCACCTCTCCCCTTATCCATTTCTTCCGTTCCCCATCGACACTCACTTCGTGGCGAGGAGCTTGGCAGCGAGGCGCTCGACGGCAGAGACAACGAGCGGGAGGAGGTGTGCGGCGGCGGAGACGAGGAGCTGGAGGAGCCGTGTGGCGACGCGGTGTTTCCAAACCCTCGATAGTGGAGGCAGTACTCGGCGGCGATGCAGGTGCGTGGCGTCGTGTTGACGGCGGCGATGCCGGTGCGCGGCATCCGTGCGTGGGCACGTCGTTGCGGGGAACGACTCCCTGACGGGATCACGGGGAACGGCGGCCTGACGAGGAGATCCGGTGTCCTCGTCGCCGCCGTATGTCGGAGCGCCGCGGCCGCTCGCCGGTGAGTCCCCACGGTGCCCTTTCTATTTCCTTCTCCCCCTCCTTGCTCATATCCATGCGTCGGTGGCCAGGGATGGCTCGCGCCGGTGCTATCCACGCCCGGCGGCAGCCACACGATGCCAGCGTCGGCAAGCTGGAACGTCTCGCCGACCTGGGCGCCTCCTTCAGCGGCGCTAGGATCTCCTGCAATCGGGCGGTGCTGGAGCTCCACTACGGCAGCGGTCATTGCCCCTACAAACGCTAGGTGCTGGCACAGCACCAGGAGATGGGCCGCCTATGCAAGGACGTTGCAGGCCACAGGTTCAGACTTCAGACATTTCAGCTTTCTACCATCAGTCGGGTGCTTACCTTTTGTCATGCTTCTACGTAGGAATGCAACAAATTGGTAAATTTACCATGCGCCCAGTACAAATTATTCAACTTTTTGCCATGATCGTTATAGCATTTGTACTAAAATTGCAACGCCACTAATTTTCAATTTTTGTACTAAAATTGCCATGCCACCATTTGTTCAATGCGATTTTGTTCAATTGGCATTGTCTTATATCACATAATTGTTAGGTTCATCTCTCTCCGTTCAAACCCAACGGGTCGAACGGGCCCCTGACTCGCGCCCTGATCGAGGGTGCCCAAGCAAATCATGGTTGGTGGCCCCCTGTGACCCGTGCTATATAAACAGAGGTGACGGTCCGGGCATGACTTACGACGTTAATCGCTGCCACAATCCCCACCTACAATCTCTACCGATCTAGGATTAGCGCGGTGCTCACGGGAAGCATACCACCGTCGCCATCTCTCTGCCATCACCAGCCCCTACTTCACCATGGCCGGCGCTGGATCGAGTTCATCTGGACAAGCAGAAGGTAGGTTCACCGGAATGATCTAACTTATCCGATACAAAGCAATCTATCAATGGTATTAGCCAGATCGGCTTAGACTTTTTTAGTTGAAAAGAAATCACAGAAAAAATCCCTTTTCCCAAAGAACCCTAGAAGGGCAACGAAATCTCAAAGAAAAGTTGTGCCTCCGTCATGGCCGCACCCGTTCCTCTTGATCCTCACACGCATCGGCAAGCCGAGGTGCGGGGAAGAAGCACACATCCTCTCCAAGGGGGCAAAAGGGCACCACCACCGCACCGCTTGATGGCAGCGCGCTCTCCTTCGGGATCTCGCGCGCACCGGCAAGGGTGGCGGGGGAGGCGCCGCTGTATCACACAGACAGAAGAGCAGAGCAGGGCTCTGTTGGCGTCACTGATCCCTCTCTCCCACTAACTTCGGTGTAAGAAGAAGGAAACAGAAAGGGGGAAGGGAAAGGAGGCACGGGCGTGGCGCGGTGGAACCGCTATCGTCGCCGGTGGCTGGCCCGAGCGGCCGGGGAGCAGCTTCTGCCTCCGCCGTTTTCGGGTGTAGAAGGGGATCGAGAAGAGAGTGGGGGCGCTAGGGTTGGACTGGGGTCGGACTCCCTGTTTTGTTCCAGCGAAACCAGCGGACAGCCGTCCGATCGTGTTGAACGGTCTAGATGAAAACCCTAGCCTCCCACTAGCCTTTTGGGCCGGAAGTGATCGCGGGCTAGGCCGAGGCAGGCCGGCTCGCACTGGGCGTGGCGCGGGGAGCAGGCCATGGGCCGCTTCGTACGTTGCGGGCCTTCTCGCGCACTAGGCACAAGCTCTAGCCGCTGGCGGGCGCTAGGCCGGGCTGTTTTCGGCCAGGCGCGATGCGCTGATACGCAGAGCGCGCACGAACAGGCCACGGCGGTCCAGCTGCAAATTTTTTTATGTAGTTTTCTATCCAGTTTTTTTGGGCAGATTTATAGTAGATTTTATATACAATTTTTCCCAATGAAAATTCTGTTTAGAAAATAGAAAAGAACAAAGTAAACAGAAGAAGTTCTGAAAATGAAAATAGAAAATTTTCTGAAAAGAAATGTTTATGAATTTTTTGTAAAGAAAATAATAAAGTTCATGGTTTTTTATTCATGTTTCTACGCTGCGTAAATAATTCATAGTGCTCTTTTACAAAGAAAATAAAAGTTTAAATAGAATTATTTTTTAAGAGCATGTTAAAGTGATTATTAAAATGAATATGATTATGTTATTTTTATGACCAACATTGTTAATAACATGATCATGTTTTATTATTGAAATTTAAAGGTGCATTTGTTTCTAATATTTTGCCCAACGGTAATATAGATTTAATTGTATAGACAATTGTATGTTTAATTTGACCAACGTTAGATTAATGCATATGATTGTTATACTGATGTCACTTAAATTGTGATTTCAGGAGGCTTTCACTTGATGAGTTTACTAAAAGATGTTCCGACACTCAGAGGTGACAATCACACTGAGTGGAGGAAGAAAGTTGAACTGGCATTTGTCTGTGCTGATCTGGACTGGGTCTTGGAAGAACCACAGCCGGTCACACCTATAGAGCCAGTAAGAGAGGTCACTGATGATGATGCTGCATGGGCTAAAAAGAGGGGGGATTATGCTCCCTTGGAGATGTCATACATCATAGAAAACCAAAAGTGGGTCCATGCAAACAAAAAGTGCATGGCATTTATAAAGAATATAATTGAGAGCACCATTGTGGGCTCCATTGCAAAGTGCACTTCCGCAGGGGAGTTGCTTACAAATATAAATAGTCTGTTCACTGGCTCTTCAATGATATATGCCATCCAGGTGTTAGAGCAACTGGTGACAGAACGCTACATGGGTGGTAGTCATAGAATAAGAGAGCACATCCTCAGGATGAGCAATATGGCAGCAAAGCTAAAGCCCATGGATGAGGATCTGGAGATCAAACCAAAGCTCCTGGTCCATCTGGTCATGGTCTCACTGCCAAAGGAGTTTGAAACTTTTGTTGTAAACTACAATATGTCACCTGGAACATGGGACATTGAAAAGACAATAGCAATGTGTGTCCAAGAAGAGGACAGACTCAAAGCCTCACATGGTGGTACACTCAACTATGTGAAGGGTCACAAGAAAAAGAATTACAATCAAAACAACAAAAGTTCTCCTTCAAAGCCACAAGGAAAAGCTCCCTATCAGCATCAGCGTCAGCAACAACCTTTTCTAGTGGACAAAGACACTTGTCTGCACTGTAAGAAGACCGGGCATTACAAGAAAGACTGCCCTGTTTGGCTGAAGTCCTTAATGGCAAAGCAAGGTAACAACATTGTTTCCTTAGTTAATGAATCCTTGTACACACAGTTTTTGAAATCTACTTGGTGGATTGATTCAGGAGCAACTGTTCATGTTGCAAATTGTTTACAGGGATTCCAATCGACCTGGACTACGCTAAGAAGAGAAAGAGGCATTGAGGTAGCAAATGGAGTTCAAGCGGAAGTTGAAGCTGTCGGCGACATCTCCTTGGAGTAAGCTGATGGATTCAATCTTCTACCAAGAGATGTTCTTTATGTTCCCTCATGTAATAGAAACTTAATTAGCGTTTCATGTTTGGACAAAGAAAATTATGAGTGTTATTTTGGACATGGCAAGTGTGCCATATGGTATAATAATGCTTATGTGGGTGATTCTTTATTACACGATGAGCTTTATTCGTTATCACTTCGTGAAAAAGTGCATTATGAATGCAATGTGAATGAACATGTTTCCGCGTCGAATAAAGAACAAAAGAAAAGAAAGAGAACATTCTACTCATCGAAATTATGGCACTGTCGCTTGGGCCAATATTTCGAAGGGGAGAATAGAAAGATTAGTCAAAAGTGAAATTCTCCCTCCGTTAGAATTCTCAGACATAGAACAATGCATAGATTGCATTAAAGGAAAGTACGTAAAACAAATCAAAAAAAGGTGCAATCCATAGCACAGGCACACTAGAAATCATTCACGTTGATATTTGTGGACCATTTCCGGTGAAAAGTGTGGATGGATATGATTCGTTCATAACATTCACAGATGACTACTCTCGCTATGGATATATTTATCCAATCAAAGAAAGATCTAAAGCATTAGATAAATTTAAAATATTCAAAGTGGAAGTTGAAAATCAACATGATAAAAGAATAAAATATTCACAGATGAGTACTACGGTCGGCACACTCCATATGGCCAAGTCCCTAGACCTTTTGCGAAGTTCTTGCAGGAGACTGGCATAGTAGCCCAGTATTCAATGCGGGCAAGCCTCAGCAAAATGGAGTAGCTGAAAGGCGCAACCGTACACTTATGGATATGGTGCGCAACATGATGAGTTATTCCAACTTGCCATTGGGATTATGGATGGAGGCGCTTAAAACCTCTATTCACATTCACAATAGAGTACCAAGAAAGTTGGTGCCCAAAACACCATACGAGCTATGGACAGGAAGGGTGCCCCCCCTAAAACACTCCAGGGTGTGGGGGTGCCCTGCTGAGGACAAAATGTTTAATCCAAACATTGCAAAGTTAGATCCCAAAACAGTGAGTTGTCACTTCATTGGCTATCCAGACAGATCAAAGGGTTTTCGTTTCTACTGCCCAGGCATATATACAAAGTTTGTAGGAACGAGACACGCAGTCTTCTTAGAGGATGAAATGATGAGGGGGAGCTTGGTGGCTTGGAAAATTATCCTTGAGGAGAAGAGGGTGCATGCACCTAATCCGATGACTCGGGAGCCATTTTTCTCACTACTAGTTGCAACTCCACCCATGACAACTATGGGAGTAGACCCGGAACCTGTCCTCCAGGAGCCGACTGAACCCGTTGTTGAGCATGAAAGGGCGGTGCAACAGCAAATTTTAGAAGAAGTGCCAGAAGTTGAGGCACAGAGTGTGCCAGAAACTGAGGCCCTTAGAAGGTCTACAAGACCAAGAAAGTCATCTATTTCTTCTGACTTTAAAGTTTATAACACAGAAATGGTTCATATGGAAAAAGATCCCACCTCATATGAAGAAGCCATGAGAAGCCCTCCTTCATCGAAGTGGATGAAGGCAATGGAAGACGAGATGAAATCGATGAGTTCCAAAGATGTTTGGGACTTAGAGGAAATTCCTAAAGGAGCCAAAACAGTAGGCTATAAATGGGTGTACAAAATTAAGTATGACTCTAAAGGGCATATAGAAAATTATAAAGCACGATTGGTGGCAAAAGGATTTACACAAAGAGAAGGGATAGATTACAATGAGACATTTTCTCCAGTGTCATGTAAGGATTCCTTCAGAATCATAATGGCATTAGTTGCTTATTTTGATTTAGAGTTACATCAAATGGATGTAAAGACGGCATTTCTCAACGGGGATTTAAAAAAATGTCTACATGAAACAACCCAAGGGTTTTATCATGGAAGGCAAGGAAATTATGGGATGCCGCATGTGAAGAAATCCATTTATGGATTAAAGCAAGCCTCTAGATAGTGGTATTTAAAGTTTAAACAAACGATTAGAAGTTTTGGATTTAAAGAAAATATTGAGGATAAATGCATTTATGAAAAGTTTAAGAATGGGAAATAAATTTTCCTAATCTTGTATGTGGATGATATCCTGCTTGCTAGCAGTGATGTTAGTCTACTACAAGAAACAAAGAAGTTCTTATCCTCAAATTTTGACATAACAGATCTGTTGTAAATATGCCCTAGAGGCAATAATAAAAGGATTATTATTATTATATTTCCTTGTTCATGATGATTGTCTTTTATTCATGCTATAATTGTGTTATCCGGAAATCGTAATACATGTGTGAATACATAGACACCAACATGTCCCTAGTAAGCCTCTAGTTGACTAGCTCGTTGATCAACAGATAGTCATGGTTTCCTGACTATGGACATTGGATGTCATTGATAACGAGATCACATCATTAGGAGAATGATGTGATGGACAAGACCCAATCCTAAACATAGCACAAGATCGTGTAGTTCGTTTGGTAGAGTTTTTCCAATGTCAAGTATCTTTTCCTTAGACCATGAGATCGTGTAACTCCCGGATACCGTAGGAGTGCTTTGGGTGTACCAAACATCACAACGTAACTGGGTTACTACAAAGGTATATTACAGGTGTCTCCGAAAGTGTCTGTTGGGTTGGCATGAATCGAGACTGGGATTTGTCACTCCGTATGACGGAGAGGTATCTCTGGGCCCACTCGGTAATGCATCATCATAATGAGCTCAAAGTGACCAAGTGTTTGGTCACGGGATCATGCATTATGGTATGAGTAAAGTGACTTGCCGGTAACGAGATTGAACGAGGTATTGGGATACCGACGATCAAATCTCGGGCAAGTAACGTACCGATTGACAAAGGGAATTGTATACGGGGTTGCTTGAATCCTCGACATCGTGGTTCATCCGATGAGATCATCGAGGAGCATGTGGGAGTCAACATGGGTATCCATATCCCGCTGTTGGTTATTGACCGGAGAGTCGTCTCGGTCATGTCTACATGTCTCCCGAACCCATAGGGTCTACACACTGAAGGTTCGGTGACGCTAGGGTTGTAGAGATATGAGTATGCAGTAACCCGAAAGTTGTTCGGAGTCCCGGATGAGATCCCGGACGTCACGAGGAGTTCCGGAATGGTCCGGAGGTGAAGAATTATATATATGAAGTGCAGTTTCGGCCATCGGGAGAGTTTCGGGGGTCACCGGTATTGTACCGGGACCACGGGAAGGGTCCCGGGGGTCCACCGGGTGGGGCCACCCATCCCGAAGGGCCCCATGGGCTGAACTGTGGAGGGGAACCAGCCCACTATGGGCTGGTGCGCCCCCCTTGGCCCACCCCCTGCGCCTAGGGTTGGAAACCCTAGGGTGGGGGGCGCCCCACTTGCCTTGGGGGGTACTCCACCCCCCTGGCCGCGGCCCCCCTTGGGAGATTCAATCTCCAGGGCCAGCGCCCCCCAGGGGGCCTATATAAAGGGGGGAGGGAGGGGCAGCCACACCCTGAAGCCTTGGCGCCTCCCTCTCCCCTGCTACACCTCTCCCTCTCGCAGAAGCTCGGCGAAGCCCTGCTGCGGTGACTGCTGCATCCACCACCATGCCATCGTGCTGCTGGATCTTGATCAACCTCTCCTTCCCCCTTGCTGGATCAAGAAGGAGGAGACGTCACGCTGACCGCACGTGTGTTGAACGCGGAGGTGCCGTCCGTTCGGCGCTAGGATCTCCGGTGATTTGGATCCCCGTTCTTTGAACGCTTCCGCTCGCGATCTACAAAGGTATGTATATGCATCCGATCACTCGTTTCTAGATGAACTCATAGATGGATCTTGGTGAAAATGTAGGAAATTTTTTTGTTTTCTGCAACGTTCCCCATCAGTGGTATCAGAGCTAGGTCTATGCGTAGTTCTCTTTGCACGAGTAGAACACAATTTGTTGTGGGCGTAGATGTTGTCAACTTTCTTGCCGCTACTAGTCTTATTTTGCTTCAGCTGTATTGTGGGATGAAGCGGCCCGGACCAACCTTACACGTACGCTTACGTGATACCGGTTCCACCGACTGACATGCACTAGTTGCATAAGGTGGCTGGCGGGTGTCTGTCTCTCCCACTTTAGTTGAACCGGATTTGACGAAAAGGGTCCTTATGAATGGTAAATAGAAGTTGACAAATCACGTTGTGGCTTAAACGTAGGTAAGAAAACGTTCTTGCTAGAACCCTCTTGTAGCCACGTAAAACTTGCAACAACAATTAGAGGACGTCTAACTTGTTTTTGCAGCAAGTGTTTTGTGATGTGATATGGCCAAAGTTGTGATGAATGATGAATGATATATGTGATGTATGAGATCATGTTCTTTTAATAGGAATCACGACTTGCATGTCGATGATATGACAACCGGCAGGAGCCATAGGAGTTGTCTTTATTTTTTGTATGACCTGCGTGTCATTGAGAAACGCCATGTAAATTACTTTACTTTATTGCTAAACGTGTTAGCCATAGTAGTAGAAGTAATAGTTGGCGAGCAACTTCATGGAGACACGATGATGGAGATCATGATGATGGAGATCATGGTGTCATGCCGGTGACAAGAAGATCATGGAGCCCCAAGATGGAGATCACAGGAGCTATATGATATTGGCCATATCATGTCACTATTATTTGATTGCATGAGATGTTTATCATATTTTTGCATCTTGTTTACTTAGAACGACGGTAGTAAATAAGATGATCCCTCATAATAATTTCAAGAAAGTGTTTCCCCTAACTGTGCACCGTTGCGACAGTTTGTTGTTTCGAAGCACCACGTGATGATCGGGTGTGATAGATTCCAACGTTCACATACAACGGGTGTAAGACGGATTTACACATGCAAACACTTAGGTTGACTTGACGAGCCTAGCATGTATAGACATGGCCTCGGAACATAGAAGACCGAAAGGTCGAGCATGAGTCGTATAGAAGATACGATCAACATGAAGATGTTCACCGATGTTGACTAGTCTGTCTCACATGATGATCGGACATGGCCTAGTTAACTCGGATCATGTTATACTTAGATGACTGGAGGGATGTCTATCTGAGTGGGAGTTCATTGAATAATTTGATTAGATGAACTTAATTATCATGAACTTAGTCTAAAATCTTTACAACATGTCTTGTAGATCAAATGGCCAACGTTGTCCTCAACTTGAACGCGTTCCTAGAGAAAACCAAGCTGAAAGACGATGGCAGCAACTATACGGACTAGGTCCGGAACCTGAGGATCACCCTCATTGCTGCTAAGAAAGATTATGTCCTACAAGCACCGCTAGGTGAAGCACCTGCTCTCCCTGCAGAACAAGACGTTATGAACGCTTGGCAGACACGTGCTGATGATTACTCCCTCGTTCAGTGCGGCATGCTTTACAGCTTAGAACCGGGGCTCCAAAAACGTTTTGAGAAACACGGAGCATATGAGATGTTCGAAGAGCTGAAAATGGTTTTTCAAGCTCATGCCCGGGTCGAGAGATATGAAGTCTCCGACTAGTTCTTCAGCTGTAAGATGGAGGAAAACAGTTCTGTCAGTGAGCACATACTCACTATGTCTGGGTTACATAACCGCTTGACTCAGCTGGGAGTTAATCTCCCGGATGACGTGGTCATTGACAGAATCCTTCAGTCGCTTCCACCAAGCTACAAGAGCTTTGTGATGAACTTCAATATGCAGGGGATTGAAAAGACCATTCCTGAAGTATTTGCAATGCTGGAATCAGCAGAGGTAGAAGTCAAAAAGGAACATCAAGTGTTGATGGTGAATAAAACCACTAAGTTCAAGAAAGGCAAGGGTAAGAAGAACATCAAGAAGGACGGCAAGGGAGTTGCCGCGCCCGGTAAGCAAGCTACCGGGAAGAAGCCAAAGAATGGACCCAAGCCCGAGACTGAGGGCTTTTACTGCAAGGGAAGTGGTCACTGGAAGCGAAACTGTCCCAAATACTTAGCGGACAAGAAGGCCGGCATCACGAAAGGTATATGTGATATACATGTAATTGATGTGTACCTTACCAGTACTCGTAGTAGCTCCTGGGTATTTGATACCGGTGTAGTTGCTCACATTTGTAACTCAAAGCAGGAGCTGCGGAATAAGCGGAGACTGGCGAAGGACGAGGTGACGATGCGCGTCGGGAATGGTTCCAAGGTCGATGTGATCGCCGTCGGCACGCTACCTCTACATTTACCTACGGGATTAGTTTTAAACCTCAATAATTGTTATTTAGTGCCAGCTTTGAGCATGAACATTGTATCAGGATCTCGTTTAATTCGAGATGGCTACTCATTTAAATCCGAGAATAATGGTTGTTCTATTTATATGAGAGATATGTTTTATGGTCATGCTCCGATGGTGAATGGTTTATTCTTAATGAATCTCGAGCGTAATGCTACACATATTCATAGTGTGAATACCAAAAGATGTAAGGTTGATAATGATAGTCCCACATACTTGTGGCACTGCCGCCTTGGTCACATAGGTGTCAAACACATGAAGAAGCTCCATGCAGATGGCCTTTTAGAGTCTCTTGATTATGAATCATTTGACACGTGCGAACCATGCCTCATGGGTAAAATGACCAAGACTCCGTTCTCAGGAACAATGGAGCGAGCAACCAACTTATTGGAAATCATACATACTGATGTGTGCGGTCCAATAAGTGTTGAGGCTCGTGGTGGCTATCGTTATGTTCTCACCCTCACTGATGACTTGAGTAGATATGGGTATGTCTATTTAATGAAACACAAGTCTGAGACCTTTGAAAAGTTCAAGGAATTTCAGAGTGAGGTTGAGAATCAACATGACAGGAAAATCAAGTTCTTGCGATCAGATTGTGGGGGAGAATACTTGAGTCACGAATTTGGCACACACTTAAGAAAATGTGGAATAGTTTCACAGCTCACGCCGCCTGGAACACCTCAGCGTAATGGTGTGTCCGAACATCGTAATCGCACTCTATTAGATATGGTGCGATCTATGATGTCTCTTACCGATTTACCGCTATCATTTCGGGGCTATGCTTTAGAGACTGCCGCATTCACTTTAAATAGGGCTCCGTCGAAATCCGTTAAGACGACACCGTATGAATTATGGTTTGGGAAGAAACCTAAGCTGTCGTTTCTAAAAGTTTGGGGATGCGATGCTTATGTCAAGAAACTTCAACCTGAAAAGCTCGAACCCAAGTCGGAAAAATGCGTCTTCATAGGATACCCTAAAGAAACTATTGGGTATACCTTCTACCTCAGATCCGAAGGCAAGATCTTTGTTGCCAAGAATGGATCCTTTCTAGAGAAAGAGTTTCTCTCGAAAGAAGTAAGTGGGAGGAAAGTAGAACTTGATGAAGTATTACCTCTTGAACCGGAAAGTGGCACAACTCAAGAAAATGTTCCTGAGGTGCCTGCACCGACTAGAGAGGAAGTTAATGATGATGATCATGAAACTTTAGATCAAGTTGCTACTAAACTTCGTAGGTCCACAAGGACACGTTCCGCACCAGAGTGGTACGGCAACCCTGTCTTGGAAATCATGTTGTTAGACAACGGTGAACCTTCGAACTATGAAGAAGCAATGGCAGGCCCGGATTCCGACAAATGGCTGGAAGCCATGAAATCCGAGATAGGATCCATGTATGAAAACGAAGTATGGACTTTGACTGACTTGCCTGATGATCGGCGAGCCATAGAAAATAAATGGATCTTTAAGAAGAAGACAGACGCGGATGGTAATGTGACCATCTATAAAGCTAGGCTTGTCGCTAAGGGTTATCGACAAGTTCAAGGGGTTGACTACGATGAGACTTTCTCACCCATAGCGAAGCTGAAGTCCGTCTAAATCATGTTAGCAATTGCTGCATTCTATGATTATGAGATATGGCAAATGGACGTTAAAACAGCATTCCTTAATGGTTTCCTTAAGGAAGAATTGTATATGATGCAGCCGGAAGGTTTTGTCGATCCTAAGAATGCTGACAAGGTGTGCAAGCTCCAACGCTCGATTTATGGGCTGGTGCAAGCATCTCGGAGTTGGAACATTCGCTTTGATGAGATGATCAAAGCGTTTGGGTTTATGCAGACTTATGGAGAAGCCTGCGTTTACAAGAAAGTGAGTGCGAGCTCTGTAGGATTTCTCATATTATATGTAGATGACATACTTTTGATGGGAAATGATATAGAACTTTTGGACAGCATTAAGGCCTACTTGAATAAGAGTTTTTCAATGAAGGACCTTGGAGAAGCTGCTTATATATTAGGCATCAAGATCTATAGAGATAGATCAAGACGCCTCATAGGTCTTTCACAAAGCACATACCTTGATAAGATATTGAAGAAGTTCAATATGGATCAGTCTAAGAAGGGGTTCTTGCCTATGTTGCAAGGTGTGAAATTGAGCTCAGCTCAATGTCCGACCACGGCAGAAGATATAGAAGAGATGAGTGTCATCCCCTATGCCTCAGCCATAGGGTCTATTATGTATGCCATGTTGTGTACCAGACCTGATGTAAACCTTGCCGTAAGTTTGGTAGAAAGGTACCAAAGTAATCCCGGCAAGGAACACTAGACATCGGTCAAGAATATCCTGAAGTACCTGAAAAGGACTAAGGACATGTTTCTCGTTTATGGAGGTGACGAAGAGCTCATCGTAAAGGGTTACGTCGACGCTAGCTTCGATACAGATCTAGATGACTCTAAGTCACAAACTGGATACGTGTATATGTTGAATGGTGGAGCAGTAAGCTGGTGCAGCTGCAAGCAGAGCGTCATGGCGTGATCTACATGTGAAGCGGAGTACATGGCAGCCTCGGAGGCAGCGCATGAAGCAATTTGGGTGAAGGAGTTCATCACCGACCTAGGAGTCATACCCAATGCGTCGGGGCCGATCAAACTCTTCTGTGACAACACTGGAGCTATTGCACTTGCCAAGGAGCCCAGGTTTCACAAGAAGACCAGGCACATCAAGCGTCGCTTCAACTCCATTCGTGAAAATGTTCAAGATGGAGACATAGATATTTGTAAAGTACATATGGATCTGAATGTCGCAGATCCGTTGACTAAACATCTCTCTAGGGCAAAACATGATCAACACCAGAACTCTATGGGTCTTCGATTCATCACAATGTAACTAGATTATTGACTCTAGTGCAAGTGGGAGACTGTTGGAAATATGCCCTAGAGGCAATAATAAAAGGATTATTATTATTATATTTCCTTGTTCATGATGATTGTCTTTTATTCATGCTATAATTGTGTTATCCGGAAATCGTAATACATGTGTGAATACATAGACACCAACATGTCCCTAGTAAGCCTCTAGTTGACTAGCTCGTTGATCAACAGATAGTCATGGTTTCCTGACTATGGACATTTGATGTCATTGATAACGAGATCACATCATTAGGAGAATGATGTGATGGACAAGACCCAATCCTAAACATAGCACAAGATCGTATAGTTTGTTTGCTAGAGTTTTTCCAATGTCAAGTATCTTTTCCTTAGACCATGAGATCGTGTAACTCCCGGATACCGTAGGAGTGCTTTGGGTGTACCAAACGTCACAACGTAACTGGGTGACTATAAAGGTACATTACAGGTGTCTCCGAAAGTGTCTATTGGGTTGGCACGAATCGAGACTAGGATTTGTCACTCCGTATGACGGAGAGGTATCTCTGGGCCCACTCGGTAATGCATCATTATAATGAGCTCAAAGTGACCAAGTGTCTGGTCATGGGATCATGCATTACGGTACGAGTAAAGTGACATGCCGGTAATGAGATTGAACAAGGTATTGGGATACCGACGATCGAACCTTGGGCAAGTAACGTACCGATTGACAAAGGGAATTGTATACGGGGTTGCTTGAATCCTCAACATCGTGGTTCATCTGATGAGATCATCGAGGAGCATGTGGGAGTCAAAATGGGTATCCAGATCCCGCTGTTGGTTATTGACCGGAGAGTCATCTCAGTCATGTCTACATGTCTGCCGAACCCGTAGGGTCTACACACTTAAGGTTCGGTGCCGCTAGGGTTGTAGAGATATGAGTATGCAGTAACCCGAAAGTTGTTCGGAGTCCCGGATGAGATCCCGGGCGTCACGAGGAGTTCCGGAATGGTCCGGAGGTGAAGAATTATATATAGGAAGTGCAGTTTCGGCCATCGGGAGAGTTTCGGGGGTCACCGGTATTGTACCGGGACCACCGGAGGGGTCCCGGGGGTCCATCGGGTGGGGCCACCCATCCCGAAGGGCCCCATGGGCTGAAGTGGGGAGGGGAACCAGCCCATAGTGGGCTGGTGCGCCCCCCTTGGCCCACCCCCTGCGCCTAGGGTTGGAAACCCTAGGGTGGGGGGGCGCCCCACTTTCCTTGGGGAGTACTCCACCCCCCTGCCGCCGCCCCCCTTGGGAGATTCAATCTCCAGGGCCGGCGCCCCCCCAGGGGGCCTATATAAAGGGGGGGAGGGAGGGGCAGCCACACCCTGAAGCCTTGGCGCCTCCCTCTCCCCTGCTACACCTCTCCCTCTCGTAGAAGCTCGGCGAAGCCCTGCTGCGGTGACTACTGCATCCACCACCATGCCGTCGTGCTGCTGGATCTTCATCAACCTCTCCTTCCCCCTTGCTGGATCAAGAAGGAGGAGACATCACGCTGACCGTACGTGTGTTGAACGCGGAGGTGCCGTCCGTTCGGCGCTAGGATTTCGGTGATGTGGATCACGACGAGTACGACTCCTTCATCCCCGTTCTTTGAACGCTTCCGCTCGCAATCTACAAAGGTATGTAGATGCATCCGATCACTCGTTGCTAGATGAACTCATAGATGGATCTTGGTGAAAACGTAGGAAATTTTTTTGTTTTCTGCAACGTTCCCCATCAAGATCTTGGTGAAGCATCATATGTTTTGGGCATAGAAATTCACCGAGATAGGAACAATGGAGTCTTAGGACTATCGCATGAAGCATATTTAGAAAAAGATTCTTAAAAAGTATAATATGCATGCGAGTAAAGCCACACCTGCTCCTATAGTCAAGGGCGGTAGTTTTGGGAAATTCCAATGTCCCAAGAACCAGTACGAGATCGATCAAATGAAAGTAGTATGATACGTATCCGTCGTATCTACTTTTCCAAACACTTCTGCCCTTGTTTTGGACTCTAACTTGCATGATTTGAATGGAACTAATCCGGACTGACGCTATTTTCAGCAGAATTGCCATGGTGTTATTTTTGTGCAGAAATAAGGTTCTCGGAACGACCTGAAAATCAACGGAGAATTATTTTGGAATATATAAAAAATACTAGAAGGAAGATCCAGGTCAGGGGGGCCTCCACCTGTCCACGAGGGTGGGGGGCACACCCCCTGCCTCGTGGGCCCCCTGGCGCTCCACCGACCTCAACCCTGACTCCATATATTCACTTTCGAGGAGAAAAAAACCAGGGAGAAAGATTCATCATGTTTTACGATACGGAGCCGCCGCAAAGCCCTAAACTCTCTTGGGAGGGTTGATCTGGAGTCCGTTCGGGGCTCCGGAGAGGGGAATCCGTCGCCATCGTCATCATCAACCATCCTCCATGACCAATTTCATGATGTTCACCGCCGTGCGTGAGTAATTCCATCGTAGGCTTGCTGGACGGTGATGGGTTGGATGAGATTTATCATGTAATCGAGTTAGTTTTGTTAGGGTTTGATCACTAGTATCCACTATGTTCTGAGATTGATGTTGCTATGACTTTGCTATGCTTAATGCTTGTCACTAGGGCCAGAGTGCCATGATTTCAGATCTGAACATATATGTTTTCATCAATATATGAGAGTTCTTGATCCTATCTTGCAAGTCTATAGTCACATATTATGTGTTATGATCCGTTAACCCCGAAGTGACAATAATCGAGACCACTACCGGTGATGACCGTAGTTTGAGGAGTTCATGTATTCACTATGTGTTAATGCTTTGGTCCTGTACTCTATTAAAAGAAGGCCTTAATATCCCTTAGTTTCCACTAGGACCCCGCTGCCATCGGAGGATAAGACAAATGGTGGCATGCAAGTTCTTTTCCATAAGCACGTATGACTATATTCGGAATACATGCCTACATTACATTGATGAACTAGAGATAGTTCTGTGTCACCCTAGGTTATGACTGTTACATGATCGATCGCATCCAGCATAATTCTCCATCACCGATCCATTGCCTACGATCTTTCCATATATTGTTCTTCACTTATTTACTTTTCGTTGCTATTATCACCATCATTACAAAACACCACAAATATTACTTTTGCTACCATTACCTTTTGCTACCGTTACCACTACTGTCATATTACTTTGCTACTAAACACTTTGCTGCAGATATTAAGTTATCCAGGTGTGGTTGAATTGACAACTCAGCTGCTAATAATTGAGAATATTCTTTGGCTCCCCTTGTGTCGAATCAATGAATTTGGGTTGAATACTCTACCCTCAAAAACTGTTGCGATCCCCTATACTTGTGGGTTATCACAGTACCATATGCTTTGGCAGTTGGCAGCTTACAGTATGCACAAGTGTGCACTTGCCCTAACTTAGCTTTTATCAACGGGGTACTCGGTAGATATCAAGTGAATCCAGGCATGGAGCACAGGAAGATGGTAAAGAAAGCATTGCGTTATGCGCAACGCACGAATGACTACATGCTAATATACAGGAGAAGTGATTCCCTAGAGATAAAAGGGTATTCAGACACAGATTTTGCGGGGGACAGAGATGATAGAAAATCCACGTCAGGATGTGTCTTCACTCTCGTTGGGGGAGGTATTTCGTGGAAAAGCTCCAAGCAGTCGATAATTGCATCATCCACGATGTATGCAGAATTTATAGCATGCTTCGAGGCCACGGGGCAGGCGATAAGGCTAAAGAAATTTGTACCCAACTTGAAAGTGGTAGATTGTATTCACAAACCACTAAAGATGTACTGTGACAACCAGCCCGCAGTATTTTACGCTCACAACAACAAGTCGAGTAATGCTGCCAAAACAATAGAGATAAGGTACTATGTTGTGAAAGATAAAATCCAGGATCAAACTATAAGTCTCCAGCATATAAGGACAAAGGATATGCTTGCGGATCCGCTAACGAAAGGCTTACCACCCAATGTGTTCAAGGAACACTTAGCCGGCATGGGTTTAAGGGAAAGCCTTGTGATTTCTGGATAGGCCCAGAAGGAACAAAATTTGTTTCTGAACATAATGTAAGGTTTAGATGTATGATTCTAATGGCAATTAAGCTGTGACAATGAAACATGCTCTATGTACCAATATGTGGTGAAACGAATAAACTAGAAAGTTAAAGTTAAAAGTAAAGTTGAGATCAAGGGGAGAATGTTAGGTTGATCTCTCTCCCGTTCGAACCCAATGGGACAAACGGGCCCCTAACTCGCGCCCTGATCGGGGGCGCCCAACCAAACCATGGTTGGTGGGCCCCTGTGACCCGCGCTATATAAACAAAGGTGGGGGCCAGGGCACGACTTACGAGGTTAATCGCTGCCACAATCCCCACCTACAATCCCTACTGATCTAGGGTTAGCGTGGTGCTCACGGGAAGCACACCACCGCCGCCATCTCTCTGCCATCACCGCCCCCTACTTCATCATGGCCGGCGCTGGATCGAGTTCATCTGGACAAGTAGAAGGTAGGTTCACCGGAATGATCTAACCTATCCGATCCAAAGCTATCTATCAATAATTGGCTCTGATGCATGTTTTTGCCTTGCAACTTTATGCTTTTTTGCAATAGGGGAAACAACCCATGGGAGATACTGAACTTAGCTCACAGCACGACTATTTTTCCCAAGGCAATTTTTTAGAGCATCGGGGAGCCACAAGGCTTCCCCGATTCCATTGCAATGGATGAAACCAGAGTTGATACAGAGAACGTTTAGAAAAGAAAAACAGAAATAGTAAAGACAAGCTACCAGCTGTGAAGGCACCCAGACTACAACTAAGGAGCTAAAGAAACTAAAAACCCTTACACAAGGCTAGTCTAAATGGAGTGTCGGAGACTTTTATTATTACATGCCAGGAGAGTTAACACTCTAGATGCTTTAGGGACAAACTCATAAGAAGGCACTAGGCTGAAATAGCAGAAATGCCACCCACACAGGAGATCGGTGTGCACTGACTTCTCTTTGTTTCCTTCAGTGGTGTCTGAGTTGCAGAGCATGTTTCCAAGGTAGACACCGGACTGATCACAGAGCTCTTGGTCATCAAGGTCCGCGACAGGGGGCTGCACGGAGGCGATGGAGTTTTCATCTTCCCAGACAGAGACAGCTTCGACCATAGGCCGTGGCCCAATGCTAATTCTGGGGAGACGTTCACACCACTAGAAAGCAGTATGGCTTCTTGATTTGTTCTGAGAGCATTTTCAAGAAAGCGTCCACCCTCTCCTCTTGATGCTTGAACATGATTCTCCATTTCATCAGGGTTGTAAGAATCAACCCCCAGACCTGCTTTGTGTCAGACCAGATAGCGTTGTTAAAAACATGTGCATTCCAAGTTTTCCATAGACACCATAGAACACAAGCAAAAATAGAGTTCAAAGCAGAATGATTTTTTCTAGCTGGCTAGTATTTGGCAATATAAAGGTAGTCTGTCCCAAGAGGAAGTTTGAAAAAGTTCTTAACATGGATCCTTGTTGCCTTAGCAACTACACTTTCAAAGAAAAGGTGATGGACACTTTCCTCTTCAGAACAAACAAACAACTTGGTGGTTTGTCAATTCCCCTTTTTCTATGGTTGTCTTTAATCATAATTTTGTTATTAGCCAACAACCAAAGGAAGACTTGCACCCTAGGGGCGACAATGGACCACACAGTGGGAATGTAGATAGGGTTCACCCCTCTGAAATTAATAATGTTGTACAGGGAACTAGTAGAGAAGACCCCTTTGGAGTCATGCTGCCAAATAAGGGCATCATCTTCCTCATTAAGCTTTGTACTTTGCAGAATTTGCTCCAAACAGAACCAAGATTCCATCATCTGAGGGGCGAACACCCTTCTAAAGGAGAGTTTAATATTAACGCCATCCCAGACCTCAGAGAGTGTCACACATTGTTGGTGAAAAATTCTATATAGAGGCCAAAATTGGATGGAGGGGGGAGGTACCAAACTAGGTATCCTCCCAAAATCAAATTTTTCTCCCGTCACCAGGGTCCCACCTATACCCATGCTTAGCAGCTTTTGCATTCCACATTACACCTTGCCAAAACTTGGAGGTTCTCTGAGCGCTACAAGCAAAGATGTTGGGGGGAGTCCTTTAGGTATTTCTGGTCTACTATAGTTCTCCAAATCTTACCCTCATCACAGTTGTACCTTTTAATCCAGTTGGCTAGTAGACATAGGTTGACATCTCTAATATTTGGTAATCCTAGGATGATGACACACAAGTATAGGGGATCTATCGTAGTCCTTTCGATAAGTAAGAGTGTCGAACCCAACGAGGAGCAGAAGGAAATGATAAGCGGTTTTCAGCAAGGTATCCTCTCCAAGCACTGAAATTATAGGTAGCGGATAGTTTTGTGATAAGATAATTTGTAACGGGCAACAAGTAACAAAAGTAAATAAAGTGCAGCAAGATGGCCCAATCCTTTTTGTAGCAAAGGACAAGCCTGGACAAACTCTTATAGGGAGAAAAGCGCTCCAGAGGACACATGGGAATTATCGTGAAGCTAGTTTTCATCACGTTCATATGATTCGCGTTCGGTACTTTGATAATTTGATATGTGGGTGGACCGGTGCTTGGGTGCTGTCCTTACTTGGACAAGCATCCCACTTATGATTAACCCCTACTGCAAGCATCCGCAACTACAAAAGAAGTATTAAGGTTAACCTAACCATAGCATGAAACATATGGATCCAAATCAGCCCCTTACGAAGCAACGCATAAACTAGGGTTGAAGCTTCTGTCACTCTAGCAACCCATCATCTACTTATTACTTCCCAATGCCTTCCTCTAGGCCCAAACAACGGTGAAGTGTCGTGTAGTCGACGTTCACATAACACCACTAGAGGAGAGACAACATACATCTCATCAAAATATCAAACGAATACCAAATCCTCATGACTACTAATAGCAAGACTTCTTCCATGTCCTCAGGAACAAACGTAACTACTCACAAAGCATATTCATGTTCATAATCAGAGGAGTATTAATATGCATAAAGGATCTGAACATATGATCTCCCACCAAATAAACCAACTAGCATCAACTACAAGGAGTAATCAACACTACTAGGAACACACAGGTACCAATCCAGGACTTAGAGACAAGAATTGGATACAAGAGATGAACTAGGGTTTGAGAGGAGATGGTGCTGGTGAAGATGTTGATGGAGATTTCCCTCTCCCGATGAGAGGAGCGTTGGTGATGACGATGGCGATGATTTCCCCCTCCCGGAGGGAAGTGTCCCGGGCAGAACAGCTCCGCCAGAGCCCTAGATTGGTTCCGCCTCGTGGCGGCGGAGTATCGTCCCGAAAGCTGACTTATGATTTTTTTTCTCATCGAAGGACTCCATATAGCAGAAGATGGGCATCGGGGGGCCACCAGGGGCCCATGAGGCAGGGGGCGCGCCCCCACCCTCGTGAGCAGGGTGTGGCCCCCCTCTGGAACTTCTTGCGCTCAGTATTTTTATATATTCTGAAAATAACTTCCATGAAGTTTCAGGACTTTTGGAGCTATGCAGAATTGGTCTCAAATATTTGCTCCTTTTCCAGCCCAGCATCCCAGCTGCCAGCGTTCTCCCTCTTTGTGTAAACCTTGTAAAATAAGAGAGAATAGGCATAGGTATTGTGACATAATGTGTAATAACAGACCATAATGCAATAAATATTGATATAAAAGCATGATGCAAAATGCACGTATCAACTCCCCCAAGCTTAGACCTCGCTTGTCCTCAAGCAAAAGCCGAAATCGAAAAATATGTCCACATGTTTAGAGATAGAGGTGTCGATAAAAATAAAATACAGACATGAGGGCATCATGATCATTCTTGTAACAACAACTTATATGATTCTTGTCATATCATCTCTTATGCTAGAGTAACAATTCAATCACAATTTCAAGTATGAATCATAAACTTCATTGAAAACTAACAAACTATAACCTCAGGCAATTGCAATTTATCATAACATAGGAAAGAGTCAATATAAGAGCTTTTCAGCAAGTCCACATACTCAACTATCATATAGTCTTTCACAATTGGTAACACTCACGCAATACTTATGGGTATGAAGTTTTAATCGGACACAGAGAAAGATAGGGGCTTATAGTTTTGCCTCCCAACGTTTTACCTCAAGGGTAATGTCAACAATAATAGTTCATGAAAACCCACATCCAATTAGCCATATATACCAGGATCTTTCCAACATGTTGTGCTTGCCAAAAGATAAAATGTAAAAAGGAAAGGTGAAGATCACCATGACTCTTATGTAAGGTAGGAGATAAAAGTAAAAGATAGGACCTTCGCAAAGGGAAGCAGAGGTTGTCATGCACTTTTATGGTTGGATGCACAAAATCTTAATGCGAAAAACATCACTTTATATTGCCACTTGTGATATGGACCTTTATTATGCAGTTCGTCGCTTTTATTTCTTCCATATCACATGATCGTATAAAGCTTATTTTCTCCCACACTAATAAGTCATACATATTTAGAGGGAAATTTTTATTGCTTGCACAGATGACAACTTACTTGAGGGATCTTACTCAATCCATAGGTAGGTATGGTGGACTCTCATGGCAAAACTAGTTTAAGGGTGTTTGGAAGCACAAGTAGTATCTCTACTTGGTGCAAATAATTTGGCTAGCATGAGGGGGAAAGGTAAGCTCAATCATGTTGGATGATCCATGACAATATAATTTAGCTCAGATGTAAGAAAACATAATCCATTACACCGTCTTCCTTGTCCAACGTCAACTCTTTAGCATGTCATATTTTAATGAGTGCTCACTATCATAAAAGATGTCCAAGATAGTGTATTTATATGTGAAGACCTCTCTTTATTTATTACATCCTATTGATTGCAACGATGACCAAAACTATGTTTTACAACTCTCAACAACTTGTATTCATCATACTTTTTATATGTGAGCTCATTAATCTCCATAAGATCCATATGATCTCTTTTATTTCTTTCTCTTTTCTTTTATTCACTCAAGATTATGGCAAAATAATCAAGCCCTTGACTCAACACTAATCTTTATTATATAGCTCACGGACTCGATTACATAGAGGGATCATAAAGCAAAACTCAAAACTAGATCATGCCAAAAACTTTATTCTACTAGATCAAGATGATACTAAAATGATCGAACTAAGAAAAACGGTAAAGATAGGAGTGTGATGGTGATACGATATCGGGGCACCTCCCCCAATCTTGGCAGTTGCCAAGGGGAGTGCCAATAGCCATGGGATTATGTCTCCTTTGTTGGCGAGGAAGGCAGTGGAGTTGTTGGTGATGGGTAGTCGCACATCGAGCGTAAGAGATCCTCCAACTTGCGGATAATGCCCTTAAGTGCGACGATATGCTCCTTCAGCAAAATATTTTCACATGTGAGATACTTGTTTTGTATACGAGCTAACTCAATCATCTTGAAAGCTTCAATCTCAGTTGGGGAAAGAAGATTGTGATCAAGTTTAAGGGTGTCTTCTACTGCCGGAGCTTGGTCCTCCGTGGCCTTCTTGATCCCTTCATCCTTGTTGATCTCTGATACGTCACCAACGTATCTATAATTTTTGATTGCTCCATGCTATATTATCTTCTGTTTTGGACATTATTGGGCTTTATTATACACTTTTATATTACTTTTGGGACTAACCTATTGACCCAGAGCCCAGTGCCAGTTCCTGTTTTTTCCCTTGTTTCAGTGTTTCGAAGAAAAGGAATATCAAACGGAGTCGAAACAGAATGAAACCTTTTGGACAAGTTATTTTTGGAAGGAAAGCAACCTGATGGACTTGGAGTGCACGTTGGGAAAGAAACGAGGGAGCCACGAGGTAGAGGGGCACGCCCACCCCGCTAGGGTGCGCCCTCCACCCTCATGGGCCCCTCGTGGCTCCCTTGACGTATTTCTTCCGCCTATATATATCAATATACCCTAAAATGATTGGGGAGCACAATAGATCGCGAGTTGCGTCGCCAGAAGCCTCCGTAGCCACTGAAAACCAATCTAGACCCATTCCGGCACCCTGCCAAAGGGGGAATCCCTCTCCGGTCCCATAATACTCGGTACCTCCTTCGCCGATAGCAGATACACAACAATTTGTAGACTTTCGGTTGGCCATACATAGCTCTTTGCCATAGGTACGAAAGCGATACCCGTTGATGTCGTACTTGTCAAATGAACGGACCATATAGTCAAAACCATTAGCGACTTGTCTCAATTCGGCGTCCATAGACTCTGAATTAGCCTACAAGTTTAATATGAAAGGATTGTTGCATTACGCACAAATTAGCGAATGAAATGAAATTGTCTAATAGAAATTACCGTTTGTTTGAACCAAGAGATGAAACCGGGATAGCCGCCTCCTTGCTTTGCGAGAAGCTCATACTCTTCGACGGAATCCTTTTGGATCACCGCTCCATACGAGAATATGGCGACGTATCGACTGTATGACATATCCAGGAATAAGAGCAGTTCAAAGGAAATAGAAGTTGCGAAACAATGTACCGAGAACTTACTAGATGTACGGCCGCACTTCTACCAGGTTGTTGAAGATATACAACGAAATGGTCCGTCATTCTTCGTTATCCAAAGATACTGGATGTGAAACACTGGCTGGTGTGAGATTCCATTTGAATAGGCCGAGGTTGGATCCACCCTTTTTAGGGTCGTCAGCATTGTACCGAGGCTTCGGATTATGCAAATGATGATTTTTGGCTTCATAGTGTGCTATTACGAAGTTTGCCGCCTCCTCGGTGATGAATGCCTCATCCATCGATGCTTCAATTCTACGTTTATTTTTACATTTTTCTCGAAGCATCTTCTGCATCCTGTCAGTTGGGTTGCACCAACGATTTTGCACGCCCCCCCCCCAATCTTGCCTCAGTCGGGAGATGCAAAATCAAATGCTGCATTGGATTAAAGAAGCCCGGTGGAAAGATCTTCTCTAACTTGCAGATCAACTCCGGCACCAACTCTTCCATTTCTTCTAGCACGCCAGGCGATAGTTCCTTCGCACAAAGAACACGGAAGAAATAGCTGAGTTCTGCCAGTACTAGCCATTCATCCTCAGGATGAAGCCACGCAACATCACCGCCATTACCCGCTCAATCCATATGTGCCGGTCATGACTCCTGAGACCAAATATCTTCAATTTATCAAGATTCGCTCCCCTCTTTAGATTCGCTGCATACCCATCGAGGAACATCAACTGCTGTTGCACCCACAAGATAATTTCCCTCATAGTTGGCCTTCCAAGATTGAACCATGCCTTTGGCTTCGTCCAGTTCTGCTTTCCTTTCGGTTCTTTCATGTTTTGTAACGGCCTATCACATAGCGCCTCCAGATCGACTCTAGCCTTAGTATTATCCTTTGACTTCCCATCTATGCCGAACAATGTACCAAAAAGTGCCTCAGCGACATTCTTCTCAGTGTGCATCACGTCGATTTTCTGTGGGCAAAGGAGGTCTTTGAAGTAAGGCAGATCCCATAAGCATGTTTTGTGAGTCCAGGTGTGCTTAGAATTATACCCCTTGAAGTACCCTGGACGCTGTGGATCTGGCTCGAGAGCGTTTAATTGATCCACGGTCTGTTGGCCTGTCAATGCAGGTGGTGCAGAGTTTTTGACAACTCTACCTCTGATGAAGTTTTTCTTGTCTTTCCTGAACTTATGGCGAGGATCCAGGAACTGTCTATGCATGTCGAAGCAAGAAAACTTGCAACCGGCCTGAAGCCAATGAAACTCAAGAGCTCCGTTGCATGTGGGGCACGGGAACCTTCCATGCACACACCAGCCAATGAATAGCGCATACGCCGGCAAGTCATGCGTCGAGTACATGTACCAGACACGCATTATGAAGTTCCGTTTGCTATAGGCGTCGTATGTCTTGAACCCATTATCCCAGGCTTCTTGCAATTCGTCCTTAAGCGGCTGCATGTACACATTCATATTTTCCCTGGATAGTTGGGCCCTCGAATTATCAACATCAGGAAATTGTTCTTTCTTTGCATAATCTGTCCGGAGGGGATTGAGTGGAAAGGAAAATACGGGCCAACAACTGTATTGGGCTGCCATCATACCAAACACACTAAACCCATCCGTGCTGATGCCGACTCGAGGATGCCTCGGATCTGCCGCTTTTTCAGCACGTAATTCATCAAACTTTTTCACGCAACACCATCAGATTCCCATCTGCATCTAGTTCGGTTCTTTTGCCTGTTTTGTGCCATGTCATCTGTTTGACCGTCTCTTCGACCATGAAAAGACATTGAAGTCTTGGTACGATTGGCATATACCGAAGAACACTAATTGGGATTTTGGTCTGTGTCTTCTCACCCATACCGTTGTCTACCACAATATACCTGGAAAACTTGCAAATGGGACAATAGTTCAAGTCCGCATAGTCAAGCCTAAATAAGGCACATCCTTTCTCACAGGCATGTATCTTCTCATAGGGCATCTTCAGTGCACGGAGGATTTTGTCCGACTGGTACAGGTTTGCAGGCATTACATGGCCTTTGGGTAGAAAGCGTCCAAATACTATCATAGTTGCGTCACAGCATTCTCTGCCCAAGCTGAAATGAGCCTTCAGAGCCATTACTTGTGAGATGGCATCCAACTAACAAAGCTCAGTGTGCTCGTGGAGCGGACGTTTTGAAGACTCCAACATTTCATTGAAGGCCTTTGTAGATTCCTCCATCTCCTCGTCCGAATCCCGAGCATCATCTAGTCTTGCACCATGTTTTCCATCCCGGTACCATGCTCGTCGGTGCGACGATGATCCACCTCAGCTCGGTCACGTTGGGCAGACTCACCATGAAATGTCCACACCGTATAATCGGGCGTAAAACCACTCTTCTGCATGTGTTTGCCCATTTCAGCCTCTGTCCTCTTTTCCCAATTCCCGCGCCGGAAACAGGGGCACCAGGTTTTCCTCTGGCCATTTGCAAATGCGGCTTGCACAAACCCCTTGGTTTTTTGTGAACCATTCAGCGCTCCATTTGTTCTGACCAGTGTGACCGGTATACATCCACGCACGATCACTCAACTTGACTTTCAGAGCTACTGGACACACAACAATTATATATGTAATTCACCATGTATATATTCATCAGTTGATCTACTTTGTAAATTTTATTATGTCCATGCAACCTACACTCTAATAGGTAATGATAGGTCCTAATCCCACCCGAGTATGTGTAGATTGGGTTTGTTTTCCCATGCTATGCTCTGGATCCGACGCAAAATTTCGGCAGCACCTCCCCGCTGTTCTCCTGATACACGTCTCTGCAATAAATAGAGAGGATGTGTACCCGGAGAACAACAGTGGAGGCACTGACGAAATTTATGCGTCGGATCCGGAGCAAAGCATATGGGAAAACGAATCCAATCTACACATACTCGGGTTGTCTATAGATAGCGTTGGACAATTCAAAAGAATCAAGGTTATAAATATGCAAATGCGTGCATATTTATAACTATGACGCTTTCGAATGGGAGACACATATTGGTTACGCATACTGATGATTCAAGACACATATATAGCTAGCTATCAAGTTTCATCAGAATAGAGCAAATAATTAATGGGGGAGGAGGACATGTCATTTGTGCTCACCCATGAACGAAGGGGCAGAGCTCGTCAAACGCACGGCGAGGTCGTCGAACACCAAACCTCACAGCGATGAAACAACTGCACATTTAAAACTACTCGATCAACACAATTATATATGATCTTTTTCATAACAAAATCGAAAAATATATGACCTAACTAATAATTCACAAATATATGACCCCGTCGGCCTTTGGAAGGCCAAAGAACACCTTTTCGGGAGGTGTCGGGGGTCGGGGTGTCGTGTCGGTGTCGGGGTGCCCTGTCGGGGTCGGGGTGCTGTTTCGGGGTCGGGGTGTCGGGGTCAAGGCGTCGGTT